>NC_137456.1:282037656-282503574 GCF_964235325.1 Thermobia domestica | reverse complement strand
GCTAACCGTTTAGTCACAGAGGAGCTCAGTAAAATGATTGAGTTGTTCGTGAAAGAAATTTTTTAAGTGTCAGATATTCATTGTTATTTAATATTTTGTGATAATAGACCTTAAGTTAACGTTCATCTGGGGAGAATTGATAGTAACCACACCACAAAGATTGAGAAATGCTTTAATGACATACTACGAGTTAACATGAACTATTATGAGTATAATCCTATTTCCTGCAAATGGGTGTCATTTCAATTTTGGCGTTAGGTATGTTCTGTTTTGAGTCTACATAAGCTTTTCAAGTAAGTGTTGGCACAGTCCCCATCATGACGAGATATAATAAAATGTTGAAAAATATTCAACATAGCTGGTACCCTGGATTGAACTTGAACTTTTAAGGCTGAAAAGCAAGCACACTAAAACGAGCGGTATAATGATTGTGCTATTTAGACTTAGTATGTGAGCACTAATGGCGAAATAGGATTATTAGGTCTATTAAATTTAAATATATGTACAATCTGAGGTTTGAAATAATTCACAAAGAAAGAAACACTAGGCTATGTATTGTGGTTTATCACATTTTCTTTTTCACGAGTAATGTTAAGATCACGTGAAAAAAAAATGACTCTGAACCTATTTTGTTACAAGTTCTTGTAAAATTGAGAAGGTACTTAAAATAACAATCAGCAGGTGGTCGAAATAGCAAAAAAATTTCAGTGAAGTTCGATAGTCAAACGCAATTTTTTGCTGTTTTATCAGGCAAATATCGAGATAGTATCTTGTTGAAGTATCTTGGGACTAATTGTCAAATATTAAATTTAATGTTAAATTCGTAGTCGAAAGACATCATGTTCGATTGGATTGGGTTTGACTTGAGCGACCTCTTAGCGAGGCTATATGAGAAGTGAGATCCAAACTGCGTGAGCTTCTGCCGAGAATCGAACAGGATGTCCTGCACCGGAGAAGCTTACGCTGACTATATAACCACGGAGGAGCTCTCATAATTTGCGAATTCAGATTAGGAAGTATTGGATTTAAATACCGTTTTCTCTGTGCACTCAAAATTAATTATGAATTTTAATTAGGAAATAAGGTCTCGTTTTGTGCAATAGGAAATATTAGTTTAGCCGAAATCGTATATTGTATGGAAGGACTGAAACTAGATTGGAATGATGATTTCTGGTGAGTCTACCAACAAACCTCAGCAACGATTCGCGAGGACAACACAAGAACAGGTTTTCTCTTCTGAAAACAATAAGACCAGGCCAGGGAGAAGGCCGTGGAAAGGGCAAGAGACCACCTGCTGCTCGAAAACCCTTTCATCTGAGCCGTTTTTACGCGCCGTATTTACGCTCGAAGTTAAAAGCACCCAGACTTTTCCAGCGTATAACACCGGCCATACACTGACGTATTTTTCAGTCGTAGCCATAAAATTTCATGCGCTAGTCTTGTTAGCAGCTGTCAATACGTTAGTGTATGGGACCTGGCGTACGTTTACGTACCGAATTTTTATACGCTGGAAAAGTCTGGGTGCTTTTAACTTCGAGCGTAAATACGGCGCGTAAAAACGGCTCAGATGAAAGGGTTTTCGAGCAGCAGGTGGTCTCTTGCCCTTTCCACGGCCTTCTCCCTGGCCTGGTCTTATTGTTTTCAGAAGAGAAAACCTGTTCTTGTGTTGTCCTCGCGAATCGTTGCTGAGGTTTGTTGGTAGACTCACCAGAAATCATCATTCCAATCTAGTTTCAGTCCTTCCATACAATATACGATTTCGGCTAAACTAATATTTCCTATTGCACAAAACGAGACCTTATTTCCTAATTAAAATTCATAATTAATTTTGAGTGCACAGAGAAAACGGTATTTAAATCCAATACTTCCTAATCTGAATTCGCAAATTATGAGAGCTCCTCCGTGGTTATATAGTCAGCGTAAGCTTCTCCGGTGCAGGACATCCTGTTCGATTCTCGGCAGAAGCTCACGCAGTTTGGATCTCACTTCTCATATAGCCTCGCTAAGAGGTCGCTCAAGTCAAACCCAATCCAATCGAACATGATGTCTTTCGACTACGAATTTAACATTAAATTTAATATTTGACAATTAGTCCCAAGATACTTCAACAAGATACTATCTCGATATTTGCCTGATAAAACAGCAAAAAATTGCGTTTGACTATCGAACTTCACTGAAATTTTTTTGCTATTTCGACCACCTGCTGATTGTTATTTTAAGTACCTTCTCAATTTTACAAGAACTTGTAACAAAATAGGTTCAGAGTCATTTTTTTTTCACGTGATCTTAACATTACTCGTGAAAAAGAAAATGTGATAAACCACAATACATAGCCTAGTGTTTCTTTCTTTGTGAATTATTTCAAACCTCAGATTGTACATATATTTAAATTTAATAGACCTAATAATCCTATTTCGCCATTAGTGCTCACATACTAAGTCTAAATAGCACAATCATTATACCGCTCGTTTTAGTGTGCTTGCTTTTCAGCCTTAAAAGTTCAAGTTCAATCCAGGGTACCAGCTATGTTGAATATTTTTCAACATTTTATTATATCTCGTCATGATGGGGACTGTGCCAACACTTACTTGAAAAGCTTATGTAGACTCAAAACAGAACATACCTAACGCCAAAATTGAAATGACACCCATTTGCAGGAAATAGGATTATACTCATAATAGTTCATGTTAACTCGTAGTATGTCATTAAAGCATTTCTCAATCTTTGTGGTGTGGTTACTATCAATTCTCCCCAGATGAACGTTAACTTAAGGTCTATTATCACAAAATATTAAATAACAATGAATATCTGACACTTAAAAAATTTCTTTCACGAACAACTCAATCATTTTACTGAGCTCCTCTGTGACTAAACGGTTAGCATACGTGTCTTTGGCGTGGGAGAGCCGGGTTTGCTTCCCGATGGGAGTTCATGTGGTTCGGATTCCACGTTAATCAGTAGGTCTCGTCTCATATAGCCTCGCTGGTGAAAGGGATGTTAAACTCAAAATCAACTCAACTTAATCGTTTTACTATCTTTATAAGTAGCATGACCATCCTATCAGGAGAATTTATATAATAATTGACTTAATATTGTACTATTTTTCTTCTTACTTAATAGTGTATTATTTTAGTGTCATTTTTACTACTAGAGCTTCGAAATTAATTGATATTTAATTGTTTTCAGTTTCGTATAACATACAAGTCTGTTTACATTTTTCTTTTTACTTTTTGCTTAATTCCTTATAACTACGCTTTCTTACCGTGAAATACGCCTTATACAATGAATATAAGAACTATGAGTATTAAAAACATACAATACGACAAAAACATACAATATTTTCTGAACCAGTAAATGGACCAGTCTTTAATAAGTTAACAGTTTGAACTTCTTTTGAAAAAAAATCTAAAGTAAGATTGGGTAGCTCTCATTTAATTTTGATAAGCAGTTGGATGTTTGTACCCACATGTAGTAAAATTTAAACAAACCAGTCGTTCAGAATAGTTTTACTTTGTTTGAAAATAAACTAATCTAAGTTGAATTGGAAGATAGAGAGTTGTGAATAGCTACTGTTTCAACGGAATTTGACTATTATAAGTTCGAAATTAAATAAATTAAATAAATTATGGTAAAGCTTCGTGATAATATGCCAAATATCATAGCTACGCCAAATTCATGAAACAGCTACAATCATTTGTAAAAACCCTACATTTTATTATTTGCAGTTTTTTACGTTCCTATATAACATACAAGTGCAAAAATCTTTCTTTTAGACAAATTTAATATTCAGTATACTAAATAACTATAATAATTTTAATAAAGCGTTAAATTTATCTTACTTTCCGTAATCAATTGTAGTTGCGCAAAAACACAGATCTATTCGCTTGTAATGGAAAGTACCAGTGACGCCAATTGGGTATGAACACTAGAAAGGGGGACAAAACACTACTAATAGTAAGGGGGCATGTAATTAGGCTATAGTGTAAAGCCAAAAAAGTGGGGGCAGCAATTACCTCCACGCCCCTAATCGCCGATGGACAGCAAACTTGTTAATATTCCCAATTTAAGTGAATTTTAAGAAATTGTTGAGGAATAATTTCAGTAGTATTTAATTAGATCTATACGGTTTTATTTAAATTACTTCACTTCAGATCTACAATTAGTTTCATTATATTTTCATTAACTGTTAATCATCAAACGATGCGTTCAAACGTAGAATATTCACTAATAGTCATTACATTGGCCAACAACTTAAATTAATTTGTTTACAATTAAATAAATGACAGTTTTTTTAAAAAAAAAAACACCAAATTTGTTATATTTAATTTGAACATGTGGTTTGGTCCAGTCATTAGAATCATTTTTTTTTTTAATTTAAAAGTTGGATTCATCGATTAAAAGTGTCTGCTTACTGTGTCACAAGGTTTTCAGTAGACCCTACATTGAATGCTATAAATTTCTTATATTTTATACATTAACATTAGAGGTGGACAGAGGGCGTATTGTGAAATTATACACTGAGAAAAATGTATGTGACGTACGTAAAAACGTAGGTTACATGTGTAGAAAATGTAGTTTTAGGACTTAACGTACAGCAAATGTATAACTGAAAAAAGTACATTTTATACATATTTTCCGCAAACATGTTTCGAATAAACGTACTTTCTGTACGAACGAAAGACCTGTATATAAGTGGTCAGGATCTCACATACAGATATACGCATGTAACATACAACTGGCGTATGTAACATACGTATACGTATGTGATATATGGAAGACTGTTAGATGTCATACATCCTGCAACAGAATGATGTAACATCTAAGCGGGGAAAGTCTGAAGCATATGGATAACGTATGTTCCGTGCAGATTTCTGTAGTAAACATAATGATTCCCTATAATTGTACAATATACCGCTCTCCGGATAACGGACTTTTCTCAGTGTATTAATTAATAAGAATTTGCGTCCGGTGAAGGGGAATGTTAAAAGTTCGAAAAATTTTCTTTATATATATATATATATATATATATATATATATATATATATATATATATATATATATATATATATATATATATATATATATATATATTTACAACAATGAGGAATATGACAGTCGAATCGATAAGTGTTAGTAAACAATACAAATGTTTAGAAGGTGGATGAAAAACAGAGCCGTTGGTAGAGATTTCGGCGCCAGGGGCGAAGTAGAATTCGGCGCCCCTACACTCACCTTATCAAGCTTCCTTTTTTTTTTTTTTACAAATAAAAGAAACAGCTGTTGTCGTTATGCTACGTTGAAATTTTATTATGCTGCTTGCACAGACTATTGCAACAGCCAAAAGTGATCATTCTCTATTCATTTACACATAAAAGCTGTTTTCAAGTGGCTTATTTTGGACTTTTTGTTAAACTTACAAAACTGCCTTTGCTGTACACAAATCCACTTTGAGAACAATTATGAAAATTTACAACTATTTACGTTTCATACTATATATAAGAAATGAAATTTTAATACGTTAGAAATTATGTGATTTAAAAAAAATGTTCGAAATGGGTAACAGCATCAATTTACAGTAATAATTGTAAACTTTTGTAATTTTATGATATTCTGTATGTGAGCACATAAAGAAGATTTTCATTTTGATTGTTTTACGGTAAAAAATATTTTGTGAAATGTAACGGGACCTTCTTTGGAGATTTCTTAATATTGATCGATGGAGGTAAATAATATGTTTAATGTTTGTACTTGAAATCCAAAATGTAGTTTGGCTACTACATACACTACGTGATCAAAAGTATCCGGACAACCCCCAAAACATACGTTTTTCATATTAGGTACATTGTGCTGCCACCTACTGCCAGGTACTCATTATCAGCGACCTCAGTAGTCATTAGACATCGTGAGAAAGCAGAATGTGGCGCTCCCCGGAACTCACGGATTTCGAACGTGGTCAGGTGATTGGGTGTCACTTGTGTCAGAAGTCTGTGCGCAAAATTTCCACACTCCTAAACATCCCTAGGTCCACTGTGTCTGATGTGATAGTGGAGTAGAAACGTGAAGGGACACGTACAGCACAAAAGCGTACAGACCGACCTCGTCTGTTGACTGACAGAGACCGTCGACAGTTGAAGAGAGTTGAAGAGAGAATAGACAGACATCTATCCAGACCACCACACAGGAATTCCAAACTGCATCAGGATCCACTCCAAGTACTATGGCAGTTAGGCGTGAGGTGAGAAAAAACTTGGATTTCATGGTCGAGTGGTTGCTCATAAGCCACACATCATGCAGGTAAATACCTCGCTTGGTGTAAGGAGAGTAAACATTGGACGATTGAACAGTGGAAAAACGTTGTGTGGAGTGACGAATCACGATACACAACGTGGCGATCCGATGGTAGGGTGTGGGTATGGCGAATGCCCGGTAAACGTCATCTGTCAGCATGTGTAGTACCAACAGTAAAATTCGGAGGTGCTGATGTTATTGTGTGGTCGTGTTTTTCTTGGAGTGGGCTTGCATCCCTTGTTTTGCGTGGCACTCTCACAGCGCAGGCCTACATTGATATTTTAAGCGCCTTCTTGCTTCCCACTGTTGAAGAGCTATTCGGGGATGGCTATTGCATCTTTCAACACGATCGAGCACCTGTTCATACTGCATGGCCTGTGGCGGAGCGGTTACACGACCACAACATCCCTGTGATGGACTGGCCTGCACAGAATCCTGACTTGAATCCTATAGAACACCTTTGGGATGTTTTGGAACGCCGACTTTGTGCCAGGCCTCACCGACCTACATCGAGTACCTTCAACCTTCAGCACCTCCTACAACCTTCCAGCACCTGAGTGAAAGTATGCCTGGAGAATGGAAGCTGTCATCAAGGCTAAAGGAGGGCCAACACCATATTGAATTCCAGCAGTACCGATGGAGGGCGCTACGAACATGTAAGTCATTTTCATCCGGGTATCCCGATAATGACTGAAAATTTTGAATTTAAAGTTACTTTTATTAATAAACATATTAAAATACATGGACACACACACACACACACACATATATATATATAATGTGTGTGTGTATATTGTAGGTATGTAGATAAATAAAAAAAATATCATACAACTAGATACGTAAGCACAAAAAAGAATCCTGGTGATACAAGTAGTTAATGCAGAAATGATCCCAATAAATTCCTTTAAATTGGAAGCATTTCATATGTCAATCAAATAATAATAATAATAATAATAAAACAGTGGTAGCGATCACTTTGAAAAAGACGAAATTCTTGGGGTAAAGTTCTGACCCATTAAGCCCCCCTATCCTACAACTGTTTCAAATTCAAGAACGTTATTATCCCCCTTGTTTACCTTCATTTTTAATATTCCAGCGCGAGCATCAACTTGTGTGTCTCTTCACTCCTTTCATTTTTCATACCTTTATTCTCACCGTCATGATTAAAACGATTGGTAAGAAAAACGTGATTAACTAACCAAACTCATCATCGTCAAAATGCCGAATACGTACGTATTTAAGAATGTGACCGTTTCTGATTTTGAAAACGCTCTTGTTTACACTGTAAGTCATTACTTGGCAGCATGTATGTCACATCGTCATTAAGAAATGATAACTTTTTTTTTTTTTAAGTAATAAGTAAAAACTTGTTCTGACTTATTGAAACGTTTGGATTGCGGGCGTAGCGAGCAAGAAAATTTTTAACAAATCTATTTTCATTTCCAATACTTTCCTTTCTTCTTGCTCCTTCGGCACCCTCTTGCTATCAGCGTCCGGGGCAACCGCCCCGCTGGACCCCCAACTTAGTTACGACTCTGATGAGAACTATTCTAAATATAAAGCAATCTATTCTACAGTTGCTAAACGGATAAGAGATAGCACAAGCACTTATATATTTAAAAATTAGTTGTATTTAAGGTAAAGTATTTTTATCTTGAAAAGATATTTTAACTTCCAAGCAACTTATTATTACGAGCAAATGTAATGTAGCATGGTGCATTAATATCGTCACTGTTAGAACAAATGCTATGCTTCAAAGATCGTGAAAGAAAACAGGAGAGTGAATTAGTAAAGTACAACAATACAATTGATATTGTTTTCATTTGGTTATGTTGTATCTGAGATCAAGTGTTAATTCGTTTTCTAAATATTAAATTTTAATTATTCTAGATATTCTTTGGAACTTTTAAATAGCTTGTCAAATCACACTTTGAAATTAAAACTTGGTTTGTTTGTACTTGGAGACGGTTGACTTTCCTTCTTTTACTTGACCCTTTCATTAAGGACTAGATTCTACAAGAGCAGCAGATGTGCTGAGCATATATTACCCAAAAGCAGTGCGCGAATTAGGTTGTGTATATTTGAAGGGGAATAAAATAGTTCCTAACAGGAGATAGTTGATTGCTTTGTGAGCGATCAATGTTTCAATTTGTTGCTTTTGGAAGGGATTAAAACAAAATACAAGAAAATTCCGGTCCGGGATTCGCACCCTGCCCTACAGACATGAGTGGCACAAGCTGGATGGTAGGCCCTGGTTCCATGAGATATGTTACGACAAGAGAGTAGATTTATTTATTTGTTCGAGAAGTCTAACAAATTTAGTGAGAAAATTTATTAAATTGAATACTGCTTTCGCAAAATCATGCATTTAGCTTTTGTTTTTCTTTCTTCCTTTTTTCTTTTTTTAACCTGATTTAACTTTCTTAAAACATTCTATGGGAATTTCACATTCCGATACTACGAAAAAGAAACAAATAGTACTCCTACATTTGAATATCACTTCCTATCCAAATCTATTCTGTTGTTCTTTTTTTTATTATTCGTTTCCTTAATAGCATAATGTTTGTAGGACCTGCACTTAGAAGATATATGCATCCTCTTCAAACAACTTGAGCAAACTGGAAGACGACCGCGTGCTCAAACAACAGACAAGAGGAAGAGCGAAATACGACCGCTTCTTTTTCTTCTTCTTTTACGCGCCTATTTTTACGCTAGGTGTATGGGCCAACTTACGGACCGAAATTTACGACATCATTTTACGGACCGAAAATGCGCGCTGAAAATACGCTAGTGTATGTTGGCCTTAAAAATTCGGTACGTAAACGTACGCCAGGTCCCATACACTAACGTATTGACAGCTGCTAACAAGACTAGCGCATGAAATTTTATGGCTACGACTGAAAAATACGTCAGTGTATGGCCGGTGTTACATTTCAAGCGCACATAGCTACTTGTTTGTGCTCTCCCGGCCTATGCCCTTATCATCAGCACCACCCTCTCCCTTAGCCTCCAGGCCGTAGTGTCATTTTAAATTTTTCCACTGGGAGCGGGTTAGTTTTATTAGTACATAAATAAGAAGTATGTGTTTCTCAAACTCATGGGAGGTAACTATCTCCCTTTTCCTTCCAAAACAACGCCCCCTGTTTCGGGAGATAATAGTGCAATATTAAACTCGAAAAAAGAAGAAAAAAGAAAACGTGCCACTACAATAGGATTTTATCCTTATAGGATAAACAGCCTTGAACCACACAATGAAACAGCAGCCGGTAGACCGAAATATGAAGTGATATAACCATATGAAGTAAAGTGTCAATTTTGATTCTTCCACCACAATTATCTCTATTGCTTTCCTTTACCTTTCTTTTTCCAGGAAATTCTCGTTGACGCTGTTATATTTTGATTCAGTATGCTGTTTCGTTTGTCGTCGGTTGTAAAGATAAACTCAAAACGCTTGTTATTTGTTGACTGTTGCTAAGCGACTAGAGACATCTGTCGGACTTTTCGTCAAAGATGTTTCTGTAGTGTGTTGGTGGTTCTTCATTTCCGTTTCCCTTCTCCATAGTAACCAATACGCCTGTTGACTCAGGTCAAAAGGGCGGCTAGATAAACAGATACGAAAGGGAAAAAAGAATTAAAACCGGATTCTTTTTTTTTTTAATGGAAAAGGAAAGAGTGTAAACAACGATAAAAATCAATTTTGTGTGTGTGTGAAATTATTTTCTTACTCTATATCACATTATGTGCTGCAGGGGCAGCATTCAGAGGAAGATGATGGAGAGGAATCGTTCAGATCCCTTTCTGGGAAAGATATACAGGATGTCCCAAGAGTCATTTGGGGAGAAATACGTGTAAATGCATGCATGAAATAAATTCTATATTATTAGCTAACAATAAAAAAATATGGATCATATGAAGTTGAGCACTTCTCTAATAATATTAGATCTCGCCAAGTGGGCTTTAATGTGTTCAAATACCATGAGCATGGGTTTTATTTCGGGGCTCTCCCATTTCTTCCCACTATATTCACTCCACTACTTCGTTCATTATGTATGTAAAGTGATCCTTCCGTCAATTATTTTGACACCTGCCCTTTTTTTGTTAACTGCTACCTTTCTATAATATACTGGGTATATACAAAATGTACTGTATACATTGAATTGAATCACTATATTAGGAAAAAAAACATATTCTCTAAGTTTTTAATGTAAGTCGTTTCTATTTGAGAATAGAATATCTTTGTAGAAACTTCTTTCTACCTCCACAAGGATCAGTGGAGCAAACTTTAATGTTCACTTGATATGGCAACTATGTAGAAATTCGGCATTCATATTCTTTCAAAGATTAATCTCGAGCTTTTCTTTAGCAATAGTATTTAACTGTTTCCCTCACAGACGTAGATATCTCACCATTTTCTTTTCATAAATGTTGTTGTTGCACATTTTTAATGGAAGGCGTCAGATGTTTTGAAGCCGTAGATATAGAACATTTCTTTCTACAATTGATGAACTTTCTCTAGTAGAAAGTGTTGGTGCACTTTGGAAATTGCACCTGCATTGTTTAGATTCAGAGAGAGCACAAACTCCTTGTCAAAATTCCCGTATAAAAAACAACACATTCATTTCACGTTGACCAAGAAGTTTGGAATAACATTTTAAAAAGTAGCTGTAAAAGAGGGCAAAAGATGGTTGGGATACTTTTAAGTGAATAAAAAGCCCAAAGAAAGAGGAGGAAAAGTGCTGGAGAATTATCTATATTCCCAACTGGAAGCAAAATTTAACACCCCGGGTACTTTCGGAGAGTTTGTTTTTGCTCTATAAAATCCAAATCCTAACCCTAGTTAATACATTTAGGCTAAAGGAGACGGATGATTATAAAAATGAACGATTATAAAGGAACTGGTGGAATGAGAATCTGGTGGGAAACGGTAAAAGAGCGAGAAAACCCGCGAACACGATGTTGTCTGCCACAGTAGACGTTCAGTAATCATAATTAATTTTAAAACACAGTGTTCACAGATTCCAGCCTGGAAAAGTATTCAATGATTGTCCGTCGTTCGTTTTTTCTTTTTAAAAATCAACATCAGATGGAGTGTAATCAGATCCTTAGTTAGAGGGAATAACCTCCCTGCGAACACTTTTAACCCTCCCCATGATCCTTTCAGTGATTCGTTGGTATGTATTATGAATGTCAAGTGAATTAATGTTATTCCCCAAACATTATCTCGATCGCCCTTGTATTAAGTGTTGTAACTACTGGCTTGATTGTAGCCCTTAGGTAAACTCATTTGATCTTCATCAAATTTAGTATACACTGAGAAAAATTCGTTCTCCGGACAGCGGTATATTGTATTTACAAATATACGGAATTCTCTTGCTTACTACAGAATTCAGTATGGAGCATACGTCATCCATATGCTACATACGCACTACCCTTAGATGTTACATCATGCCGTTGCAGGATGTCTGACATCTAACAGTTTTCCGTATATCACATGTATATATTTATGTTACATTCCTCAGCTATATGTTATATACGTCTACTTGTATGTGAGATCCTGACCGCCTATATTGTTTCATACGGAAAGTATGTATAGATGGAACACATACGGAAAGTATTATAAAATATGCGTTTTCAGTTATACGTCTGTGGTACGTTAAGTCCAAAAACTACAGGAATTACGCATGTAGCCTACCTTTTTAAGTACGCTACATACATTTTTTTCTCAGTGTAGGGTAGCCCTTGATCTCATTATTAGGTACGTGAAATATTTTCTTGTGTATTCTTGTTTTCCCGAGCTAAAACCTTTGTGAAATTTTTGCGAATAAATGTAATTAAACAAGCTCAGTTGAACTCATTCGATCTTCATGAAACTTGGCATAATGATAGACCTTTATCTACTGTACGTGAAATATTTTCCTGTGTAGACTTTTAGTTCTCGAGTTATTGGCCATGAAAGCTGAAGTTTACATAGACTTAGTAGAATCCTTCCGCTTCCAAAATTCTCTAATTTCTGTTAAGAACAAAAGTACGGAAGAAAAATTAACGAAGCAAACGATCAGTCATTTGATTAGTTGTGTTGTAAATGCAATAAGTACTTGTAATAAAGAAAACTTTCTATTTGTTAAAAAAAAAAATAATAACTTTTAAGAACGCTTGTTCCGAAAATTGAATCAACAGTCATGTAACTCACTGTTGACAACTGTAATCATTTTGAGATTTCAAATTTCGAGTCTAGTGCACAAGGGAATCAAACCCATTTTTGGTCACTTTGGACATATTTGTGAAGATGAATGGAGAGAATTAGCGGAAAACAAATGAGAGAGTGTTAGAAATGGTGGGGAAAAAAGAACAATTCAAAATTCTTTTAGGAAGATGAAGAGAAAATGGTTGGACATTGGCTGAGAAGGAACTCTATCATGAGGGACGTGCTAGAGGGAATGGTGGCAGGAAAGAAAGGGAGGGGGCGAAGGAGACTACAATTAATGGACGATATTCAAACTGAAAAATCGTACGTGAAGACGAAGAGGTTAGCGGAAGACTGTGGAGGATGGAAGCTTCTCAATTGCGGCAAGTGACCTGCCAATAATGGCAGATTATTATTATTATTATTATTATTATTATTATTATTATTATTATTATTATTATTATTATTATTATTATTATTATTATTATTATTATTATTATTATTATTATAGCCATATTTCATCTTGAAGATTTCTACCTGAAGTTCCTTTCATAACTTAAAACGTTATTATATCGTGGCATATAATAACATGTTCAGATATTGTAAATAACTCTCATAAAAAAACAAAATGTAAACATAATGTAAAGTTTTTCATGTACTCAAGCGTTCCATACAAGCTTTTGTTTGTTTCTTTTTGTCACAAATTTGCTAATGTTCTGATCCCCTTGTGCTTTGAATGTCCCATTAATGTTAATTTGTATTGCATTCATATATCTATAATATTAGCGAAAATGCGAATGCAGTAAAAATAATCTTACTTCGAATTTAGAAGCCTTGCTGTATTAAATCTCTTTATGTAGAATGGGTTCCACGCAGTCAGGTCGACCATATTCTTTCATTTGAATACTAGAATATCACATCATATCTCCAACAGTAGCCTGCTTTATAATCTAGAAAGCACAGACGACTTCTTTTAAAAAAAATGTAAAATAAATTAATAATACTTTTCAAGCTGGAAACATGAACATTAAATAGTTCAGGTGACACTGTTTGTTACTTTGAATCCATAAAATTTAATAACTGTATTCTTCGTATAACGTGTACACGTAAGTGGGAAAATGTACTCTTGAATTTGTTATCTGACACAAAATCATTTTCAAACTATAAAGTGTTTAATATTGTTGCTTCTAATGGAGTGTACGAGTACATAACACATGAGTTCTGTCTTTTATGCATGAGTTTTGTATACAATAAAAATCGAAATTGTTTTTTGCTTTGAGTAGTACATAAAAAACAAATCTCTTCTGTGTTCTTATTGTTCAATCGATTTTATTCATTTTATATTTAATATACGAGGAAATGCAACTGCTCTAGTAGGCATATAATAACGTGGCCAAAATTCAAGGTTTGCATCTGGGATTCAAGCCCATTAGTAATTGGTATATTACAAATAAATCTTAATCCCCTAAACGCCAAGCTCGTCTCAAAATGACTTGAGCACTGGGAAACGTTATTTTCAATCGACTTAAAGAAAAGAAGGCTTTGCATGTGTGTATGTTTGTATGTATAGCTGTACGGGATTATCTCAAGAACCGTCGGTCATATTTCGATGCGATTTATACTAATCGAATAAGCTATTCCCCCAAGGAAGATATACATACAAAAATTTGAAAAAGTAATAATTAATCAGTTTTTAAAGAGTCAAATAATTCCTGCAGCGGCTGAGAAAAATCTATCCTAAAATATGCTGCAACCAGAAATTCAACACAGGCGGGTTGCATACAACCAAGGGATAAGAATTTTCAACCCGCTTTCTCCGAATGATTTGATTTTCAGATTAGCGTTCCTTTCAGCAGTGAAGCTATATAAGACGTGAATCTACAGCTTCACATGGAATCTGAACCACCTGAGCTCCTGCCGGCAATCGAACCCAGGTCCCCCACGTAAAAGACGCGTACGCTAACCGCTTAGCCACGAACGAGCTATCTCCGAATGATTTAACACTGGTGATGGATGATTAAGTCATTGGCGATATTATGACTGTTTACATGCCTGTCTTGCTCAACTTTTGCCAGAAAATCATGCACTTTTCTGTGATTTGTCGCCCACTGGGGGAAGCATCTTGGAGATCGTAATTTCTAGGACGAAAGGATCTATTTTACTGACTTTTGTATCTATGTTCCCTGTTTAAAGTGCATAGGCCTCCGCAACCTACTAAAATAAACCTGTAGGGAGTCACGGTGGCCAGTGTCAGAGGCGTACTTCTGTTTTCAAGAGTCGGACATTTGATCCAGACCCTGCGAGTTCGTAACGGACAACATTGAGAGAGAAGGGAAGGAAAAGAAGAGGAAAGATTGAAATTTGGTGACAGAGAGGGATACATTCACTTGTGCAAGCTTAGAATAGAAGAAACAAATGATAGGACAACATCCATATTCTGAAGAAAATTCTGATTTGTGAAGCATAAGAATCCAATCAACCACACATAAACCACATAAAGTTTCCAATAAACCACACGGAGAATACGAGAGGCAGGAAACTTGCTGATAAAAGACAATAGTGACGTGCCAACAAGGCTTGTTTGATTTGTGGATTCATAACTAATTGTTTACAGCCAACACATTTCATTCCATTTCGCTATCTAGTTCCCTCCTCTTTTTTGCACAATTTGTTCTCCCTGTTCTATCTCTGATCGCAGAAGTATCCTTGCACGTCTTACATTGGCTAGTTGTAAATTAGCAGCATGATTTCAGATTTTGCTTCAAAATGGCACATTTTCCACCGATGTAAGTGAAGTTTTACGCTTTAGTTAGTAGGTATGTTAATGCAGCATAGTACGCATATTACTATATAACATATCTACTGAAGTAGATTATGTATATTATTACAGTATGTTACGTATATTACTACAATATATTATGTATATTATAGTATGTTTCATATTACTACAGTATATTACGTATATTACTACAGTGATTCCCAGTCGTTAGTCGTTGTTTATTATTATTATTTCGACTGACGATACATTTTATTAACCCTTGGAGTACCAAGATGGGGCCAATTTGACCTCAGCGAGACATCTATTTTTTATTGTATTAAAAAATATATGCTGAAATGGTCTTCTAGGAATGCTTCTATAAGAGTCTCTTGAATAATTTTGTACACTTAACAAGTATCGTAGAATCTAATTTGTCTTTTTATTTACAGAAATGGAAAATGGGGTCAAAATGACCCCATCTTGGTCAATCATGAAATAAAAGGGTTTTCAGTCATATTCCGAGAGGAGGGGAGAAAAAATTTCTCATCCCGCCAAATGTAGATGGCGCTGAGGGCTTGAAATTTTCGTGCAAGCGAGTTTTGGCGCCAACCTCATTTTGTTAGTTTCTCTTATGTGGTACATTTTCCTCTTTACAATAAATGTTCATTGCTTGTATTGTAACAATAGAATATCATTTGAT
The DNA here is from genome assembly GCF_964235325.1 of Thermobia domestica. Lineage (NCBI taxonomy): Eukaryota > Metazoa > Arthropoda > Insecta > Zygentoma > Lepismatidae > Thermobia > Thermobia domestica. The sequence continues at coordinate 282,487,644 of NC_137456.1, read as the reverse complement.
CTCTTTGCTGGCCTTAGAGCCACAAAAACCTATGGGGTCAAATTGACCCCATCTTGGGCATTTAAATAAAATTTATATCTTGGTACTCCAAGGGTTAAATACTCATGACTTCGCGATACACTTAGGTTAGGTACTGTCTTATTGGTTTAACTATAGATTTTATATTAAAATATATAAATGCATATAAAATATACATAAAACTCATAGTAAAAATAAACTCTGGTAAAAAGCGAATAAGGATAACGCAAAACCAAAGGTTAATAAACTTTTTGATTGAGATTTAATGCGAACGTCAGCATCGAGGCTATTTGTCCCCGTCACGATCAACACGACTGCTCAAACACGGGCTGTAATTTTAAAAATTAATATTTTAAAATATAACAAACGAAAAACTGCTGCGAAATATAAACAAAAACCGAAGAGAAGAGATAAAACAATAAATATATGAGAATAAATATATAATAATTGTAATAAATAGGAAATACATATCAATAACAATATAAAATTAATAGTAACAATAGGAAAATATATAACAAATACAATTAGTAGTAAAAAAAAAAAAGTCAGAAATTAACGTTTGACGGGAACTTTTCCATGTAGGCCAAGTACCGTTCACTCAGTATTCATCAGGTCATCTTCCATTGTATCAGATTTCAAAGAAACTGCAGGTGGACTACGAACAGGTGTAGATTGTGTTCTTTTCATGGAAAGAATCGTATCACTGAGCCGGCGTATCCTTTCATCATAGCCAACCAGCAATACTTTGCTGATATACGGGTTGCATAGAACGTAAGGAATGTTATTTATTTTAAACACAGTACGTTATAGTTGCCGTTATCTTTGAAGGTGTTAACGAATTGATTCTCTTACTAGGAAAGGTCGCGAGGTATTACTCTGACTTCATATCGATACTATGCTCAATCGACTCATTTTTACATATGAAACAACTACGCAAATGGAGAAATCCTCGATCGCAAGCATGTTTGAATTACGAACGTTAAAATTTCAAAATTGAACAGATTTTGCAAAAAGTTTGAAGTAAGTATTTTTTAGATACAGGCTTCATTTTTGGTATCGCGGGTTTTCTTTGGTACCCAGCACAGTGGTGATGTGAAAAGGTACGCATTTTGCAAGATAAAGGTACTTGTTAGGGAGGAGGTGAAGGGTAATAGCGTCTTACAACTTGCAAATTGTCTTCTGTTTGACACACCGGGTCGATAGCTTCACAAAATGTATTTGCTACCTCTGTTCGACTGTATTATTATTCAAATATCACTTCCCTGTGTGGCAACCTTCAAATTGAACAATGACATTTGTCTTCAAAATGCTTGGCCGCTGAATTAATTGAACGGGACTCCGAACCCAGTCGGCCTCTGCTTATGCATTGTGGAAGACGGTGTTTCAATATCTCATCGCTAACCTTTTTTTTAATTTTCAACGGATTTTAATTGTGATTGTCGTAAACTAGTGGCCAAACATAAGGGAATATTTCATGATATTCGGCTATAAATGTGGCCAAAAAAGAAACAATCAGCTAGCAACGATGTATGCAAACATCGATTTTCTCCAGAATAAAAGCTACATTGTTCACAGCTTTGAGCGCACGTTCCTGCTAATTATTTTTTTTAATTTTTCGCCCTATTTTGTTCCTGAATATCTTCCAATATTTACTGGAGTCTGACGAATATTTTCCCATAATCGGCTTTTCCATTCGCTGAAATAAAACATGGCAAGCGATGATGTATTGAAACACCGTCTTCTGCAATGCATAACCATAGGCCGACAGGGTTCGGAGTATCACTCAGGATACTAAGTATTCTTATATTGCAAACTGCGTATATTTTGACCTCATCACTGTGCTGGACACCCAAGAAAACCCTGATACCAAAAATAAAGTGTCTATCTCAAGAAACGGTTACTTCAAACTTTCCGCAAAATCTGTTCAATTTTGAACTTTTGACGTTTGTAGTTCAAACACGATTGCGATCGTAGATTTCTCCGTTTGCGTAAATGTTTCATATGTAAAAACGAGTCGATTGAGCATAGTATCGATATGAAGTCACAGTAACACCTCGCAACCTTCCCTAGTTAGTGAACAAGACCAAGATAATAACTCTAGTCACTTATTGAAAGAGACAGAATTCAAAATTTCACTTTCGTTCAAGAGTTGCCTTGTGAAGTAACGAACGGATATGCTAGCAATACAGTTCCGTAGGTATTACTGAGTGATCGTAATAAAATGTGTCGTTGACAGTTTGTCTCCTGTCAGGAACAAAATTTATTTTTGCGGCACATTCCATGGGTCTGCGCGGCGTAGTTGTTGGGGATCGCTGTGTTACTATACTATTGATGGGAGCATCGGTTACTCAGTGGTAGAGCTTTCACCTTTGGTGCATGGGGTCCTTGGTTCGATCCCAGTTCGCACCAAGTAAACTTTGTAGTGAAAAACACCGTGTGGGTGGCTTTTGTCGGGGTCCTCCCGTTTCCTCCCACTTACTTTTCCCCCATTTCCTTCATTTCTCATCATCACTGTCTCCTTTAGCCTAGCGGGCATAATTGTGGGACTTAAAACCTAAATATTTTATTTAATTTTATATTATTGATTAAAATATGTATCTCACAACCTCAGGAGAAAAATGCCCCTCGCTTCCCTCCCTAAAAAATGCCCTTCCCTGACAACCCTGTAAAAAATGACTGCTCTAAATCAACCAAATATTGTACTTTGTAGTAAAAACCAACAGAAGATTCCAAAGAGACAAGAATTTTGTTATGAAATAATTTCAATTAAAAATTAATGTTTATATTATTGTCTGTTTATATTAGAATGTTTATATTACACGTACTGACAGTTAAATTACAATTGAGAAGAGCTAGCATGTAATATAAGATAGCTATACCCATCGTCCCAACAACTAAATCATATCTGTTTGTTGTAGCGTTTTTATTCTTTAACTATAAATTGAATTTCTTTTTAGCCTCTTTTCTCCTTCTCTTCGAATTTGAAAGCGTTTTCAGCGCTGGTGTTAATGGTTTCTTAAGGACACACTAGTAGTTCAGGGTCTGGGCAATGTGGCGCCCGGGACAAGCTTCTGAGGCGCCCTGGCGGGATAGAGTACATTAAATGTTGTTCCTTAAGATCCTCTTCTATAGATGAAAGGAGCGAATTTAGTACACAAAGACGTTATTGAACTGAAGAAAATACTCATCAAAAAACGTTTGATAAATAATAAAGTGTAGTTCTTCATTCTCAGTGATAAAAGTACAGTTTGTCCACAAAATCATGTTGTTTTCATTCAAGTACTTACAGCTTTGCAATTAAACAATGAAAGATACATGGGTTTTTTATTAGCATTTAAAATTACTCTTTGCCAATTTGTGTAAAGTATCAGTTGCAACACTACTTTCCCAAACAATGATGAAATTTATTTATAATATTAAAATAAGGATCAACAGAATTAAACTGCGAGTGTTAGTAAAAATTTCATCACCAAGAAGGAATTATGCGAATGCGTTCACACTAACAGGATTTGTATGGCGGGATATTGTGTACGAACGATCACAATTTCAGCAAGCGTAAGCTCTGCAACACCATCAGTTTGGTTCTTGAAATAGAACTGCAAGAGGGCGGTTTCAGCAGCTCATGTAGCTCGCGAGGACATGCTGGTAAGGTCATTATGCCTCGTCCAATATAAACAGATCAGCGCGTTCGTACGGGCCCGCGTGGTCAGCCAACGAGAAAACTCTTGTGCTGTGAAATTCTCGCAGTTATAGTGCATGCCACCGCAAAAGTGAAGTATGTGCAAATGCAATGGATAGAAGAGAACTATGTGTAACGACGTGCGGGTAGTGGATCGCGGAATGTGACCACACCACGGGATACTATACATCGTATCTGCATGGCAATGACGAAACGTACAGCGTTGTCCGCAGCGTTAGCTCGACGCTGGAGGGGTACGGGTACGGATGTCTGCATAGATGCTTTGATGCGTCTGCTGAATACTGAACTGCCAGCACACATACCTTTACCTCGATTTCCGTTTACCCAGAACCGAAAGCGCCTCAGGCCACAATGACAGCTTGTACATCGTCGCTGGCGTCTTGACTGACAGATGATAATGTTTCCCGAGGTTCTGCTCCAACTTATCCTATAGTGCATGGCTGCATACGCGTTATGTACTCTCGTGATGAGTGCAAACTGCGAGCGTCATAGATGCCGAACGCCAGGTATGATGGTGTTAGACTCCATTGGGTAAAGCACGCGATCACAGCTATTGCGCATTGAGGGCAATGTATACCAGCGACCTCTATGTCAAGAACGTTCTAGTGGTAGAGTTTATACAGTTGCGGGCGCCATAATTCAACAGGGCGGCCCTGTCACACGTATCCTAGAATTTGTAAGTCTACATAAAAATTACTATATACTTCTTTTACAGTGGTACCATTTGCACGACTGTTTTGTGAAATATTTGAATTCTGTGTATCACTGTACAAATACTGAATTTTTTTTGAGGGTGTATCTATGGTAGCAAGGAATAAAATATTGATTATAAAATTTTTCTTCAGTCAGTAAAAAAAAAAAAAAAAAAAAAAAAACTAACTAACATTGAGAAGAAGATAGAATAATAGTAGATACACTCTAAAAATGATATATTGTCAATTTAACACCAACAATGTCATATGGTTACCCCAGCGATACTAAATCCTCTGATATTGCAAAATACCTGAACGTTATGCAGAGTTTACAATATTGTAAGCTGATGCTTGCAATATGTTTTGTTCTTCTAATATCACAGGGTTTAGTGTAGCTGGAACAACTATATGGGTATTGTAAAGTATCTAAACTCTGAGTTTTTTTTTTTTTTTTTTAAATCCTCTTTCATTTTTCAATCAATCACGAGGACAGTGTAAGTCGTACATAACTTATTCGATTTTGAAAAAAGATTGGCCTTGGCTTCTTAAGTACGTATGTGAAACATTTTCCTGTGTATAGCTTTGTTTCTAGGTTATTGGTCATCGAAGTTGGAGTTTTGACTGGAGTAATTTTCGAAAAGAAAGTCACGAATTGCCTTTTGGAACGGAAATTATAGAAAATACGAGGGTATCTCCATAAGTTTTGAGACTGAAATATCGTGCCACTGGTAGTGATACATTCATGGCATATAGTGCCATCTGTGGAACAAATAATATGTCAGTTTCAACTGTCTAGCAGCATCAATTCGTTAGAGTCAGTCATTTGGTTCAGTTTCTGTGCATGAGCTCAGATACTCCATGAGAATGATCAAGCTCACATGGCTGTAGTTACTAAGGTTTCAACACTGTGATTTCTAGAATATTCATCCTTCTTACTGCTTAGTATTCGCCCTGCAGTAAAGATTTAGCACTGTAGCCTTGACAATAACAGTCGTGTGGAGTGGAGCATTGTCAGGCAATATGCGACATAAACGCATAGTGACTAATTTAAATGACTCTTCCAACGAGCTGACGCTGATAGACAGTTGAAACTAATTTACTATTTTTTCCATAGATGGCACCCGTAAGTAGCTGAGACAACTTCCAAACAGCTTGCTGCAAGCTTGAATTGCAAATCGGTCAAGTTTTCATCAATCTTGATTGGAAAACGTGCAAACATGCCGCAAGCTGGATTCCAGTAACGAAGTTACCTGGGGGCAACCTTGCACTCAGTGTTCCATTCAAGCTTGACGCAAGCGTTTTACAAGTCAATAGCCAATGAACGACCAGTGATGCTCTGACGCTCTGCGAAGGGCGTAAAGCATTGCTTGTCAGTATAACAAAAGGTAGATTGTATGCGTTTCAAGTGCAAAAGCTAGAAGCCAAGCACGCGCCAACTTGCCGAAAGCTTTCTTGCTACTAAGGACTATGTCATTAACGGTTTATTAACAGTGTCGCGATATTTCAGTTTTAGTCCGGGAATTTTGGGAAGTACCCTCGCACATGGAACAACTTAGTTAAAGGTTAAGTAAATTAAATATGTACTTTTAATTTTAAAAAAAAAATGTGCTTTAAAAATCAATGCAGGACTATTTTATTTCCACAATTTAAAAACACGGCACTAGTTACAATAGATTAATGTTTGGTGTTTTTATAATACATCTGGATTTAGTACCGCTATTTCCATCAAATGAATAATGTTTAGCGCTATTATTCACAATATCGCTTTAAAAAAAAATTGGCTGTAATGATTGAAATATTGAACCGCGCCCTTTAGAAAAGGAAAAGAAACATCAAAAGAAGATGATCTACAGATTGAGACCATTCGGAAATGATATTTGTACGTGTACGAGGAGCACTGTCTTTTTGTGGAAGATAATCATGGCATTATGTATCTTTTTTTTTTTTTTTTTTTTTTTTAAGGTTTTCTACCCCCATCTTCTAGTATATGAGAGGAAACTCATAAAACCTGTATTCTTCCGTGGCGCTTTATAAAGAAACTATGAGAGAGGTCAAAAAATCTCGTTCACTTCCTCTCTCTCTCTCTCTCTCTCTCTCTTGCACGTACTACTATTAATAGCCATTCGTCTGAGGAAGATCACAGAGAGAGAGAGAGAAGGAGGGGAAGGAGGAATACGGAAAGAATCTTGTCATTACTACAGAGATGGCTCTTCATATAAAAGAGTGCTTTTTTATATCATGATTCTCTTCATGCTGTTTTCCTTCAAGTGTTTTTTTTCTCGTGGAAGTTACATTGAAAGAGGGATGTTTTTTTTTTTAGAGTAGTTTTGTTCGTAACCTTACGCACTAGTGAACAGAGTTGCCAGGTATAACAAATTTATTTTCTCAATGTTGCGGGTTAACATGTTTTTCGTAATGCGTGAAATATCATTATTCACTATGCACTCTAAAGTTTCTTTCTAAATGGAAATCTTTCAATTTTACGTCCCATGTTTATGCCGGGTAAGTTAAAGCTGACGGTGATGAGAAAAGAATGAAATGGTGGAATAAAGATAGTGCAAGGAAACGGAAGAACCCCGTGAAAACTGACGCACACGGTGTTTGTACACCACAAAGTTCACTAGGTGCGAGCTGGGATCGAACCAAGGACCCCATGGACCAGAGGTGTACGCTCTACCACTGAGCCAGCGCGGCCTCCCAAAGTTTCTTTGTAAAATTACACCGAATCGGTAGCACTCTGTTATAAAATGTCAGAGACACGTAATACGATGAATACAGTTAATGTTAAGATAAACAATAATTGATCTTTGTAATAACTTAGAATCAATTTAGTTTCAATTAATCGTAAGTACAAATATAAAAACTTGTTCCATACATACATTAACGATATATTTACTTCTTTCTTCGATAAATCTACACTTGGTGCCTTTAAAAAATTGTTTCTTGTGACATGATTTGCATTCCTGGGTGTAGATTCACTTTAGGAGGACTTAACCATTATGGATATAAATACAGAAATACATTCTTACTTTCTTGGCGATTCACTACAAAATCAATTTTGACCTCTATTAGGTTCACTCACAAAGGGATTCGTGTCACGATTCCATGAGTTAGAAGTCTCGCGACCGCGGAGCTATGCGCGAAGGCACCCGGCGAAGCGAGGTAAAGGGCTACGCCATAGGCGTTACTCGTTGTCAACCGCCTGAGATGCTTCAGGGAATACCGAAAGCGTTCCTATTCATAATTCCTTTATTTGACACTTGTGCAGAACTTTCTATGTGAGATGTACATAATGCACCTACCTTATCTTATAATTTAACATCTTATGCTGAGTATATTTCACTACTTTCGAGATTTTATGTACCTTCGAGATCTCTTACCTCTTGGTTACTTCTCTGGTTGCACATCGTGAGTTAGCACACTGCCATAGTTTCATTTCATTTCGTAGTGGCTTCCTTATGGACGAATGCGTGCTTAAAACCTTCCACATTTGTTCATGTATTTTTAAGTTATTACTCATGTCAGAGGTTAAGATCCCCACATATTTTGATTACTTAAACATTGTTCTTTAAAATAACGTTCATATTCCCTCTGTATTTTAAAAATATATAAACATAAATACATAGTCTATACTAGTATTTAATTGCATTCTCTGTGCTATTTAAAGCTAAAAATTTTACAATGAGATAAGCCCAACACGATTTTCCGTAATGCATTGTAATTTTGAAGAAATATTTTTGGTTTATTGGTTGAGCAGAATTTTAGTGTCACTTTACAGCACCAAGGCTACATGAGACGTGAACCTACACTCTAAGATGAAATCCGAAACACATAATAAGTTCAAAGGACTCCGCACAATCCTTATGGAAATTAGATTTCGGTGGAATTGCTGGAAACCGTGATATGTTGTAGATACTGTGTTCCTGAGAAAAAGTCAGTGTTCACCACCACTTATCATTGACTTCTTGACCACTGCAGGGTCATTTTTTGAAAGGAGTCGAAGATTATAATATTATGGATTTCAATGGAAATGAATGCAACTGTGATATGTTGTAGATATTGTAAACTGAGAAAAAGTCTCAATGGATACAACCAATCACTGACCATTTCGTCACTATTGGTAAACTTTTTTGAAAGCAGCACAAGATACCGATACTGATATTCTGAATTTCAGTAAAAAATGACCGAAACCTTGATATGTTGTAGGTATTTTGATCCTGAGAAAAAGTCTCAATGGGTACAACCACAAACCACTAATCATTTGGTCACTAGAGGGTCCCTTTTTTGAAAACAGCCGAGTATATATAATCATGTTCTGGATTTCAGTGAGAATGGATGAAACTGTAATATGTTGTAGATCTTCTCAACGAATAAAAAAGTCGTAATGGGTACAACCATCAATTATTGACCGTTTGACCACTACAAGTCCAGATTTTTGAAAACACCCGGATGTAACGATGTTTTGGATTTCGGTAAAAATGAATGAAACTGTGATGTGATCCTGAGAAAAATTGTTAATTTGTGGTTACCGAGCAACGGTAGATCAGTTGGTAGAGAATTTGTTTGCATTCGGGAGGTTCGGCCTGGGCCGGTCATTCTGTCTAGGGTTTTCCAGGGCTTTCCTTTGTCCAGCAAGATGAATATCGGGATGTTATTCATACTTAAATGGTGATGGGCGCTACTCTCCCCATTCCTTTGCCGAGTTATGGGATAGGATGAGAAGATCTAAACATTTTTGGGGGCTCATACAATTCCATTAAAATCTCACAATACCATTACCTTCTGTTGTTTTCAAAAATGTGGCGCTGTAGTGGATTAATGGTCACTGATTGGTGATTGTGCCCATTACGCGTAGGACTTTTCCTCAGGATCAGAATATCTACAAAATATCACGGTTTCAAGCAATTCCACCGAAATCCAGAGTACCGTTATTTTCAGCTGTTTTCAAGAAATAGTCCCTGTAATTGCCAAACTGTCAGTAATGGGTGATTGTGTCATTGAGACTTTTTCTCAGGATCACAATATCCCCAACATATCATGGTTTCAGTCAATTTCACCGAAATTCAGAATATTGTTATCTTCGGCTGTTTTCAAAAAGTGACCCTTAGTGGCCAAACAGTCAGTGATGGGTTGTTGTGAATTTTTAAGTCGTACATGTCAAAAGAGCAGTAAATAAGAATAATAAAACGAAAACAAACCTTTCTTGTCCATTTAGCAACATTTTATTTTACTCACTCTAATTTTAGTATTTATATTTCTTTTCCTATGAAATTTACCACAAATACACATTTCCCGATTATACGCATAGTATCAATATTAAAAGTACCCTGCAAAATCATTATCGAATTATATTCTTACAAGAAGACAGTTATAGATATGCGACAATCATTTTGGACATGAGTGTACCTTTGTACACCCATTGCATATTGCTGAAAAGTATTTTTTCGGGTGGTGTTTCTATGGCATCCTTTACGCCGATATGGACCCACAATCCACGGTTCCTCGTGTTTGAAATAATACGAGTAACAATGTATTTTTCCAAGCTTTCGGGTGGCCCTAGCACTGAAATTATGAATTTTTTTTCCTCATATGTTTAATTTCTTTTTTTCTTATTTTAATGCAAGGAATCCTCTCGTAAAATTTGTTGGCATAATACATGAACTCCCTGTATAATAAATATAAGATACACTATATCTTCGTGGCTTAAGCTATTATCAACAGCTCATGCCAAAGATCATTGTTTCAAAGTAACACGCTTCAGTGCAGAAAAAATCTAGTAATCTCTTAGTGGCAACAATGTTCTACCCTTCGTTGAGGGTTGCATGTTTGAAGGCCATGAAACACGAGTTGTGTGGGAGGCCGAGGGTGCGGAGGTCGTGGTTCACCATGCATCCACAAGTATCATGATCAATATCGATATTGTGACCATTTTCAACCTCAGTCTCTTCCCAACGCTATAAATAAATGAAACGCCACTGTAAATGACCCTTCTTCACTGCCACCCGTTGAGGGGTTGCTGGTGGTTTTAGGTGATTGAAGCAAGATTTATCACCTAATCCAATTTGTAGAGACCTCTTTTTATTATTCAGGTTACTAAATGATAACCTTATCATTCTGTATCTGTGATTATGTTACATGTACTATTTCAATAGATGCTTCCATGATTAAAGTAATACAGTTGGCGTCAACACCCAAGAAACATTCAACGTGTATATATACACATTATACCGGGGCAGAGTGATTCAATAGTAGAGTATTCATCTGTGGTGCTAGGATTTCATAGTTCTATCCGAGTCATGCGAGTTTGTGGCAAATAACATTGAGTCCGTGGATTTTCCGGGGCCACTTCTGTTTTCTCTCACTTTCTCATTCCACCAATTGTAACAAGTATGTGTGTCACTTTCAGAAATGCCTCTGTTACTGTCAGGAGCATGTGTATTCCTGTTAGGAATGTATACCATTGTTAGGAGTATGCGTGTTACTGTTAACTGTGTGTTACTGTTAGGAGTATGTGTGTTAGGATATCACAATATCAAAAGATATGGACATATCGAAAAATATCGATAATATCGAAAAATATCAAAATATCGATATACATGGTATCGATCAATACAATATTTCGATATTTAAAAAAATCGATCGATTTGTATATTGAAATATTGTACAGCCCTATTCCAAAGTTTATCCCTCTGTATAAAATGGGTAACTACTGAAGGAGGATAAAGAAGGTTGAATTGTAGTGCTTCCTATAACGCCGAAGACATGAAAATTCGGAGAATTATTACTTGTGGGTCACCTCGGTTTGTACCGAATAGAAGGCAAGCTCTATCTTAAGTTATAATTTCATAGGAATGACGTGATAACTTTCTTGTCCCCCTATGTAATATCCACCATAGGACTTTCAGAAGTTTTAGTAGAAAAATGGAAGGAAAAAACTGCTAAAAATAAGACAAAAAGGATAAAATGATGCTATTCAGGGACGTACGGAAGGGGGGGGGACACGGGGATCCGGACCCCCCCCCCGAAATTTCGACTTTTTAAAAATTTAGCCTAATTTTAGGGGCAAGTTTAGCAATTTTAATATAAAATAGCTTCATATTTAGTTTGAACCCCCCCCTCCCGAAATAAATTCCAAGGTACGCTACTGATGCTATTTCCCTCAATTCTTTTGACAACTGCTCTTTTATATTACTGGAATCAACTTAATATAAACTAGACACATCTCTACTATATTTAAACAGTATTAATTGAAAAATGAAATGAAATCTTTCAATTTTACGTCCCACGTTTATGCCGGTTAGGCTAAAGGAGACGGTGATTATGAAAAATAAATGAAATGGCGGAATAAAGAAAGTGGTAGGAAACGGAAGAACCCCGAGAAAACCCACGAGCACGGTGTTTGTCTACTACAAAGTCCACACTGCGCTAGCTGGGATCGAACCAGGGACCCCAAACATCGGAAGTAAACGCTCTACCACTGAGCCACCGCGCCCCAGTATTAATTGAATAAACAGGAAAAACATAAAGCTGTTGTACTTTACAACATTAATCTTCTCTAAGTTGTTAAATATAAACGTATTTTTGTTTAGATATAAAAAGTCATTTTTGGTGTTAAAGTTTCTTTCCACATCTACAGAGAGATCAGCGAGGAAACTTCGTGTACACACTGAATGGCAACTCTGTAAATATTCAGCAACTTCAAGATTCTTTTTAAATACTAACCTCAAGTTTTTCCTTAACAAAACCATCCAACTGCTGTCTAAGGGAAGTGCATAGTCCACTATTATTCTTTCCCTAATCTTTATAGTTCTAAGCTTTTAATGGCAGTTATCACATATTTGTAACCATAACTATACAAAACAGTTGATATTAAACAGTTCTATATTCAAATCATGAATCTTTTCTGGCTGAAGAAGTTGGTACGCGTTGGAAATTTCACCTGTCATTTGGAGGCAGGGAAGGAAAAACTACCTGGTTTTGTCAAAATAATTGTACAAGAAGTCAGTACACTCAATCTAAGATGATCGGAAAATTTTAAATTAAAAAATGAAAACAAAAGAAGAGTAAAGCGGAGAAAATGGGATTTGTGACAGATTAAGTGAACAAAGGACCCAAAGAGGAGGAAAAATGCTGGACACTTATCTCTATTTCCAACTAGAAGCATCATTTGACACTTCGTACACCTTCCGACAGCTCGGTTGTGCTCTAAAGGAAATGTGCACCAAAACATTCCAACCCTAATAATATCTTTACATTGATCAGAAGTAAACAAGTCTAGAATACTCATGCACTTTTCAACTGCTTTCTTTACCATGAGAGTTATAAATGATCTAAGATGAACTTTTTTTTCTCTCTTTTCGTTGTAGGCGATTACCGTGATCTCAAGTTATCCCAGGGAGTTTACAAGCGTGTAGTGGACCTTCTGCGGCATAACACCGAGTTCACATTAGCTGCGTCCTTGCGACAAGAAGAAACCAACTCTGGAAGCATTGTGTCTTTTTCGCACGGTTACAACAGGTTAGTGCAATAGCTCATTTCTTTTCATAACTTGGTACGAAATATTATTAATACTGTAGCATTTCTAACAACTTCTCATATAAATAATAATTTTATGTTAGGAAAATAGTTAGGAAAGGTCTTTGCTAATATGCTTTAAAATCAGTTATTTTTAATTAATGAACATTTTCGGCTGCAAATATATATTTAGGTGAAATTCATATTTTCGATCTGACTTTAAAATTTACCAGTAAGTTAATAACTTCTTACTAGAGTAACAACATTGTTTAACAAATTTAAATTTTTATTTTTTTTAACATGATGACTTTATTTTAATCGTTTTGAAGGTAGTTTTTTCTTTACTTTTTTTACTTTACTTTAAATCAACTGTTTCAGGTTTTAATATTCTTACCCTTAGAACAACATCCGTCATTGGTAGCGAAAAGCGGTTTTCTGCAATGTATTCAACGCCTCAAAAGAACATACTAACCACGCGAAACAGTTTACCAAAACCGGAAGTAAATGAAATTTACTAGCATTTCCGGTTTTAATACTTATTTTCATGCAAAAACGGAAATATACAAGTATATCGACGAAGAGTGCTTTTTTGGCACAGATTCAGCGCCCCAAGAATGAGTTTAATCTCAGCTTTTATCTATCTGTTCAAACCGGGAGTGATGAAAATTTTCGGTTACTGGTTACAACACTCATCCTATAATGGATAAAACAAAGTTGATAGTGACTAGGAGGTTTTTTTTTTTAAATTAATTCCAGGCACGCAGCCAGGATTTCGTAAAGGGAGGTCTGTGACATGAAATACTATGGTCATCACACCAGGGGTTCGATCATTCTAAACTATTTTACTGGCAACATATATTGGTTGGTTTAGCCAGGATTTCGGGATAGCGGGAGGGGGGGCGTGACATGAAAGACTGTGGTTATCACACCAGAAACTCGATCAAGATAAACTATATTACTGGCTACATATATTGGTTTATTAAAACAATAAAATAAGGATATGTTAGTAAGTGTTTTAACAAATTATGAAGAAATCGCAAGAAAAAAATTAAAAAGTATTGAAAAAGACTTTACAGTATTTGCGTTCCTTCCTTTGTTCATTCAAATATAACAATTTTCCTTTCATTATGACCTCAACTATTATGAAAAGTACATATCCACTAATATCAAAAGTACGTATTCGATAATATCTTGTAAAATATTTTACAATATATTCATTCCTTTCTCTATTGAAACAAATGTTAACAGAACTTTCTTTCCACATAACTTCTTTGTTTTCATTATTCCATCAACTACTGTCTGTTCCAAATGACAGGTTAAAGGCGCAGTAGAAAACTGTTTCTGAAATAACGTGTTTGATACTGCAGAGAAACGATGACGAAAAATTATGATTAAAAATATCCACACTGCTACAGAACGTCAGTATGCTTTGGAAAGCTTGAAATTTCCCTGACTAGTAGCAGAAATTCTGAGAATTCCGTGACTTTTCTAGAACTTTCAAATTCCCAGACTTTTCCAGGGTATCCCGCTCATTCGCCACCATATATTGCAAGTAATACGTATCTCCTCATAAGGAAGAGTAACAAACAGCTTACTGTAGCTTTTTATTTTTAACGCTGATTCTTCTTTTTCTCGTTTCTTTGTCTTTTATCCTTCCTTAAATTTTTCATTTCTGGTTTCGAAGGGGGGTCCGGATCCCCCTTGGCTACGTGCCTGTGGATTCAGTTTTTTTTTTTTATATATATGGATTCAGTACCGCAAGTATATGTTTCGCATCCGATTGTAATCCTGTAATGCAACCGAAAGTGATAGACATCAATTAGCATCTCCGGTTTCAGTATTAATGTCCGTAAAGCCAAAGCAGTAAGGGATAGCGTTATGGATTCTACGTCCAAAGAAAATATTCTTTCTTTGATCTTATTCCTCTATTCAAATAGCTATAGATGTGCGAGGGCAGTTCGGAAAGAAAATATCATTTGGTTATTAATAACATGCGCTCCCAGATACAGAACTTTTATTATACATATTAGAAAAGTACAACATTGCATTACTTTTCAACATATTCACCATTCAAATTGAGGCACTTGTCATAACATTTTACAAGTCTCTCAATGGTAATGAAGCCTTCCGTTAACAGCATTGTGAAGCTCATTGTCATTGTGGAATCGGTGCGACGGAAGCCACTGTTTCATATGCCTGAAGATAGAACAAAAAGTTCAGATGTCGTTAACCGACGGATTTCACGGACAATTTTATCCATTTCCTGCACGAGTTCATTGCTGACTACAGATGGGCGCTCATTTCTTACTACATCGTGCACGTCAGTTTGTCTATCTTTAAAACATGCGCCACTATACACGCACTATACGTTCTCTCATCACGTTCGGTTCATAAACACCACACAGTTCGCACACTCAGAAATTGTGTTACTGCATGCACTTTACATTTTCCGACTTTTTCTATTGGAGCATTTATTTTCAATTGTTATAGCGGACGAGTGAACTGCAACACATCCTTCTTCTTTCACTGGTCACTATCCACTAGGAAATGCAATCCTGAATCCTGGGATCCCGGGGTCCCACCCATTTTCATAGTCCCGAGCAGTCGTTCTTTCAGAAAAAATGTTCCATGGGGGCACACTTAGTATTCCAAAGGGGCACTGCTGATACTAATCTATTGATTATTATATTATAGACGCGGATGTATTTAAACCGGCAAGCATAGTCCCATAAATCTCCCATCCTTTCTTGATCGTTTATCACAAACCGCATGAAAATCGGAGTTCAGTTAGAAATTTTAGACCCAAATCAAATCCGTGGGTTTTAAAAAAAATCACCCTGTAGTTTGTTAAGATGTTTCCACATTTGGAGAACTATCGGTGATATTTAATTTTCTGTGTTCACTTTTGCAGGTACCTGGAACTGCAGAGCAGTGGTCGAAAGGACGAGATTCGGCTCCATTACACCCATAACAACGCGGTGCAGGTGGAAATCTTCCCTTATCGGCTGGCCGACAACACGTGGCACAAGGTGGCGGTATCGGTGAGTGGAGCGCAGGTGGAGCTGCTTGTCGACTGCCATAAGCTCTACCGGCGGGTGCTCAGGGAGCTTGACAGGAACTTCACCGTCTATCAAGGGGAGCTCGCACTGTGGCTTGGACAACGAAACAATAAACACTCCCTTTTCAAGGTCAGTGTTAACAAATTTTAAATTCTAATATTTATTTTCTAGTCTTTTAACATCTGTAGAATAGCAATGTACGGTAGGTTTTCCTTGAGAGCGAAACTTTTGAGAAAACTTTGAAGAAAGTCTCATGTTTAAATATGCGAGACACATTAGTTTCTCCGAGAAATTGTCCCCTTAAGAGTCTTCATCCCGGCGAAATTAAAATACCGCTAATTTTACAGTAATTATGTAATATCTTCAAATAGATAAAAGATAATTGAAATATGGAACAATAGCGCCCTAGATAATATTATTTTGCGTGAGGTACCGTTATCACAAGTCACCTAGTGGCTTTCCATTTTCAACTGTTTAGAAACGCGAAAATAAATGCCCATTTTCAAAATGGCTCGAAATCAAAAGCAGATAAGTGAGTCGTGATAACTTTTTCTCATGTAAAATAATATTGTCTAGGGTGCTCTTGTTCCACATTTTGATTATCTTTTATCTATTTGAAGATATCACATAATTAATGTAAAATTAGCGGTATTTTAATTTCGCCGGGATGAAGACTCTTAAGGGTAGAAACAGAGAAAGCCTGTGAAAGTTTTGAAAGACGGTCAAAAAATGGCATCAGCATATCAGATCCAGAATGCCTGCAACGTCGACTTTACTTCCGAACTTTTAATAATAAAAATTACTTTCCCCGCACAATTGACTATTCTTACGAAATCAAACATTTGCAACTGATTGCTCTGTGATGTCACAGTTCTCTGCTCACCTTCTCAATGAGACTGGAAGGAACTGGCAGGTAAGCTGACATTGATAAAAAGACAATGGTGACTCGCAAACAGGAACATTGATAGCATACTCAATCGTTTTGTAGGCCCAATACTGGGGATTCTATAATTACGCGTACACTGCCAACACTTGCTCTCGTACGTCATCTTCTCCGCTTGTTTCCTAATTGTGCTTCTCTCTGTTTTTCTTAGATTATAAAACTATGCTCCTACGTTATCCCCTACCCTTTTTTCCTCTTCCTGTTCCTGATTTTCTTAGATTATAGAACCATGCACCTTCACCATCCTTTCCTTTCTTTTTCTTACAGTGTTTCTCTCTCTATTTTCCTTAGATTGTAAAACGATGCTCCTATGTCATCTCCTCCCCTCTTTTTTTTCTTTGTGTTTTTCTCTAAATTATAAAACAGCTCTCCTACGTCATAGATTGGCTGGGAACTTTTTCACACGATTTTTTATTGTCGAACCTCATTTATTTCATTTGAAAACATAAAATCATATCCCGAAATTTAGTTATGCTATTAATCAACATTCTATATAGCTGCAAAATGAAATCCCTTATTAAATACTGTAATGAACCTGAATGTCATATTCTTCAGCTCACCCTGTATATACAAATCACACGTTTCTAAATTTTAAATAACTTTCTGGTTTGTCTATCTAGAGAACGATCATTAATATCGGTCGCTCTTTCTGCGTGTCCCTTCAAGTTAATCTGTTGGGTTTTATTTTTTTTTTTTTTCTTTTGCTTATTGTCACTACCAACCAGCTGACTCATAAGCCTAGATTTCTGCAGCTCAATCAATCACTGTGTCACTTTCGCAGTAATCACTACAAGTCCACTAGTTTATCCTCGATCACGCTGCTGTCACGGGATATTAACACACACACACACACATATATATAGATTTCTACAGACAAGCTTGCCCAGACAAAACATACTTTATTTATTTATTTTTTGAATTGAATAAAGCCCACACACACACATAACATAAAAGAATATTAATCACAATCAAGTGTCTTCGTATGTTGATCATTTTTCATATAAGTTATGACCTTCATAAACTAAAACGATTCTCACACAATTTTCCTTTATATCCTCTTGCACTGTGTGACAAAATCTTTTATATTGAAATCTTATCAGCTTTTCTCAAGTTCTATTGCATCAGTAGTAAAGTGTTAATGTCTCCTTTGGATATACACTGTAATGATGCTACATTGCACCACTAAGGTAAAGATTGTATTAATTCACAGTATTGATCAATTAGATTACGTTAAAACTCTGTCGGCTTTCAACTTTATTGCACTATTGGCGAAATCTATGCGAGACTTTGTTCTTTTGAAATGCTTCTAATTTCAATATGTTTACGCCTTGTTGTCATAGCAAAATGCTTGTCACATTTCCTTATTCCTTCTATTTAGACTTTCATACATTTTAAAGTATATTCCTCCAATCATTAGTTTATTATTATTATTATTATTATTATTATTATTATTATTATTATTATTATTATTATTATTATTATTATTATTATTATTATTATTATTATTATTATTAAAATTGTTTTTGCCTAATGTTCTTCCGCAACGTTGAAGATTTTTTGTGAAACAAAGAAAGTGGCATAATTCTCTAGGGTCTTGAGAGGAACCTAGACTTTGTTTGAACATTTTAATATCATCAAAAAAAAAAAAAAATGAAATTGTCACTGGTTAGATGAATAGAGAATATTTTTCAAGTAAGCAAAATAACAAGATTTGATTTCCCACCAGCTTACCATAATTCTTTTATGTCTTTCTAAATAAATCTTCTTTACAAGCTCAATGGTAGAACGCTCATCTGTGGTGGAAGAGTCACTGGTTAGATCCCAGACCATATGAGTGGTGGACAAACACCATGTGCCTAGGTTTTCTCTGGGTTCTCCTGTTCCCTCACACATTCTTCATTCCGCCATTTCATTCTTATCTCACCATCACCGTCTTTTTTAGCCTAGCCGGCATAATCGTGGGACGTAAAACTTAAAGATTTCATTTTTTCCCAGACCATGTGAGTTTATGGTGAACTGTATTTATGAGTTTTCCCAGGATTTTCCCCTTTTTCTCACATTACCATTCCACCAGTTCTTTCGTAATAACTCACGTTCACTATGAATCATCTTTTTAGTCTAAAAGACATAATAGTGAGACGTAAAACTAAAAATTTAATTTTATTTTAGTTCTGAATTTCAAACACATCATTCTTTTCTAAACTTTCATTACCAGAGCCACTGGTTATTCTACATTAATCTGATAAAGCAGACATCTTGGCTTTTTTTTTAAGTGCAGGTGTCACGCTAACTTTTTAAAACATGATTTAATTCAGTGTTCTAGTATTCAGAAGCCAGTTAAAACTTTTGTGTCACTGCAAATGAGACATAGAGCATGAGGAAATGAAAATGGCAGGAGAAACATATTGTCTTGTCCCTTAACTAATTAATCCTTTTGACTGTTCACGCAAAATGGTATTTATGCTACTCTTTCATACGACAGATTTTTTAAAAATCTTTTTTTCCTTAAAAAAAACTATGTAAACATACGAGGCTTAGTGCTTAATACCTAATGGTTTCCAAAAAAAAATACTTGTCCTTTTCCTGTCCTACTTTGAAATTAGATTCGCCGAACGCACGAGAGGTAAACATCTTTGAGTGTTTACTGGAGCAGCCAGCAACGTTACAAATGTTGAGTGAACGAAGGGAGAGAGAGGGACTTACAATGAAAAGAAGGAAAGCACGCCGGTCGCTTAGGCAACCAGGCACTCCGTGGAGCTGTTTGGGTGGCTTATAAGGCAAGGGGTAAAAATAAACCCACCTTTGACTTATAACTTGAATGACGCAGCTGAAAATTCTTCATTTCTGCCTCTCTCTCTCTCTCTCTCTCTCTCTCTCTCTCTCTCTCTCTCTCTCTCTCTCTCTCTTTCCCTGTTTCCACTACTTACCAATAAACAAACAATGTTGTCGGGGAGGAAGACTTCAGTTTTATTTTCTTTTAAAAAAATGAATGATTGATTTTACTAGTAGCAACGTTGCGATATGACTTCTTATTGGATATTGTCAACTTGTATATTATTTTGCTCTTCTGTATAACGAAGTTAGCTTGATTGACAGGTTGACGAATGAATGGATTTCTTCGTCTCTTAAGGATTTTTAAGAAGGAAATTGTATCAAATATCCCTGTCTGTTTCTTCCTAATATTGTTTTCTTTACGCCAACAAGATTAAATAAAAAAATAAATTAAATCTTTAATCTTTAAGTTTTCCGTCCCACAGTTATGCCGGTTAGGCTAAAGGTACGGTGATGATGAGAAATGAGTGAAATTGTGGAATAAAGAAAGTGGGAGGAAACGGGAAAACCGCGAGAAAACCCACACACGCGGTGTTTGTCCACCGCAAGGCTCACTTGACACGAACTGGGATCAAACCAAGGACCCCATACATTGAGCCACCGCGGCCCCAAATTAAACCTTCAGTTTAGCGTTCCATCGTTATGATCTGTAGGTGAAAGGAGTTCGATAATTTCTGGAAAAAAAATTATAAGAAAATTGTTAGAATAAGAATTTGGGAAGAAACGGAAAAACTTAGAGAATACCTATGAACAAGATGTTGTCCGTCACAAACCCTTATGGCCTAGGAACGAACCAAAGGTATGAGGTCTACCACTGTGCCACCGTACTTACTCATCGAAGCTAATTACTACAGAATTAGCACTCCCTCTGTTTTCTTTCATTGCTAGCTTTTCATAGAAACTTATACAGTTTAGGTCCCTTGCCTTCTGCCTAGACATTAATGTATGTTTTCTATTTTACATTCCCAGTATATCGCGAATTACATTTACTTTAATGCAAATCCCTAGCTTTAGATTTGATTTTCACAGTAACATTAACTCATACAGCATTTCAAGAAGTGCCAGTGACCTTCGAGAGATTAAAACAATAGTACAGTTTCAAATACTGCTTCAAACATTGGTCGCCGACAATGAAATGAAATTTTTGGTTTAATACCGACAATCATGTCCTCGTGGCTAAATAAGACGGATTGTTAATGGAAATTAAATTTTAATCGAAGAATTGGTGGAATGAGAATGCGGGTGAATCGGAAGAATCCTAATAAAATTCATAGTCATGTTCTTGTCCATCATAAGTTCAACTTTTCTGTCTCAACTGAAACAGATATCAATGTTCCACGACTAAGCCACCATACCCCAGCGTGTCGCTGATAATGAGAAATGAAATGGTATTGTACTAGTTTACCTGTCAAAATTTGCTAAATTATTATTTTATGATCTAGCAACACCTGACTCCTAATTCTTCTGACCTATAAACACTAAACTAATCCAACCCGAACTAACCTTAATGTTATCAAACCAAACCTAAGGTAACTTCATGATATCTAACTTACCCTAATCATAATCTACCTAGTCTAATCTATCTAGTCTAACTAAAGGGGAAATTAACCTATTGGAATCTAATGTAACCTTTTACAAAATCAGAAACCAACTAATTCTTGCATATACACTGTCGCCAACCATCATTAACTAAAAGTTGTAGTACGTTACCACCTAATACATTACCGATCCTATACAACAACCTGAAGCACTCCCCCGTAACTAGCCAGATATACACAAAGTAAATACCGGGCTTTCCATTGAAAAAAGTGCTACTGAGGATTCGGTAAGAGTACAGGTTATAATTCATTTTGATTTGCTAAAACTAGGTAAAACAATTATCACTAACATTATTGCCAACAATTAGAGATGCTACCTAAATCGTAGGAAATGCAATTCAATGAAGTTAACTATTTCACGGATATTCTTTAACTTTAAAAAAAATATCCTTTTTATATATTTACTCTGTGCGTCCGTCCGTCCGGGAGATACAAAAATCTTAAGAACTACTTGATGGATTTCTATAAATTTTTAACAGGATGTAGAAAGCCAAAGGATTGGAATTGGGCTCGTTAATGGGGGTATTCAAATCGGAACTGATAGAAATCAATGATTTCCGATTTCCACATTGATCCCTAAAGAATAAAATCAGCAATAGATAGCCAGAAACGGTTTTCTGCAATCAGTTAAGTGTTCCCAGAATATGTTCCTTCACTCTAATATCTCTACTAAAACTAGAAGTTGATCGCTATAGGGTAAAACGGTCACAGATAGCAAGAAACGGTTTTCTGCAATCAGTTAAGGTCCTCAGAAAATATGTTCCTCCACTCTAACATCTATACTATAACTGGAAGTTGATTGCTATAAAGTAAAACGGTCGTAGATAGCGAGAAACGGTTTTCTTCAATCAGCTAAGTGTTCCCATAATATGTTCCTTCACTCTAATATCTCTACTAAAAATAGAAGTTGATCGCAATAGAGTAAAACGGTCGTAGATAGCGAGAAACGGTTTTCTTCAATCAGCTAAGTGTTCCCATAATATATTCTTTCACTCTAATATCTCTACTAAAAATAGAAGTTGATCGCAATAGAGTAAAACGGTCGTAGATAGCGAGAAACGGTTTTCTATAATCAATGAAGCGTCCCAAGTATTTGTTCGCGGTAATATAAGCGAGAAACTGTTTTCTCCAATCAATCACACGTCGCAAGCACATGTTCCATCTTTATTCTAATTTCTCGACTAAAACCTGAAGTGGTAGAAATTAAAACTTCTGCTTTCAAAAATAATTTAAAAGATAATACACTATAGAAACCAAACTTCTTCCCGTGGGGCATACTGACATTGTAACTTGTTGTTTGTTAAAGCCGACGCATAATGGATCTCTTCTTTACTCCTGAATTTTCTTAACCTTTGATCTCTTTTTAATCGATTTCGGAAAAAGGAGTAACTTCTTTATTCGACTTTATATATGGTGAGTGTGTTCACTTATTACTTCGACGTATTTGCACCGCATGGGATTATTCATAAGATGGCTATATCGAAATCCGTTAAAGTTAGTGATATATAATTTGGTATCTTGACTTTTCATTTAAAATAATTAAAGCAGTGTTTCAGCGTTTTTTTTATTTCCTTACAAGGGAAGAAAAAGATGGGACTGCAGTTGTTATAAGATGGTCATGTCTCAAAAGTTCTTACAATTAGAGCCATTTCAGGGATATGAGAGAGGGCAAGACTTTGGGCGAGCAAATGCAGGGGTCTAGGCGCAAGGTTTAATTTTTGTTTTAGAATATACAGTATTTTCGATTAACTGACTCCTTATTAATAGGTCTCCTTTAGGTATAAACCTTAATTTGTACAGTCTAAATTTCTGGCTCTATTTGATCCTTTAGCATGTGGATGTGCATCGTCATGCAATAATATAACGAATTCTTTCTTTGAACAAAACAACACGCGACCAGTGTATTGTTTGATGCTCTATATTTAGTAAATCGAAACCACTTAACGCTGCAATTAGCGTGAACCATTTACCGTAACACTATTCTAGAAACAAGAAATAACCTTGAATCATCCTTTGTGAAATATTGACTGTTATTTCTTTATTTTTCTCCAGACAGAAAACATGTACGTACTTTATTTTACGTCACTAAAAGTCTAACAGAGTGTTCTATTTACGTCTTTCGAGGCCTAAATAATGCATTCTAGATAAACGCCTATTTTCCATTGAATTCGCTTGACCTTGTTTACATCTTACGCTAAAGCTTTTACGTCCTCATGTTCCACTCCTACCTCGCTTTCTCATCCACTTACCCATGCACACACATATATACACACATCTATATACATGTAGGCTCATATGAAAAATAAGATTTTGTTATGGGTAAAAATAAGAAGAGAACATTAACATGTTGACATCGTCGTCTAGGCGACGAGGTATCGATAATCTTCTTTTGTCGTCAGAAAAACTTTTTGTCTTATTTTTGTTTCTATTTCACTATTAATTCTTTACACTAAAAATAGACCACTATATATGGTTCCTTTCATCCATTTCTATAGTATCCTTTGTTTTCCTGTTAACAAAAAAGCTCTCTGGAAGCCGAACAATTGACTTTACTTTAATCTGCGTAACCATACAAATATCTTTTGCTTTTACGGGAAAGTCCCTTTTTCAATTTTTTTGGGTTCAGTTTTATTCTATTTTGAAATAGTTTTCTTTTATTTCGTAAGTCAAGTCTATCAGAAATGCTCGTAACAGCAATCAGTTTTATTTGATTGCAGTAAATACATACATGACACAATGTTTAATATGTTCTAAGCTCTTTTCCCTTTACACACCCTCCTTCTGCATTAGCCATAATGAATTCTCTGATTGTCATATTTGTATTCTCTTATATAAAAAGTACAAAAATGCCTTTACGTTCTTCGGCTCAAAGGAAGTCTTCCTCCTCCCTCTGTGTAAGCCATATTAAATTTGTGTAAGTAAATAAGAGATTCTTACTGTCTGATGTAAAAATATATAACAAGTATTACTCTACTTCCAGCGGTTCAAAGAATACTTACTTGTCCTACTGTGTAAGCCGAATTAAATTCGTGTAAGTGAATAAGAGATTCCTACTCCCTTATATAAACAGCGATTCAAAGAATTTTCTCCCTTCTTATTCTTCTCTCCGCGTAAGCAATATTGAATTGTAAAGATCCTTACTCTCTGATCTAAGTTCCCACACAACATATTTCACACCTTTACGTCCGGCGGTTTAAAGAACACCTACTCTACTGGTATTTGAAACAAATTAAATTCGTGCAAGTGAATAAGAGATTCCTACTCTCTAATATCAGAAAAAATAGCCTATAACAAATTTCATGCCTTTACGCCTAGCGGTTTAAAGAATATATACCCTTCTTCTATCTGGCAAGTAATATTGAATTGTAAAGATTCCTACTCTCTGATATAAAATATTAAAAAAAAAAATCTTAAACAAAAACCTTTAGTCTTCCGATTCAAAGGAAATCTTCCTTCTCCCTCTACGTAAACCAAATTAATATTAGTGTGAGTGAATAAGAAATTCTTACTCTCTGATATAAAAGTGTCATCTAGCGGTTCATCAAATACTTACTCGTCTCTCTACGTAAGCGATTAAATTAGTGCAAGTGAATAAGATATTTCTGCTCCCTGATATGTTTTTTTAAATATAACAAATTTCACGCATTTACACCTAGCGGTTCAAAGAATATATACTTGTGTCTCTGATTAAGCGAAATTAAATTCGTACACATGAATAAAAAGTTCTTACTTCCTGATATAAAACGCCATATAATGAATAAGAGACTCCCTGAACGTCTACACGATACACTCATTCTTCATGATAAACGTAACAGCCCACACGGTAGCGGTGTATAAAACCTTCTCGTGCAACGAGGATGGGAAATACTTGAGCACACATCATATTCACCGGACTTGTCACCTTATGACTTCGTCCTCATAATAAAACTTAATGAGCCATTGCATGGAACACGCTTTCGAACCTGTGAAGACGTTGCCGCAGGCGTGAGCCGTGAAATCACGAGATTCACTTATGGTGAGGCCATGGGTATTCGGCTCCTTCCACATCGTTGGCAGTGTGTGGTGGATTCTTTGGAAGAGTACTTCGAAGCAGTACCGTGCCATAGAAGGGGGAGAGCGGGGCGACGGCCCCAAGCGCCGAAATAAGGGGACGCAAAATTCGAGAGGAAAAAATATACGTAAAATGGAAGGAAAAAGTATTAAAAAGTGCTCAAAATCAAGGAAAAGCAGGGTTTATTTTTGAAAATTTTCTCACACTTCGTGCCAACCATGTTGGCGCTTTGCGGCTGGTCTTTTGACCTCATTTATATGTACGGGGGGAGGCCGTCGTATACTCTCTCTGCCCCGGGCGCTGATTTTCCACAGCACGGCTCTGCTTCGAAAGTGACACTGATATGTGTTTCTGGTCTTTAGATAAAATTGTAATTGTAGTTGCAATGGTTTGTAATGTAATAATTCGAGGTAAAACAGGTATGAAACGAACAATTTGTTGTACCCATTTTTTCCCTACTATATCATCATTGGGATTGTATGTTCATTCAACTCCCCGACATATAACGTTTAGATGACTAATCTTTCATTTAAATATTTCAGAATGTATTCCTTCGTTTCCATTTTCGTACAAAAAAGTTGCCATGACTATTGCAGTAACCCTCGTAGCTTTTAGCTACAAACCAGTAACAATTTAGATTTTGTGTACCCAATATGCCGGACAATGTATGTCAGTGTTTTGGCAGCCTATTCACCAATTTGGCGGATTTTGAACTTCTTTAGCAGAAATCTAATCACTACACGCTTTTCCTGCATTGGAGTAAACGGGTTCGATGTCATCTTTTACAGCACGAGAAAATATCTTATACTTCTAACTTCCACTACCAAGTGTCACGCACATACTGTTCACTTTGGAATACTTTCTGAACTCAATAAATTCCGTATTCGTGCTATTCAGACGAAATCTGGACTTTTCGTATCGTATTTTTTTTTTTTAATTTTAAATCTTGTTTAATTGTATTAAATCTCTGAACCCTCTCTTTGCGTACTGCAAATGTTAGAACAGTAGTATAAAGTATCCAAAATTAATTCAGAGCTCCTCCGTGGCTAAGCGGTTAGCGTACGCGCCTTTGGCGTGGGAGACCCGGGTTTGATTCCCGGTGGGAGCTCATGTGGTTCGGATTCCACGTTAATCAGTAGGTCCACGTCTCATATAGCCTCGCTGCTGAAAGGGACGCTAAACTAAAATCAACTCAACTCCAAAATTAATTCATAGTTATTCTTTAATTGATTTTGACAATATACAATGTCTTAAAAGGTCCCATCATGGAAATTAAATACCGCTAATTTTACAGTAATTATCTTTAAATAGACAAAAGATAATCGAAAAGTGGAACAAGAGCTCCCTAGACAATATTATTTTACATGAGATACCGTTATCACCACTCACTTATCTGTTTCCGATTTCCAGCCATGTAGAAAATCGGCATTTATTTTCGCGCGCGTTTATAAATGGCTGTAAACGGAAAGCTGCTAGATGATTCATGATCACGGTACCTCATGCAAAATGATATTGTCTAGCGCGCTTTTGTTCCACATTTCGATTATCTTTTATCTATTTGAAGGTATCACATAATTACTGTAAAATTAGAAGTATTTTAATTTCGCAGTGATTAGGCCTCTGAACTTACTTAGATATACAGGGTGTTAATGAACTATACCGACAAACTATAATAGGTGATTCCTCACGTCAAAATAAGAGAAAAAGTTCATATGGACCTGTGAGCAAAAGTGCATAGTTTCAAAGTTAGTGCTGTCCAAAATCATCGAAATGCTAAATTTCAACACGCACAATTCAAGAAAAGATGAAGTGGTGGTCCATATAAGCTAGACCGAAGTCATACATACAACATCCAAAAATGCATTCTCAATTTTGGTAATAAAACTCTGCTAATATATATAATACTGCTTTGATCAGCTTTATTAGAAATCTTGGAGTTTGGGAGTTTTATTAGCAATCTTGGAGTTTGGGAGTTTTATTAGCAATCTTGGAGTTTGGGAGTTTTATTAGCAATCTTGGAGTTTGGGAGTTTTATTAGCAATCTTGGAGTTTGGGAGTTTTATTAGCAATCTTGAACTTTCCAAAGCTACAATGGATAATTTACAAGAATTCTCAAATATACTCTCAAGATGGGTTTAAAATAGATAAAAGATAAGCCTTGGCAGCAGTAAGTACGGAATGTTTCAGCTGGTTGTTGGAAGTATTCGAGACCGCCAGAACCACGATTCATTGTGTTCTGAATTACGCGTGCTGCGATGCTTTTATTTTCACACACATAAAAAAACGTAAAATATACACTGACAAACTATATCATAGCACATGTTATTCCGAACACAGGGTACTGTACAGCTGGTATTCCCTAATACTTCTGACTTCCCGCTGAAGCCTTCCGTGTCCACTGTTGTCTAGACTTATCTTTTGCCTACTTTAGACCCACCTTGAAATCAGAACATATCTGAGAATTCTGCAGAGAGCATGCCTAGGAATTATTTCATATAGAGAATCCCTCGCTCACCTAATACATATAAACGAAAAATGCATTTCTGGATTGCGTATGTGACTTCTGTTTCGCTTATATGGACGACATTCCACGTTTTCTAGAAATCGAAACAGCGTGTGTTGAAGTTTTGCATTTCGACAGCTTTAGATAACACTAGCTCTGAAACGATGCACTTTTGCTCACAGGTCGATATGAACTTTTTCTCTTGTTTCGGTGTGAGAATCACCTCTTACAATTTGTCGGTATAGTTTATTAACACCCTGTATATACACAAAAGTTCTGAAACAGTATGAATTTGGTAGCTTGAACACCTCCTCCCCGTCCTTGTTGAAAGAAATGTGCGTAGACTACTGAACTTAGAAATTATTCATCGTACATTTATCATTACTTATATGAAAACTATTTGAACCTGCGCTCTCTACACAGCACATCATTCACATATAAGCATGAATCTCCTTGTTATTCCTCACATCTGTACATGTCCCTTTACAGACACAAGTGAAAGACGTCTTAATAAGAATTGGCAAGAGATACCATAAAGGGGAGATTTTGTCGATTACTTTTTCAATATCTCGCACCTTTTTCAAGATTTGAGCCTACTTCTGGTTGGAGTTTCTAATTCATGTATGGTCAGTGTTTTCTTTCTTCTTACGCAGTATGTAATAAACAAATACGTTATACACACAATTAATTATAATGTCAGTGATGTATGGTGTTTAATGGGCAAAACACTCCAAACAATAAAGATTCATCTTAGCGTAGAGAAATGGTTATCCTTCATTTCTCATTATCATTTGACCATGAAACAAATGGGAGCTCCTTCGTGGCTAAGCGGTTACTGTACGCGCCTTTGGCGTAAGAGACTCGGGTTCGATTCCCGGCGGGAGCTCACGTGGTTCTGATTCTACGTTAATCAGTAAGTCCACGTCTCATATAGCCTCGGTGCTGAACGGGTCGTTAAACTCAAAATCAACAACAATGAAACAAACGCCGGAGAGATACACTAATCCCGTATACAATTATGTGGTGGTGGAATGTATAACTCATAGGATATGATGCTTTAGTTTTTAAAATTTCAATATTTCCAGTGTACCCCTAAAAATTCTAATAAAGAAATAACTGCCATTTTTTTAAATATTCAATTAGAACTGAACAATCTACACAAATTTGCAATCGATCAGTGAAAACGGTATCTTTCTAGAGTTTGTTTCCAATATATCACTCACTGTCAGAAGAATTGGTCACAAACATATAAACGTCCACAAACGTACCACAAACATATAAACCTAACATTTTAACATATAGATACCGGGGTACTACAAAACGTAAGGTCTATTTCTATTTGTTTTAATATTTTTTTCTCTCTACTTCTTGTTCGCAGCATCGATCGCTGAAGCTGAGGCAAAGTTCATTTCGTTATACTATGGCTTTTTTTTTTATCGTGATCTGGAACATCGTTGATCTTTCAGTGGTTCGTGACACAATAAATGACGTCATCTAATAACGCGGAAGAGGGAAGGCAAGTAAACGTCACTCATTTTAGAAAAAAAACTAATCGAGAGAGAGAGAAACGCTAATATTAAGGTTGAAAGATGAAAGACAGGTGGGGCCATTGAACAACTGAAGAAGTCAGAGCTATTTTTTTTAAAGGAAGAAATTAATGACAGGTATTAAATCCTGTATGAGATTTTAAATTAATGGTGGATCGTCTTTATTGAAAAACAGGGATGCAGTACACTAAATATAAGTCGCTAGATTTATTTTACTTTTTATGAGATCTAAGTGGATTTTAATCAGGCTTGCCAACCATACGATAATTTATCGTGATATTCGATAATTTAAGCCTCAATACTATATACAATACAGTACAACCCCTCAAATCCGAACTAATTCGTGGCTGAAGCCTGTTCGGATTTCGGGGGGTTCGGATTACCCGGGAAATAATATTACCTACTTATTTCGTCACTGAATTGGCGGTAAAACAACGACTGAGGTTAGACAGGGTGGCCCAGTGGTCGAAAGGGCAGTGACCTTGATTGGCGGGTGTACACTCATGTCCAAAATGATTGTCGCATATCTATAACTGTCTTCTTGTAAGAATATAATTAGATAATGATTTTGAATAAATATTTAGTCTAAAAATGTTAAAACCTTAAAAAAAAACTAAATTTGTGTGGTTAAATCTATTTTTTTTTCACTTTCCAGCTGTAGTTATTTTTTTCCTGAGAACGTGTTCGGATTTGCCGGGTTTTCGGATTTCCGGGGTTCGGATTTGAGGGGTTGTACTGTAGTGCCCTTGCGATAATAAGGTTAATATACGATAATTTTAGAATGCATAATTTTTTGCAATTTTTGAATGTGCAAATAAATCGTAGATACGCATTAAATAATATTATAAAACACATATATTGAGGTTTTTAATAGTCATTCCGGCTAAAATAAATCAATAACGCTTTGAGAATTGGAAAATGGTAAACCCTACATCCATTTTTTAAACTCAACTACGTTTACGGAAGGGAAGGAAATGTTGTTGTTCAGACTAGTGTTAATAATGATTTTTTTTTTAAAAAAATAATGAAGACAGCGACGCCGATTTGGAGATTGAAACTGAAGATTACTTGATAAGTTTATTATATATTATTGCTATTATTAATAGTATTATAATTGTTTCTACAATTATCACGAGCATATAGAATATACGGTCTTTTTTATTTGTATATACTGTAATTTTAAAGACGAAAACCGATGATTTTGTACTCTGAGGTTGGCAACTCTGATTGTAATCATAGTAGCGTGCTACCTAATAAACACTAGATCAATGTTCGTAGTTTGATGGAAATTTCCCTAATCTAGGGAAATTTCGTAGATAAATTTAGCGAAAAGAAAAAAGGGAATTTTTCGATAAAACGCGAAAATCCAAAGAAATTCTCACGCTGAACGATTGACCAATATAAATGTTTAAATGTTTCTTTGTTCTTCAGATATAAACTAATACAGCAGCCTTAGTTTGTGTGTTCGTATACATGAGTTCAAAGTAGCCTAATTTATACCTATTGTTGGCTGGATGTATTTGTGTGTATTTTTTTCTTGTAATAAAAAGTGAGGGAAAAGTTAAAATTAAGCAAAAAATAAATGAATAAAACAAACGAGTTAGCACTTTCTTTAATATCTGACGACTGGTACGTAAAACAAAATTTAACTTCAACTAATCTGCCTAATGGCGTAGAATTCTAATCATAATCTGGTAAAAAAAAAATTATGACATCTCATGTGGGGCCATGCCGTAACAAATCATTTCGGAGTCTCCGTGTAATCCCAATCAGGAAAGTATTGGAATTCCCAATCAGTAAGTTGGCCCCGGTGGAAGATGGTATGTGAGAGACTCCTAGTACGCGATTAATTTTGAAAATTAAACAGTTGAAGGTTAATTATTTTCCCAGAAACCATAACACCGGATTTTTAAAAATAGATTTATATAATGGTCTTCGATTGGTTGTCCTTCTCTCATCGGGGTCCCTTGTTGTACGAATGGGTATCCAACTTCTTCTAACTATCATGAATGGGTTATAGAATTAAAACAAAACAAATTAGTCTACTAGATCTTTCGATTCCAACAGACATGAATATTACATCTAAAATTTTGATAATTATTATTACAATGATAATCATGTGATAATCGGTTTTGCCGTCATTTCAATGACTCTTTTGCCATTAAGCATTCAAGGGCCCAGTCTTAGCTGGCTAACAAAATATTGAAAGGTTCTCCACGTGTTTCCAACATAACATAATGGCTTTAAACACATTTCAGACAACAACCACGAAGAAGACGTCGTCAACAATCGTCAACGATCGTGAAGTGACTAATCAAATCAACAACATTTCTGTATAAAAGAAACCAGAACACTGCAGAAACATCACCTCCACTCTCTAGAACGTCTGGTCTTTAAGGAACTTCTTTATCCTTATCACTCTCTAGGAGGCCTGGTCTCTAAGAGCTTTATCCTCACCACTCTCTAGGACGCTTCGTCTCGAAGAGCTTCTTTATCCTTATCACTCTCTAGGAGGCCTGGTTTCTAAGAGCTTCTTTATCCTTACCATTCTCTGGGAGGCCTGGTCTATAATAGCTTCTTTATCCTCACCACTCTCTAGGACGCTTCGTCTCTAAGAGCTTCTTTATCCTTACCACTCTCTAGGAGGCCTGGTCTCCAAAAGCTTCTTTATCCTTACCACTCTCTGGGAGGCCTGGTTTCTAAGAGTTCTTTATCCTTGCCATTCTCTAGGAGGCCTGGTCTATAAGAGCTTCTTTATCCTCACCACTCCCTAAGACGTCTGATCTCGAAGAACTTCTTTATCCTTACCACTCTCTAGGAGGCCTGGTCTCTAAGAGCTTCTTTATTCTTACCACTCTCTAAGAGGCCTGGTCTCCAAAAGCTTCTTTATCGTTACCACTCTCTGGGAGGCCTGGTTTCTAAGAGTTCTTTATCCTTGCCATTCTCTAGGAGGCCTGGTCTATAAGAGCTTCTTTATCCTCACCACTCCCTAAGACGTCTGTTCTCTAAGAGCTTCTTTATCCTTACCACTCTCTAGAAGGCCTGGTCTCTAAGAGCTTCTTTACCCTTACCACTCTCTGGGAGGCCTGGTCTCTAAGAGCTTCTTTATCCTTACCACTCCTTGGAGGCCTGATCTCTAAGATCTTCTTTATTCTTATCACTCTCTAAGAGGCCTGGTCTCCAAAAGCTTCTTTATCCTTACCACTCTCTGGGAGGCCTGGTTTCTAAGAGTTCTTTATCCTTGCCATTCTCTAGGAGGCCTGGTCTATAAGAGCTTCTTTATCCTCACCACTCCCTAAGACGTCTGTTCTCTAAGAGCTTCTTTATCCTTACCACTCTCTAGGAGGCCTGGTCTCTAAGAGCTTCTTTACCCTTACCACTCTCTGGGAGGCCTGGTCTCTAAGAGCTTCTTTACCCTTACCACTCTCTGGGAGGCCTGGTCTCTAAGAGCTTCTTTATCCTTCCACTCTCTAGGAGGCCTAGTCTCTGCAAACACCTCACTACTTCCTAGGACGCATGGTGTCTAGGTCTCTTTCCCTCTCTAAGACGCCTGGTCTCTGAGAGGTACTTATCTACACCTTGGCCGCAAGAGACTTGGTTCCTGTCGCCGTAAGACACTTGGTCATTGGACTCTTACAAATTTCGCCAGTAAACCACTAAGATATCTAGAGGAACTTATATTTTATCTGCAACATTTATTACGACTGTATATAAGAAAAGGTGATTGGGAAAATTCCAAATTCCCGTGTACCATCTTTTAGTTCTATCCTCAAAGACAGTATTTTACCATATTGTACATTATACAATGCTCCAATCTTTTAATACTAAAATGATTTTTACTTTTTAAATATTACTCATGTACTTGTATTTCAACAATGGACAAAAAATCAAGATTGGATTTATTAGATTAGATTACGATAAGCTAAAAAAGAATTCTAGTTAAACAAAAAAAAAGTATAGAGCGCATAGCTCTTGTGTGAGAGATACTTGATTGAATGCTAGGCTATGTGAGATTATGGCGAATATAAGTTTTCTCAGGGTTTTCCCGTTTCCTCCGATAAGTTTTGCGAATTGTCTTTTGTGGCTTTACTTACGCCAATCCAAAATATTAACATGTTCGATTTAGAAAACTGGAAAAGATTTCACAGTTCATTTTAAACAGACTTAAAAAAAAAAAAACTATGTATACAGCTTTTATTAAAAGCAATACAATATTTTACTCAAAATGACGCGCGTTATTAGAGAGAATGCCGCCTTGTTTTCCAAGAATTCTATGAAAATTCGTGCATGTTGTAAATAGCAACTTGTAGCACGCCACGCTTTAGAAATAAATGAATTTAAAATGGTTTCCATGCAATAATACGTAATCTTTAGTTTCTTTGTGCGTAGTAGGACACATATACGTAGCTCTTGTTTACAGAGAGAGAAGAAAGGAAACATTTAAGAATATAGAGGAAAGCGTTCTGGATGCAATTAATGGCTTACGTAACTATGACGTATGTTGATTTGTCTGATTGAGAAGAAAAGAGGGTCGAGCGACTACCACCACAGACTCAGTTTCCTGCTTCTCTTACTTCTCTTCTTCTTCTTTTAACAATTCACGGTAGTCGGCCACATCGATCGTGAGGCTAATGGAGGTCTCTCCCCATTTCTTTCTCTACACGCCAATCCTTTCTCATTCACACGCGTTTAGTGTGTGACCTAACCTTCCACAGGTTATCAGGAACATTTTTCGAGTAGCGGTCGTTTAGCAAACATTATCCCCTGCCAAAGAGCAAATTTCCACACGAAACTGGTCAAATTGGTCACTTGATTCTTCTGCAAATTTTAAGCGAGTACTTTAGAAAACAATTTAAAATGAATAGAATTTCGTTCTCACGTTTAATTGCTTCATGCATGACCTTTCCTTCAAGTTCAAGGCTGAGTATGTTTTCTCATTTTTATTGGTTGACGACGCTTCTATGTACTGAATAATTGAAAAGGTAATTTTTTGATCAGAAAAATTAATGACAAAAATGATTCAATCGTGTCCCATCCTCTTAATTTATTTTTAAAAGTATGTAAGGCATTATACGTCAGAAAAGACTGAATAGTATTGTCCTAAGTGTGAAGCACTTGTTTAGCACGTTCAATATGCGTCTTAATGTGTATAATAACTGATCATTTGTTAATTTGTCAGAGTTACTTCGTGGTTGTATGGTTGCCAGTGATCAGGCGCACACCCAGATTTTTTTTTATTTGGAGGGGTCCAAGCTTGGTGATGGACGTCCAATATTACAAGCCACTACATATCTATGTACAGTATTGAACGGGTATTACCCGAAAAGACGATAAGTAATTGTAAAATATTTCTACCTATATTTTCAGAGAAAAAAATGACAGAACTAGATTATTTTTATAAGAGAAAGAGTACAGTTGAAGTGTAAGATCAAATTTTCATGCTACATCAATAATTTCCCTGTTAACAAGTATAGTTTTGTCGAGAAAGTGTACAAATGTACATTGTTGAGTTAGGAGGAGGTGTTTTGGGGGTTTGGACCTGATGGAACCTCCCGTTGATGTGCCCGTGGACTGAGACATAAAGCTGTTGATCGTGAGGCAAGAACCATTCGTTCGAACCCTACTGAAAACCATGTACTTTTTTAGCTGTCTTCAACGTTTCTATGTTCATGTTACTGTCCAGTCTAGTAGAAATTCAAAGTTTTTTTTTAAAAAAAATCAAATAATTCTTTAAAAACAAATTAAAGTAGTCTGAGGTCTTAGGCTGTAGTCCATCATGGGATCGAATCCTTCTATGTGACCCCTCCTTGCATAGTCCCATCGGATTTGGTACAAGCGGTTCTGGGTTCGATTCCTAGTGAAGACATTCGGTCGGAAAAGTGTAAAACCCTTTTCAGACCAGTCATTCTGAGTAAGGCTTTTTCCTGGGTTTTTCTCAATTACATCAGGCAAATGCCGGTATAGTACCTAACATAAAAGATCCCAGGAAGCTTCCTCCCTTCTCCATTCCTTTCTTCCTTTTCCACTTTCCCGGTGATCGACATAACGGACTTAAAAGATCATAAATACACAGAAATGTAATTCTTAATCCTAAAAAAATGAAATCTTTCAGTTTAACGTCCCACGGTTATGACCTGTAGGCTAAAGCGGGCGATAGTTAAAGCAAGTGAATGATGATGAAGGAATTGGTGGAATGAGAAAGTGGGAGGAAAGGGGAGTACGCGCGAAAAAACAAAGACATGATGTTGTCCACCACAAACTTACTTGGCCAGGGATCAAACCAGGGACCTTATGCACTAGATTTAAGCGTTCTACCACTAAACCACCGTGTTCCCCTCCGAAGGAACTGTATCTAGAGGTATGGTCTCAGTAAAGAGAGAGAGAGGGGAGGAAGGAAGCTATAATTGATAGACAATATTAAAGCAGAAAAATTATACGTGAAGACGAAGAGGTTTCCGGAAGACCCTGGAGCATGGAAGCTTCTCAGTTGCGGAAATTGACCTGCTAATAATGGCAGAATGCGTATTATGTGTATGTATAAAGCTGTACTGTTAACAGATTGTATACGAGTATATTGTTATTTGTCTTTTAACGATGACACATCCGTTCCTAAGACCGACACACATAATCCTAATAGTGACCTAGTATATACTCCTAATAGTGACAGACACACTAATTGTAAGATATTTAAAAAGACCTCAAAGAAATGATTATTAACGTTTGTTGAACTGTAGCGGAGAATGATCCAAATTATTTCCAAACAAGATGATAAATGTGGGATAAGTAATGTACGCCATAATAGTAGAACATACTACGCTTTAACAAAAAATGATTGATTTAAATGTACGTACCATACGCTCATTTACGTTACGTGTATGTAAAATAGCATATCAATTTCCGTGTGATAAATAAAGCGCAGGCGCATGATGACTGCGTTCATACTTCTTGTCCATCCTATAATATTGGAAACAGGAACTTATTATTCCAATCGGTAATTTTAATTAAATTTCCAAACTTTTTGATTTGTTTCTTTAGTACTTACTAACTTGGCACAAGGTCAAACGAAAAATGTACCTGAAATTGTATAAGTTTCTTTTCTATCCCATGATTAGTTTTCTGTAAACGGATTTCTCTTGCTACTGTTTGACTGTCCATTTATCTTTATTGTATTTTATTTATTGAGTGAAAGTAATAGGATAGAGAGACCAGCAGTAGGTTTACGATTGGAACTTTCGTACATGTGAGTGTGTGTGTGTCTACCCTTCTACTATCATAAACTCCTCTCCCCCACCCCGTCTGCACCAGGTCGTACCTGGCGATAGCATCTCTCTCTCACACTCCGACCCACACACACACACACCCTCTGCGGTGCAATCGATTTCCCCCGGGGGTCAGAAAAAGGGGGTTGCTTTTTTTTCTCTTTCCCTCAGTCACACCACCACCACCGGTGTTGCACCTGAAGCCAGCGGCTGTCATCGGCGCAGTCCCATCTTTCATTTTGTTCCAATTCTCTCTCTACCAGCCCCCAAATCCCACACAACCTCCTTTCGTTCATATAAATCAATGAATCACATGATATGCTTGTAACATCCTGTAAATTGCGTGCTTCATCGTATCCCCTATATTGTCCTATTCTCTCTATATATATACGTAGTATACATGTAACCATGTCCTTTTGACAGGGGTCCTCTCGTAACGGTAATTGTGTTTGTCACGTACGGGACATACATGTAATTGTTAAATTATTGCATTGATAGGCTCTTGTTTCCCTACATATCTTCTTGAAACACTTTTGCATTGACTGGGTATTAATGTGATAATTAAGTGCTTTGTGTGTCGTACTACAGGTAGAACTAGAATATCGTGAGCTTAAAAAACGGGGGAAGAAAGAAAACGGAAGAGTGAAAAGATGTAGATAGTCTAGTCCAATATATTATAATATACTACATAGCCTCATCATTCTTATCCCTATCCTGGCTTATATATTGTAATATATCATCGTTCTTATCTTTATCCTGACTAATATATTGTAACATGTCATCGTTCTTATCCTTGTCCTGACTAATATTGTAACATATCATTGTTCTTATCTTTATCCTGACTAATATATTGACACATATCATCGTTCTTATCCTTATTCTGACTAATATATTGTAATATATCATCGTTCTTATCTTTATCCTGACTAATATATTGTAACATTTCATTGTTCTTATCCTTATTCTAACTAATATATTGTAACATATCATCGTTCTTATCCTTATCCTCACTAATATATTGTAACATATCATTGTTCTTATCCTTATCCTGACTAATATATTGTAACATATCATCGTTCTTATCTTTATCCTGACTAATATATTATAACATATCATTGTTCTTATCCTTATGCTGACTAATATATTGTAACATATCATCGTTCTTATCCTTGTCCTGACTAATATAGTGTGTGTCTGTGAGTGAGTGTTTATCTGTCTGCCATTTGTACTTTACATTGAAAAGAGTCACCTAAAGTCACCAAATGTTGCACCCAGATAGTTCTTCATAAGATCTAATTGCGTATAAAGCTATATTTTTTCATTTTCGACTCGAGGAGGATTGAGAGATAACACGTTCTGGAGATTCAAAAAGTATAGAGTATCTCAAGAGGCATTCAAGTTAGACAACCCAAACTAATCTACTCTGTTGCAGATTGCATACCATTTAGTCTATACTAAGAACTTTCACTTCTGATAGTAATAAATAATCTGTAGTCATACTGCTATGTCACTTTCTGTAAATCTATATTAACGGTCTTTTGAATAACTTTTCCCTTCAGAGACGAAAAAAGTTAAAAATTCAAACTTAAATTTTTATATATATACATATATATAGATATATATATTACAGTACAAAGAATTTCATTTCGTTTCTTTTTTCTGTAATAATCTTCAACGTATTCCACTTTCCTCTTATCTTTCCAATATCCTTTTTTTTATATGTATATAACTTACCCCATCAGGACGTCGCGGTCGGAAAGAGGGATTGCCGCCGTCGACGGTGGCGGGCCGCCGGAGGCGGCCGGCACCCGTCCGCGGCGGCACGACGATCTACTTGTTCAAAGTTGCCGACCTTTTGCCGAGGCGGCAAGCGGTCGAAAATCGTCAAGTAAAATTCCCTTTGCCGACTCTTTGCCGACTGTTGCCAACCGTCAGAGCCGGCAAAACAATCGGAAAGGCCTCTTTCCGACCCTCTGCCGACTCCTTATGCCGGCCTCTTTTCGACGGCGGCGCCAGCGCATTTACTGCGCCTTTACGGTTGTTTGCCGACTGTTCGGCAAGACAACTTTCCGACGGCGGTGCCGGCGCATTTAATGCTCATTTCCTGCTGTTTGCCGACCGCTCGCCAAGGCAACTATTCGTCGCGGTCGAAAATCGCGCTGAAAGACGCCGGCAAGCCGACCGCGGCATCTGGTCGGCATGGACAAATTGTCCGACTATAGGCGGCAGAATCCTGATGGGGTAACCACCCGTTGTTTATACTATAGTGGATATATATTTATGTCTATGTCTATATATATATATATAATTCTGCACAAATGGTGCACTCAGAAGGGACTTTCAATGCGAAGGATTCGCAAAATCGGTAAATGTGTCGTACTCTGGTGTCAGAAAAGTGATACTCTAAGTTGGAGAACATTATACTATTAAAGATGGAAAAGGACGAAAATCAGGTATGTCTACTAGAACTTTGGAGGTAAAGAGTTTGCACATTTTGAAGACGAGAAGACATGTGTGAGTTCGTGAAGCAGCCAAAAAGTTACATACTACCAAATCAACAGTGGAACGGGTGAAGTCGAAACATAACATACGATCGTATCGAAAGTAAAAGACACCTAAGTAGAGTGCAGAGCAGAAACAACGTGCTAAAACCCGCGCTAGAAAACTTTATGACCTCCTAGTGACAAATCCTTCTCGATGCATTCTAATGGACGATGAAACATACGTCAAAATGGACACAAAAACCTTGCCCGGGGCCCAGCTTTATAAAGCAATGAAGAGTGAATTGCTTCGTGATGTGGATAAGACTATCCGGGTGTCAAAATGTGACGCCAAAATACTAGTGTGGCAAACCATTTATTCGTGTGGTCTCAGAAGTTCAACATTTTACGCGATTGGTACAATTGGAGGCGAGATTTATAGAAATAAGTGCATTAAAAAGCGTCTGCTACCCTTGTATCATAAACACAAAGTTTCCCATTAACATTCTGGCCAGATTTGGCCCCGGTCATGTATATATACAGTGGCGGATCCAGGATATGATCAAGGGAGGGGCTAAACCATCGTTTGCAGCTTTATCTAGTGTAAAGCAGGATTGAAACCCATTTTATCCAGTATATATCTGAGCGTCAAGGGGAAGCTATAGCCTCCCTTGATCCGCGCCTATATATATATAGGTAACTTCTGTTCTTTAGATATTATCTTCTCGAGTGTTGTTCTTTTCCGTACAAATTCTAAAATTACAATGTCATATATTAAACATTGTTCTCAAGCTCGTTAATTTAACGTTCCTTTATGCTAAAGAAGGGGATAATTTATGAAATAGAATGATTATGAAAGAAATTGTGGAATGAGAATGTGGGAGAAAACAGGAGTACTTCGAGAAAATCCGTGGGCACGATCTTGTCCCTGACAAACTCACAAATTATATGTATAACTGTCACGGGCGTGAATCTCACCGGGGACTCGTTCCCTCAATATTTATAAAACAGTGTTTGGCTCCCCCAATATTTCAAGTATCTTAGGTCAACTATGACCTTAATGAAACTCAACCATGTAGGAGTTTGCTACGTTCACAAAACAATGTTGAACAAAGTGGATATGAAAAAAAGTAACACAAAAGTTTATTTCCAATTATGGAAAAAAAAGAAAGGAGTTTTGGCCATATGAAGGTGAAGATGGAGTAAACTGTAAAGTAAGAAGCTGTTTTTGTTTAAATAGCGAGTTGCAAAGCGAGTTTAGACCACAAAAACCCTAACATAGTTCAAGTAAGAATTCTTGAACAAAACATTCATGGTTCACTGAGCGAGGGTCTTAGATGACAGAAATATCGAAAAAAAAAAATGTTTTTGAATGAATTGGAAACCCAATATGGCATCTGTGACTCAGCGAGGAACAAACATTTTTTATAACCTTAATTTAGTACATGAACAATTACTATTTTACCAGAGTAATTACTAACCCTTCTAGATACAGGAAAAATAAATTATTAGGGAATTAAATACTTACTTATCATAAGAATAAATAAAATATATCCGGAAGCTGAAAGGCGCTCGAGAACTCTATGAGCCACACGCACCTACTGGCAAGAAAAGGTGAATAAAATTCCTAAAACCTGAAGAAAAGAAACGAAACAAAGCTTGCTACGAATGTTTATGTGTGACTTGTAAAGTACAATGGGTATTTGTGTAAAACGTTTGAAACTAACTTTATAAGGTCAACGGGAAATCAATGTGACACCTGTGATACACTGGGGATTTGTGGGTTAGTTTTGAGAAGAAAATAATTTTGAACTATTTTAACTCTACATTATTGAGCTTCATTTACATTAGTTGTAGGCTTGTAGACCTAATAATACCTGTTTTCATCACTTCACACTGCCTTTTATCATTATTTTGTTTTTGACATATACTTAGTACGCCTTCACACTAGATCGTGTGAGGCGCTCACGACCCGTGAGCTGCAACTGCAGTTGTTAAGGACAATAGTACAGTTACAATGATAACAGTTCCGTTGCCAGACTTGTTTTCTTATCTATGCTTGTTACAAATATAATGCAAGAGGACGCCATGTTATTATGCAGAAGTGTACTGAATCGCTGTGAAACATATAACAAGTATTCTGAAATATAGTGCATTTGAATGATTTCAAATAATGTGTAATCAATGTCTAGTTATCGTAGTAAGTAGCAGTCATATATTTATATACGAGTTATGCTACAAAATAAAACCGAACCCAGGCAAAACAAAACGTTCCTTATACTGTAAAATGAACGTTCTTCCAG
Organism: Thermobia domestica; assembly: GCF_964235325.1. NCBI lineage: Eukaryota > Metazoa > Arthropoda > Insecta > Zygentoma > Lepismatidae > Thermobia > Thermobia domestica. The sequence goes on along the minus strand of NC_137456.1, from coordinate 282,446,145 downwards.
TCTTGATCGATTTATAGGATGAACCCACATTGTTCTATATCTTTTTCTTTTTTTTCTTGCAATTTATAGCTAAGATTAAGCTGCAGCTTCTTCTGACTCTAACATGGCTGCCATTTTGGTATCACGATCTTTTGAGCGACTCAGAAGTATTCAATGTCTTCACACTACAGCTTCACATGAGTGGCTCACAAGATTAGTGTGAAGGAGCATTTAGTTTAATTAAAATTGTGAAACAAGGTTGAATTTTATTGTTTGAATAAACAAACACACTTAAAGTGTGTTTTTTCTTTAGTACCACATTTTCCAAAATACTAGAAAAAATGAAATCTTTGAGTTTTACGTCCCACAATTATGCCGGTTAGGCTAAAGGAGACGGTGATTATGAGAAATGAATGAAATGGTGGAATGAACAAAGTAGGAGGAAACGGGAGAACCCCGAGAAAACCCACGCACACGGTGTTTGTCCACCACAAGGTTCACTTGGCGCGAGCAGGGTTTGAACCCGAGACCCCATACACCAGAGGTGAACGCTCTACCACTGAGCCACCGCGGCCCCATCAAAATACTAGACTACCAAAGGTAGGAATAAAACACATTATTATTATTTTTTTGTTAGCTTTTTAAGTAAAGGATGCTTTAAAATGCAATGTACGAAGACTATTTTTTAAATTATTTTCCGGGAAGGACCCCGAAACCTTGCTTTCCTGGAGGTATTGCATAAACCCAGGTCTCCCCAATTGTCTGTCCCCCACAAAGTTCATGTCCTGCCGACACCAATGATAACTATAGTATATACATTTCCTTGTACTGCTTCAAAAAAATTGTGGTGTGTATATAAATTACTTGCTTCAGTTTTGGTTGATTAATTGTGAGATATTTCTTATTGCATCAGGTGGAGTGAATCAATTCATTGCTTCTTGTATCATCAGCATATTGAACAAAAGAAGAAAGAAAAAAGAAAAAATTATGATCGTATGCAGATGGCTGTATTAAATCAGCAACAAGATAAGTAATAGTGATAACCCTTTGTGTTTCCGTATTAAAATCAGTTCCCGCTTGTATGAAAGAAAAGCGAGTACTGCTAACAATTTCTTTATGAAAACTTTGCTACTTTCTATTGATTCGTTTCTAACTCCCAACAGAAAATGTTTTATTAATTTCGCGGAATCCAGAACTGTTTTGCATACTATCTTGATCGTACAAACAGTAAGATCTGCGATGCTTCCCCCATCTACTGGCAGCTTTTTGTATCAGCTGCATACACATGTAGCTTTCCCAAGATTCAATCGGAATTAAAACAAAAGACGATATAGCTTTGCATAACAAGTTTGTCTTTGTTGGAATTTCCTGTTCTAATGAATGCATTGAATTTCGGATTAAGATATGTTTACAGATGTTAAATTTTGAACTTTATTACTTTTAAAATTTCTTTCTTTTGATATAATAAAGTATTATTCGAAAGGCAAAATCACTTGTGAAACATTTGGGTAGTATTTGTATTTACAGCTAAACATATTGGACAAACTTAAAGAAAGAAAAGTAGATAGTATTTATATAGGTTATCTACCTGTATTTAAAGTGGAATAGCTTATATTCTCGGTAACTTTATTATTGAAACAAAAGTCTACAATTCAATTTATAACACAAAAACATGTCAGGCTGTGCATAATGCTAATTCCTATTATTAAGTCAAGAGATGGAGGGGTCAGTGGGTTGTGGGTCAAGTGAGTCACGATTTGTGTGGGTCAGCAGGTCGTGACTCACTGCGATCACCATGACCCACTCTGACCCACTGCTATTGACCAACCCACTCTGCTCAGTGCGTTGAAGACAGCATCTGAACACGAGTGAATTTGTCTACGTTTTTTCTTTCAAGGCCTCCATTTTTCTTCGTTTTTTATTTGTTTTTATTTACTTATCTGAGATGAGTACATCTAAATGAAAAAGAAACTTCAGGCACTTTCGAATATTGATATTTGTAATTGTAATAATAGCAATAGGACTTACTACTTGGCTTTCGAGAAAGTCTGTGCGTTTTACACTTTTTTCCTTTATGTTGGTCTACTTTACCTTGATTTGAAACTTCCAAATTTTATCCTATTTTCTAATAAAAAGTATATGTAATTTAACAAGGAAATAATTATATATGATAATTAAGTTGAAATTCATAGTAATATATAGTCCATGACAAACACTTTACCATTTTATATCGTAAAGACCAGATCCACCAGTATCATAACCGAGCGATGCTTCAGCGATTAGCCTTGTTTTATTATAAGTATAAACTCTTTAGTCAGTGGAGAAGAGGGAGTGGATTATGGGTCAAAGTTGATGAGATGGGTTTGGGTAGGTCAGAGTGGGTCATTGTGAGTGGTGGTTGGATTGGGTCAAAGTGGTCACGGCTGGTCGTGGGTCTAGTGGCTCACGGATCAAGTTTTCATTGATCCATGCCATCTCTGTACTAGCTGTCTCTATTTGCGCTACTTTCCTGCATGATAATAATAGTGTGCTGGCAATTTGCAAATTTAAAACTATGTGATAATTTAAATACAACTTAAACTGTATTGTTTTAAGTTAATTATTTCGAAATGAATAATGATGATGTGAACATGAATGTGCTTTCGCATTTATTATTAGAACAAGTAAATTAAGCATGATTTTAACATGTATTGTCTTGAGAGCCGAAGGTTTGGACGCGCAACAAGTAATTTATTTAATTAGAGGCAGCAGCTTTATTTCAGATTTTTCTTGGCGGGGGGGGGGGGGAGCAATTCTCTGGATGTCAATAGAATTTCAGGTTGTCTATTGGTATTTAATTATCTTGTGTATTAAAATGTATATTGTAAGGATCTCCCACCTTCAACGCAAGCACATGTCACCACAACGCGTGCTACTATTGACAAACACCACAAGCAGACGAGAAACTACAACCAGGAAGATACGAAACCGAAACGATGGAGCCCGAGGAGGAACGAGCCCTCAGGAGACCATCTATAAAAGCGGAACCCAAAGAGGAACCAACTATCAATTGACCGCTGATCAAATAACCCACACCAGCTCCCGAGATCGCCTTGGGTTAAGGAATTCACTTATATCTAAACCCGAAGTCGCCTGGGACTAGTGTGTTGACTATTGTTAACATCTTTTAACAATCTGTGAAATATTAAAATTTTTTATTGTATTAAAATTAAAGTATCAAAAACTTTTGATTAGGCAGGTACAAGAACTACACATATAGTTATTGTTGGAATATAGAGAAACTTTCAAATACAAAAACAACTTTAAAATAGTCTACAAATATGTATGACGTCCTAGTTGTTTTTGTATTATAAGCCAGTGAAAGTACTTCACAATTCATATAAATACTTCCCAAAATTTTACTGTCGATAAGAAAGAAGACGGGAAGGATTACTGGCTGACGTCTATATTCATCGAGATATGAGAATGTATTTCATACGAATACTTTCATGTAAGTTAACCTTTTTAATTTGTTGAATTTTGTCTTGCATTGAGAATGTACTTAAATTGTTCTCATGGAGGTCTCTGCTAGGCCTATTAAATTACCAGTTCCTTCAGATCTCGGTACAGTAAATCTTAACTTGTCTTGAAGATAGCAGACATCTTTAGTGCACTAAATTATCAATTATTAGAATTATTAACTTTGAACATGTCTGCAACATATGTAAGATGTTTTGTTAATAATCTGATTTGTTATCTAATAAACTTACATCAAACTGAATTTCATTTCAAGACATTTGAAACCTAACCACATCTAAACCTCGCGAAGCTGCATTGGACTGAGGAGGTTTCCTACAAATATTTACCTAAAATCTCCGCAGATGTTCTGGAGGCTGCAATGAACTGAAGGGGCACTGCGCAAAACATCCTTCTCCTTCATTTTGATCGATCATAAGGAAAGACACTATTAGATTATTCTTTGTAAATTCAGAGTTATTTGTATTTGGATCTTGTAATAAAATTGGTGAAGGGAAAAGTGCCCGGACCGTTATTGCAGATTGTCTGAGGAGAACCTCACCTCTTGGAATCGATTTATAGTTATTTGTGAGTCCAATTCCTGAACCTTTCTCCACAAGTACTGATTAATGGAAATTATACGTACTAACGCGGGTTTCCGGGAACAGTATTCTTAGAGATGTGATTGCGGCTTGCTCGAAATCCAATTTGATAAATTTCGGATTCCAACTATTAATATTAGCCTTCATCAAACTGAAAAACTCTGATATGTCTTACTATCTCTTACGGGTAAGAAGACGAAGATCAAATGGACAATGTTTGTTTCTTCCAAGTTACTTTTGATGTCTGTGTATATTGTATATCATTGGGGAAACTGCCTACTACAATACTTAAATGTTTCGTCCATGAAAAATGTAGTGTGCTCAGTTGCACACTGTCTTCCCTTTGTATCTAATATTAACATTCTTCCTTCTTCTGTGGTGTCATCTGCAAGCAGGAAGTTTTCTATCGTCATCTATCTTCAGAATGTACACACATTGCACCGTGTGTACCGCAAATATCCCACTATCTAAGAGAAAGTTATGAACAGTACCGCAAATGTCCCAGAAAAACTACTCTTCTCATTGTACCGCAAATATCCTGTACCGCAAGTGTCTTGATTCCTTAAAATGTTAGGTTTATATGTTTGTCCGCAATCCTTTCGACAATGAGATCTCGAAAACCACAAGTGCTAAAAAGGTGCCGTTTTCACTGGTCGTTTCCAAATTTTGTGTAGATTGTCCAGTTCTCATTCAAATTTTCAAAAACCGTGTCGTTATTGTTCTATTCAATATTTTAGGGGCCGTTTTGAGCCCATAAGATTAAAATTGTTACAGGCCGAAACTACGGTGTTAGGCAACTGGTAGAGAGGTTACGTTTGGCGGGTTGCCGGACATTGCAGGCGCTTTGCTTAAATCTAAATGACAAAACCTATTGCATGCTGATAACTTCAAAGGCCTCAAGAGACGCAATGAGGCGTACTCGGACGGATATAGATTTATTAGAAAAAATATTTCCACTTGATATCGTGTTACTCCTACAAATTTGCTACAAACTCACTCCAACAGATATACATAGCAATTCACTTCCTTTGTGAGTCTTCTATCCTTTACTTGTGTAAGGAGACATGCCCAGTGGGAAGGAGATTCATGGTTGTAACAGAACGATGCGCTGAGTAGACAGTGCAGGTTCAGCTAATAAATAAATAAAATCACTATCTGTCTGATCTCAGTGGCGATCGACTGCGTGGCTTGGCCTGATCTACGAAGATGAATGTTGAAACCAGAAAAGGCAGGTTTCTATTAGTGGTGGGCACAAAAACCGGTTTTTCGGTTTTTCACCGAAACCGGTTATCGGTTTTCTCCAAAACCGGTTCGGTTTTTTACCTGGTCCGGTTTCGGTTTTCTTCAAAACCGATTCCGTTTTTTTCCAAAATTTGTTCTATTTCCGACCAGAATGGCGTTTCGTTGTTCTCCGGAAACCGAATCCATTTCCACAAAAATAGTTTTATGTGTTTTCGAAAAGTTTTCACCGAAACCGGTTTCGGTGAAAAACCGAACCGGTTTTGGAGAAAACCGAAATGTCGGTTTTCGGGTTTCGGTTTTTATAGAACCCGGTTTTCGGTTTTTATAAAAACCGGTTTTGCCCATCCCTACTTTCTATCACTTACGGTCAGAGTTGCCAACCTCGGAGAACAAAATTATCGATTTTCGTCTTTAAAATTGTCGTATATTACAAAAGAAAATGTGTATTCGTTAAGCACGTGGACGTGATAGTTGTAGAAACACGGATAATACTAGTAATAATAGCAATAATATAAACTTATCTAATAATCTTCAGTTTCGAATTCCAAATCTGTTTGACTGTTCTCACCATTTTTGAAATCGTTATTTACACTACTCTAAACAACAACATTTCCATACCCTCGTAAACATAATTGCAGGATGGAATTTAAAGAATGGATGCAGGATCGTCATTTGCCAATTCTCAAATCATTATTGATTTACTGAAGCGGGAATGACTGTTTAAAACCTCAGTATGTGTGTATTTTGTAATTATTTAATGCACACCTACAATTTATTTGCACATGCAAAAAAGTGTGTGTTCTTAAATTATAGTATATTCACCTATTATCGCAAGGGTATTATAATACATACATATCATATATATATAGTAGAACGTCGATAATCCGAACGTCAAAAATCCGAAACGTCAATAATCCGAACGCGGTCCCAGGAAGCTTTTTACATTTTGTCTTAGCGCTAGCAATAAACACACTTGTGAAGTCAGTGTTTTTACACAAGGTCATTCATATGTAATTGTTTGTCACACATATTTTTATTTTTTATTTTCCCTTAGGGCTATACAAGTTAAGTTTTAAGTGTGAGTTACAAGAACAGTGTAATTTAGTGTACGAGCAGGTTCTTCAGAAATATTAAATGTAAGTAGCCTTACGTACGGTATTGTAATTACTGTATGTACTGTATAAGCACTGTATCGATAAAAGAGCATACCGTACAGTATATTTAAGCCAAAATGGCATTTTCTTGGTTATTTTCGAAAATCCGAACAATTTGAAAATCCGAACTACCTGTGATCCCAATTGGTTCGGATTATCGACGTTGTACTGTATATATATATATATATATATATATATATATATATATATATATATATATATATATATATATATATATATATTATTAAGGCTTAAATTATCGTGTATCACGGTGTATCTCGATAAATCATCGTATAGTTGGCAAGTCTGCTTTTGATTTTCATAGAGGAGGGATAATGGCAGAAATGTTATCTATTCTCGCGACTCTGAATCGTATCAAAGAACCAATTATCGCTACTAATACAGTTTTTGCTGTATAGGATCAATATTGAAACCTCTACTAAATTACTTGCAATTTCAATAGCCACCTTTCACTCACATGGCCGGTAATCGAACTAGTGACCCCCCTCACACTAGATTTAGAATTATAATTGAGAAGCTTTTCTCAAGTCCCTTGAGTGTACGAAATTGATGAAATGGCATGTACAGCCTCTGAGAAATCTTCTCATTCTAATGTATTCGTGATGCAATATTCCTTCCAGACAAGGGAAGAAGTTCCTGTGTTCGATTTCACTATTTTATTCAATTGGCAAATATTTGCCTGTCTTCGTCCTCTCTCCTTCTTTCTTTGTTCCAGTTGGAAGCATTCCAAATGCGATGGGCCTTAGCAGACTCGTCTCAAAGTCGCGTCTAGGGACTTTTCTTGAATTTAAATGGCTGTCGATAACCGCGCTGAGAATGTCTAATGCGGAAGGGTTTTCCCTTCTTTTTCCCTTTTCTATCACCCGATTGAAAAGATCTTTCATTTCTCAAGTCGTTGAGAGCAATGTTAGGTATTTCTTAATATTCTCTCAAAAGTTCCTTTAAAATTTTCAATCTTTTCACTGAATAAAAAGTAAAAAAGAAAATTCATTCCGTCTTTACTCATTAATCGATCTTTGTGTTAATATTAATTATTTACTATAGTCTAACGATGATTCAGGAGTCCAAGAAGTTTTGACATACAAATTTCCCAAAAGAAATTTACTTCTCTATACTTCTTCCTAAAGCATTAAGAGATACTTGCTACGTTATTAACTAACTAACTCTATGGCCTATGGAACCCGGAGGTTCAATGCCGCGTTCACAAAAGCTCTCCACTGACTTCTATCCTTAGCTAATTGGATCCAGTTTCTACTTTGTATTCCTATCTCTGCGAGATTCATCTTAATATTGTCCTCCCATCTGCGCCTAGGTCTTCCTAATGGTCGTTTATCGATTGGTCTTCCAGTCAAGACTTTGAAAGCGTTTCTACTTTCTTCCATTCTAGCTACATGACCTGCCCACCTAAGCCTCCTAGACTTGACGACCCTAACAATGTTGGGTAAACCGTATAAATTATGTAGTTCTTCGTTATGAAGTTTCCGCCATTCCCCATTCCCGCTCCTCTTGGGTCCGAATATTCTTCTCAGGATCTTGTTCTCAAATACTTTCAGTCTATGTTCTTCCCTCAGAGTAAGTGACCATGTTTCGCAACCATACAGAACAACAGGCATGATTATCGTTTTATATATTTTAAGCTTCAAATTCTTCGACAGAATTCGCGATGACAAGAGATTTTGAACCGAATAGTAACACGAATTACCTGCTTTTAGTCGGCATTCAATTTATCGTTATTATTAATCGTTTATACGTTATATTTAATAATAAACTGGGGTCGCGGTGGCTCAGTAGTAGAGTGTTCACATCTAGTGCATGAGGTCCTTGGTTCGATCCCAGCTCGTGCCAAGTGAGTTTTATGGTGGAGATACACCGCGTGCGTGGATTTTCTTGGGGCTTTCCCGTTTCCTCCTACTTTGTTCATTTCATCATTTCATTCATTTCTCATCATCACCGTCTCCTTTACCTTAGCTGGTGGACGTAAAACTTAAAGATTTCATTGTATTTCATTTAATAATAAAGTACATAGAAAACCCAGCCTTGTTGGATAAAGATATGAATTTGCTATTTTATACCTGAAAATATTTGGTTTATCTAAAAACAATTTGACCAAACTCAGCCCTAAATTCTACATTATTTGAGTTTAACGGGAAAAAATTGGCCAAAAGTGAGGCATACATCAATTGATGGAATTCATTAGGCTGAACAAAGTTATATATGTCAGTATAAAAACTCATGCGTAGTTTTCGAGAAAATAGTGATTTTTTGTAATCCTAAAATCTGATGTACGACAACCACACCATCTACTAGGATGGAATTAATACTTAGGCCTATTATTATCAAGCTCTTCAATATGACAGTAGCATGATAAGATACACACTGCCATGGTTCATGAAATAGCCCAAAATTACGATGACGTCTTAATATTGGTTTAACCATAATATAATTTAAAAGTAACGTATTTAGGGCATCCAAAACATTATGCCTACCCACTACTTTCTGAATGAACTCATTGACCTGATGTAGGATACATGGGGCACAGCAAAACCGCTCGCCAGGTGATGAAGCAATTTCACTCATTCAGTAGGTGTGATCAGTGTTATCAATTTTGTTAGAAACTAGAAGATTTTGTTGGGAACCTTAAGTTTAAAATTTGGTGCGGATACGTTGAACGGTGCGGTCTCTAGAGGAGTGTACACATTTACGGACGAACGAACAGAAGGACAGACATCGAAAAATCACATTTTCGGTGTGTAGGGGTACCGAACGTGCAAATCCGTTGAAATCTCTAATCTTTTGAAATCTTTTTTCTTTTTTCACTATCACCATACTTTCTTTTCTCCTATCGTCGCTTGAAATTTAAGAAGAAAAAAAACAAGAATTCAAAAATTCGCTTTCATTCAAGAGTTATTATACTTAAGTGTACTACAAATTTCAAACTGAAATAATTTAATATCTTAGAAACTTTTATGCTTGGGGGCAGAGCGTAGCTCAGAAATTTGTAATATCGTGTATTAAGACAACTAATTATGTATTTAATGAATTTCTTAGGATGAGAAATGAAATAATAGAAATCAGTTTCTTTGGATATTTTCGACATCACACCCCAAGCTATCAGGACTCGAAATGACCTCAATTATAAACATCTACTAAATTGTAATGACACAAAAACTTAAACATTATGTCTATTAAATATCGTAAATAGATGTAATACTCATTGGCTAATTCAGCTTAGATGAATCTCCTAACATTGACTTTTCACTATCAGATCTGAATTCAAACTCCGCGAGTCAACCCTCTGTACTCAATCAGCGCAACCGTTTTCCTAGATCCGGACGCTTCCTGGTTGTAGCGAAGACCTTAGCTCAGGCCTTCTAATGAAATTCCTTATTCTGTTTTTTTTTTTTTTTTTTTTTTCTTCTTCTTAGAGGAAAACTTCCTATAACTGTGGTGTAATGTCTACGTTGTCTGTTTTGATTTCCTTACACATATAGCTTGACTATCGCTTCCTTATTTTACAATAGCCAAAATAAATTTTCAAAATACAGGTTTTAATTTGGGGTATTTTACAATACGGAGTAAGGAACGTTTCAACATTATAATCTTGTTAGTCTTGCTGTCGTGATCCTAATAAAATATGTAAATTAAATATAATTAGATAATCGTAATTCTCGTATTATGTATGCTAATGTTCTAGTATACTGTCTTAAATTGTTTAGTAATGAGGACAAAGAATGTGTATTAGCATACTTAATTCTTTTTTTTTTTTTAATTTTAACAAGATAATAAGACCTTTTTCCGTAACGATTTTATACTAATTAATGACCTAATTATTATTATCCTCTCTTGGAAACGAGAAGAAAATAAGAAGAATATAATTAGACCAAAGAGAAAGTAGAAAGAAAATTAAGTCTCTCAGTTACGGTCGGTCGGTTTCTTTGGAATATTAATAACCTTAATTTTTTGTCGCTATACTCAGCAGACCTACTTCCACTTGAAAGAATCTAAAATTTGTTCATTTAATCTTTTCTTTGGGTTATTTTCCCCCCTCACTTCTTTTTATGCGAGACTCTTTTCAAATTATTCCCCCTGATCTCCTTTCTTCTTCTTCTCCTTTATTCTTTTTCTTTCCCTTACTTTCCTTTAAACTGATGAACTACTTAAGGAAAGAAAATCATTTTCAGCTTAAATTTAAGAGAGTCTGTAATATCGTCAAGAGACTTATAACTGGGAATGGTCATTTTTGAAACACGAGGCTTAACTAAATTTTACTCATTGTAGAGGAGCGAAAAGGATTTTCTGCATAAATGCTATTTGTGTACAAACGTTTTCAATCTGTTTGTCAGGTAATGAAGTAATTAATCTATTGTACAGTCAGCAACAAAATTTCTTTCCGTTTGATAAAATTTATTTTGGGGAATAACAGTAGTATGGTTAGGACGTACAGTCAGAAACAATATTAAGCATAGGCTGAAGATACAAGAAATGATAGCTTCAACTTATACTTAATATTCTTTCTGACTGTACAACGGTAATTTGGCTGGTATGTACAGAAAATTACATTCTTTTTAATTATTGAAAGCTGTACTCAAATTGTTCTTCCACTCTGAAGTTATTTACGAAACTAATTTCATCAAACGGAAAGAACTTTTGTCATTGACTGTACAAGATTTTCATACATAATTAGTCTATTGATTCATGTAGTTTTCTTCAAATTTTGGAAGAAATTTTGATAAATTTTGATCAGAAGTTACTCAAAGATTTCCAGACATAATTAACAGATTGACACATATTGTTTCCTTCAGATTTTAGAAGAAATTTTCTTAAATTTCAGTCGGAAGTTACTCAATGGATTTCCAGACATAATTAATCTATCGACGCATTGTCGAAGTTTGGAAGAAATTTTGTTAAATTTTAATCAGACGTTACCCAATGAATTTCTAGATATAAATTATCTATTGGCGTATATTGTTTTCTTCGAATTTTAGAAGAAATTTTTGTTACATTTCAATCAGATCTTCTCAAAGGATTTCTAGACATAATTAATCTATTGACGCATATTGTTTTCTTAAAATTTTGGAAGACATTTTGTTAAATTTTGATCAGTATTCACTCAAAAGATTTTTTTTAAAATTTCAATCAGATTTGAAAGATTTCCACGTATGGCAAGATATCCCCCCCCCACTTTAGAAAATTGAAACAATGACTAGGTCATTCGTTTGTACTACGTTTGTACTGTTTGTACCGAAAATATTTTCGTTTGTACCATTTTCCTTATAGGGTTACTTGAGAGGTCGACTCCGTATCACAGCACAAAAAATTGAAATACACCATTCGAAAGCAAATCGTTTGTACTGTTTATACCGAAAAAAAATTGTTTTACCCTGATAGTTTTCGAGAAAGAGGGGATGACATCTGGCGCCAAGATAGCCCTCCCCCCCCAAATGTCATCCTCTTTTTCTCGAAAACTATCAGGGTACAAACAAAACTTTTTTTGGTATAAACCGTGCAAACGATTTGCTTTCGAATGATGTATTTCAATTTTTGTGCTGTGATACGGGGGGGGGGCTATCTTGGCGCCAAGATAGCCCTCCCAGTTGACCTCTCAAGTAACCCTATAAGGAAAATGGTACAAACGAAAATATTTTCGATACAAACAGTACAAACGTAGTACAAACGAATGACCTAGTCATTGTTTCAATTTTCTAAAGTGGGAGAGGGTTATCTTGCCATACGTAGATTTCCAGGCATAATTTATTTGTTGATATATATTATTTTCTTCAAATAATGGAAGATTTCTTTCAAAAAAACTATCAGAATTTACTTCTTTGTTTTCCAAACATAAGTCTGTTACTGCACATTGGTACTGGTATTTTAAAAATTTCCAAGAAATTTTGCTGAATTTTAGTGAAAGTATACTGAAAAGATAAGATTTTAAATATAATCTATAGATTATACCTAGGTACACTGTTTTAATCTTTTAAGATACTTGTGTTTTATTAACTCTCGGCATGGCTTTGCTCAAAAAATTTCAGACAGAACTAATCCATTGGCGCAATTGTTTTCTTCAAAATTTGGATTAAATTTGTTGGATTTCAACTAGAATTTGCACAAAATATTTATGGCGTTATATGAATCAATTTGAAAACCTTTCCGACATAATATTAGTCTATTTATTCACATTTCTTTCTTCAAATCTTGGAAAGAAATTTTATTAAACTCTCACATGGATTTACTTTAAAAATTTGAGACAGAGCCAACTTATTGGTGAATTGAACTTGTTAGTTTTCAACCAGAATTAACTCAAAATATTTTGACATTATACGTATTAATTAATTTAAAAGATTTGTAGATATAATATTAATTCATTTACTCACATTGTTTTGTTTTCAAATTTTGGCAGAAATGTTATTAAAATTTGACATGTATTTACTCAAAGGACTCTCATATATAACTAATCTATTGTGGCGCATTATTTTATTCAATTGAATATTTTTCTTTTCTTTAGATTTAGATTACAATTAATGCCAAAGATTTACAGACATTGTAAAAGTTACATCTTTGTTACTGTAAAATACACAATTTACAACCATTAAAGGTAGCTATTTTAATTTTCAATTTAATTCCTGTCTTCTCCATATTTTTTACACAGCGTAATTTAAGACGCGTTGTATAAATGAGATTTTTTTTTCGTTTATTACTATTATTCATTTTCCAATCCTGCGTCATTTATAGTTAGGGCTGCCAACTCTGGAAAATAAAATTACCAGCTCCCGTCAAATTACCCTATGATATAGACCTAAGTGTGAAATATATCTGTTCGGACCCATCCAGGGAAGGAAACGTACTATCATGGATAAAAGTGCATTAGTACATGTATTCTGCATATCCTTAGTACATTCACTAATAAGCTTAATAGATAAGGCCTACATTGTGCTTAAAATAAAAAAGTGAAGTCGGTATTGATCATTTTATTGTATTTATCAGTAACTGCCACTTCTGTAAAATTATCTAAACAGATTAACAAAAGTATATTAATCTTTAGGTGACAATTTTGGATTTACAAAATGAAATTTACTCTTTAAACCAACTACAGGAGATTGCTTTAAGAGTCCTTAAGGAAAGAAGTTGGAATTTTAAGGAAAGCTGTCATATGTAGCGACTAGGGAAGTGAAACTAAACAATGTAACAAACATTGTACTAACGAATTGTCTAATAGTTATTTGCCAACAATCGATGAATAATTTAAATTTATCGCTATATTTATGCCGGACAATTATGACAAACTATACACTTCTGTCTCTATTGTTGAAAACAACGTTTCACAATAAAATCTAATTGTTATCAAATTTCTCATGTTAAATAAATGAAAAAAAAACTATAAATATACCACATTGACTTGACACCTAGTCTTCCCTTTCAGGCGCTGCTATCGGCTGAAGGAATTTCACTCTCTTTCGCTAAGGCTCTCTCGCTTAGCAGCTGCTGAACCCTTATTGGCTCAGCGCGTGGGTGTGTCGGGGTGTGAGCTTTAGTTCGCATTTTTGCCACGGCTCAAGACATTTTGGCAGCACAATACCATAGATTTTATAAAAAAATATATCACTTAATGTATAATACAACGGAAATTTGTATTGTAAAATCACTATTGAAGAATTTCGATGTTCTATGTTTTATTCTGGATTACAGATTTCAAAATACCGGTCATAAAGGGGCTGGTTAGAACTTTGTACCAGTCACCGATCTTAATCAAAATAACAGTAGTATTTCCGGCCAGTTGGCAACGCAACTTATATTTCATACAGCTTGATCAATTCTGTCTAAGCTTTACATTTAGTCGTCAGCTTGAACTTTAAACCGAAACAAGGTGACAATATTATATTATTTTTTTTTTTACAAATATCTATAATTGTTTTGTAAATATTTAACAAAAAGAATCTCTATCAATTGTTTGCTGCTAAAATGAAGACAATTGCTGTTATTCATATCATAATAATCTCAAAAGAATGGATTTTTCCTACTGGCAAAACATGGGTTGAGTTTGGTTGCATCTGATCAAGTCATAAGTTGTGCCATGTTGTTATTCTCCTCATATTTAAAGTCCAATAGTTGATGAAACGGGGGACGTTATTCACTTTCCAGTTATGGTCTGGTGACCTATCTGACAATACCTCAAAGATTGAATTGTTTTGCTTCTATAACAGAACAATATAGTATTTTATATTGTATATAAACAAAAACAGAACAACCCTTATGTGTCCTTTTCTCATATCAACTTAGTGGAATAGCTCTCATCTAGTGCCTGTACAAAATTAAATTAAATTAGATTTCAAATTTTTGGTTCATATGTTTTCGACATGTTAAGCCATTTGCAATAGAATTTGCGCCATTTTTTGTTTTGCGTAAACTAACGGTAAATCAGAAGGCAATATTAAATTTAGAGAATATAAAGGCCTAGAACATACAAGCGTTTTGAAACATAATAGTATGAGTTTCGGAGAATCTCCTACGGAGAAATACAGCCTGAGAAATTTATAACATCATAATATCGGTAGAATATACTAACGTCAGGTAGCAACAGTTCTCCTAGATACTTTATTCCGCACAACAGTAAGCTTCTTTGACGCATTACTTCTCAACATAATCGTTGTGATATCCAACTATTTGTTCCAATGGTATCGACTTTGCGTCAAGTTCATGACGGCTTACTGAACTTTTGTGAATCGTCTACCACCCAGGTATTTCTTCAATGATCCAAAGACCATTACAGGTGAGGACGACTTGTTTTTCCATGAGGAATGGAAGGCTTCTACATTTCTCCCAAATGAACAACTTGCTATTTGTCTGCAACTCAGGCTCTTCGGAGTTGCTCAAGAGCTCAACGCATTTTGTAAGCATTCCTGCTCTAATGAAATCATCAATTGATTGATTGATTTGTCTACTTAGTAGTTCGCGAGGGTTCCAAATAGATGCTTTCTGAGTATTAGAATCTTTGCTTACTATATCATTGTTTATATCTTCGATTTCTCATGCAGGATTAGGATCGCTATATCTCTGCATGTAGGGCATAGTGATGGGAGTGATTTAATCAATTCTAACCTATTCACTGTTGTTGCTATGAAAAAACCGTTTATATTGTTCAGAAAACAAATGCATTAATTTTACTGCTTTATATTTATATATCGGTCATTCTGACTTTGGATATAACCAAACTTAAAGAAAAAAAACTTGTAAGAAGATATACCCAATAGTAAGGTACTGGTATGCATTAGTTTTCAACATTAATCATTGTGCTTATCTAACCGTTTGTTTAGACGGTATCGAATCTGCGCAAATTCCTGAAGGCACGCATAAGGGGTTGCTGAACTTGTATATCGGTTTTGAATCGTTTACCACTCAGGCCTGCCTACATATGTTTTTTCAGTGCTCCAAAGGCTATAACAAGTAAGGGTGACGTCTTTCCACGGGGGAATAGAAGGCTTCTGCAGACTTCCCGAATAGACCACTAGCTCGTGCTGTTGGGCCCGGGAGAAAGTGTATAGTACTTCAACGTGTTCGCGGAACCTCTACGCGAATGTCAGAGGTAGGCAGGGTCAGGAATTAGTAAGTTCACCTGGGAATTCCTAGGTATCCCGGGATGGTTGCTACCTGGTTGCGGTTATACCGTAGGATCGGTAACTTGGAGTCCTTACTCCGAGAGAGATTATTTCTTACCTTATAACGCTCGGGTGCCAGAACTGCTTATTTTGGTAGACTGTTACTCGCTACCAGAGCTCCCTCTAACCTAGGTATAGCTGATAGATACTTAGGTGTCCTAAGATTCATTATTGGAGATGGGGTCTGTCGAGCTTGATGAGCTGAACCTATCTCTGAAGGTTTGATGGTTGCTTGCAAAGTAAAACAAGAATATTGAGAAATTTCTGGTGAGTCCTTGCAATCACGACCAGCTACAAGCTTTACGACAGGTCTATAAGGTAGGCTGCATCCTATCCATAACGGGAGAACTACGAATGACGTAGACACTGAGATACTACACATGTCTTTCTATGCTTGGCCGACCAATTCTTTGCTAATCTTGCCCATCTATCCTACTATTATCCCCCTCAGTGTACGCATCACTGTTTCTCAATTGTTTCCGTGATATGACATTATCACCGTACACCTCAATAAGTTTGCGATGAATTTCTGCTGGTGAGGTATCCTTTAGACATTAAAATATAATCATACTGCTTCCTTACTTATGCATTTCACCATGCTTCCATGATCTTCCAATTGATATTGCAATGGTCTGACGTAGTATATGCGCCATGTAATGACTGTGTGACAAAGCAATGGTCGCTTTCTGCGGCTTGGCGAGAAATTCGAACAAGAGGAGGAATATAACATCTATGATAGGTCTTCTTAGCTTACTTTATGAATCACCTTCGGAGATGTCCAAAACTCTTCTCGCACTGTTTCATGGCACTAGTTTAGACCTTTATACTCTCTAAATGTTTATATTACATTTGTTTTGTCGTTCTTTTAAAGAAAGAGAGAAGAAAATCGAGTGAATTTCGCTTCATATTGTTAAACTGAGATAGACTTCCAAACTATGCAAATTCAATGTTGAAACTGCTCGTACAGAAGTAATATAACTTCCAATTATAACAGAAATAAGGCCCAAAACGAAACTAACTCTTGGGATGTAGAAACCATGTCAAAAAGTCATTTCTTGATACCTCTGATCGTTTTTGCTATATGAAGATTAGTATTCAAACTGAAAGTGGTATTGGATTTCCACAACTTCCGGTTGCATTAGGAGATGAAACATCTTCTTCGGACGCTGAATTCATTGCAGAAAACTGCTTACTGCTTCTCGCTATCTGTTACCGTTTTAGCTCTATGGAAATCCATAATAAAACCGGAAGTAGTAGTAAAATTCTACCACTTCTAGTTTTAGTAGAGTGATGTGGGTAAAGATGTTATATTTTCTTGAAATGTTGAATTTATTCCAGAAATCTGCTTGTCGCTATTATAGTTTTTCTCTGTGTCGATTAAAATTGAAACCGGAAATTGGTAATTTCCACCATTTCTGGTTTGAATAGAAAGCGGAGGAAATGGAATTTACTCTTAGGACACTGAACCCATTCCAAAAAGACCGCTTCACGCTGCCTCTTACCGTTCTTGTTTTATAGCGGTCAACGTTGAAACCGGAAATGGTTAATTTATATTATTTCCGGTTTGACTAAAGGATGAACGGAGTACATAAAAACTATTGTTGCGACTCTGAATCGATTTCAAAAAGCTACTTGTCACTATCTCTTATCGTTTTGCTCTATAGAAATCAGTATTGAAGCTGGAAGTGGTAACAAATTTATGCCACTTCCGTTTTTAGAAAGGGCATACAATGAGATGCTGAATCGATTCCAGGAAACCGCTTATCAGTATTTGTTACCCTTTCTGTTCTATGGTGATCAACGTTGAAAGTAGAAATGATTAATTTCAACCACTCCCGCTTTGAGTAGAGGACTAATTGATGAGATTGTACCAGGGCCAGATTAAGGGAGGGGCTTAGGGAACTGTGGCTCCGGGCCCCCAGGTGAACAGGGGTCTCCACTTTGATCAAAATCTCACCTGACTCTTTAAAAAGAATCATACAGGATACAATCATCATCATTAGATAAAATATGACCAAAAATATGAAACATAATCCCTTAACGTTCCTACTGCACTTTCACAGAAATGTATTAGGCGAAGTCAGCAGGGATCACATATTTTTTCTAGCCTCAGGCCTCCAAATATTTAATCCGGCCCTGGATGGTACCTATTCTTGAGGCGCTGAATCGATTCGAAAAAATTGCTTCTTGATATCTCTTAACCGTTTATGCTCTGATACCTATCGACAGAGGGACATAGCTGTTCTACAAGACTTCCAACGTAGTAACGTAGTTTGGAATAGGGATGATCACATTTCTTTTTTAAAAAAATACCTTTTCGAAAAATGATTTTTGTCGAGAACGAAAAACGAAAAAGGATTTTTTTCGATAAACGAAGTGATTTTTTTCGAAAAACGGAAAACAAAATAATTTTTGGAAGACGAAGAACAAAAATTTTTCACAAAACAGAAAACAAAAATATTCTTCGAAAAACAGAAAACGAACTTTTTTTTTCGAAAAAACAGAAAACGAAAAATCGAAAAATAAAATTTCCGAAAATGGAAAATCCCTACTTTGGAAATCTGAAAAGGAAAATCGAAATTGAATCGTAAAGGAAAATTTTACTGGAAATGTCTTAACAAAATTCTAATAATCTTTCTGCAACCAGAAATATGATAGAAGTTATTTTATAAAAAATTTATTCATATTTTATTTCACCGGAAATATATAAAATGTAAAATGTAACTTTCAACAATAACATTGATAAATTGTTTTTTTTTTTTCTTACTACTGTGGTTAACTTAATTTGATTCAATAACTTGAAAACATTTTTGATAGATACCTGCAATACATTTAATATGTTCACTGTCATGATTTTGTAGAAGTGGCAGCGCAGCCGGAACACCACATTCGTTTATCATGTAACGTACAATCTTCATTTCATCGATTCCCTGAGCCTTTATTATAATATTTCGAATAGCGTCTAACACTGTCATCACTTTTTCACTGTCTGCATCGTGTAGAAAATCACAAAATGGCTGCAAGATATTGTGTTGCAGTAGAGCATCGACCAAAAGCATGCCTCCACGACACAAATTAGCCACCGCAAAAAATGCTTTCTCCTTTAGCTGTGGATTATATGGTGATGTCAGTATTTGTTTAAGTGTTGGTAACACACCTGAATGAATAACACTATTTACATGATCAGTTCTTTCCATGGCAAGTCTCGAAAGTACATCAATACAGTTTTTTGTTATGTCAATGTTTCGATGTTGCAGAAGTCGTGACAGATGCCAAAAGGCATCTGATCTAATTAACAGATCGGTTCGTTGGGCATTCCTTGATAAGAGTGAACTAATAGCTGCTAGTGCTGCTTGTAAGATATTTTCGTCATTTTTGTCAAGTAATTCGACCAATCTTGGAATGAATCCAGTGTAAATGGCTTCGTGAACTTTATCACGAGGTCCCTCCGCGAGATAACAAAGGGATTCACATGTCACCTGAAGTGCAAGAGGGTCTTCTGTACAAAGCAACTTAGCTATGAGTGACAGGCAATGTTTGCTTAATAGACACGGTGGTTGAGGATATTTTGATTGAAATGACGAAGACATAAAAGTTAACACACTCTTCATAATTAATTCAGGATTATTTGCCTTCAGAAGATTGAATAATGCCGTGCAGGCACCAGCTTCCAACACCAAATCTCTTGTAGCTACGTCGTTCTCTGCCATGTTAGTCAACGCCCAAATGCAAGGCGTGGCAATGTCGTGTGGTGTCTTCAAAAGAGCAACCAGTTTCGGAATGGCCCCTGCATCTACAACAGTGTTTGTTTGTTCAGATGTTCCACTAGCAATATTTGTTAAAATCCATGCCGAATTCATCTGCAGCTCAGGCTGTTTGGAGTTACTCAAAAACTCAACGCATTTTGTAACCACTCCTGCTCTAATGAAATCGTCAATTGGTGGATTTATTTGCCTAGATAATAGTTTACGAGCGTTCCAAGTGGCTCTTTTCTGAGTATTAGGATCTTTGCTTCCCATATCATTGACTATATCTTCGATTTCCCATACAAGACTAAGATCGCTGTATCTCTGCATGTTGGCCACAGTGATGGAAGTGTTTTAACAAATTCTAATTTGAAAGGTCTTTATTCATACCTATTCACTGTTGTTGCTATGGAAAAGCCGTTCATATTGTTTAAAAAATATATTATTTTTACTGTTTTATATACATTTGCGTATTGGTCATTCTTGCTTTGGAAATAAGTAAAAATAAATAAATAAATAAATAAATAAATAAATAAATAAACTATTAATAAGAACCTTATGTTACGATTTCGGTATTGTATCATCATTGCCTTCATCACTCACACTATGAAGCTATCTTCCTAAGGCTACGGCTTATAAACGGTAGAAAATAAGAAGAGGTCATCTTTAACATCTAATCACATTCTTCCCTTCATTTTCACAAATCTTAATTTATAATTAGGTACAAAGTTTAACTTTCTATAATCTTGGCTTTCAATTATGTATCTATTTTGTCACTCTCAACTATTAATTAGGTACTTTTTCTGGTAAAAAAAAATTGTTCTTAATTGAAAGTTGTAAAAAGTAAGGCTGATAAAGGAAAGATTTGTACCTAATTATAAATTAAGATTTATACAAATGATAGGAAGAAACTGATTGGATTATAAAAGTGGTCTCTCACTTTTTTAGAATTCATAAGGCTGTAGTAACCTTCATAGTGTATCTGATATAGGTAATGGTACGTTGCCGAAACTGAAACACAAGGATTTCAATATTAGTTTGTTGGGGATTTTTTCGTCACACTTTGATTATTTTTCCTTAGACTATGCTTTATACTTATAAACTGCACAATTAATTATATTTTAATAAAGCTTCTAAGTGGCCAAATTAAAAGTAGGTTATTTTTCATGTTGCTATCCTCATTAAACACAAATTCTTGGATAACTTATTTTACACTATTCCTTAAATGGATCCGTTAGTTTTGAATCAATAACATTGTAACCTCCCCACGGTTTATGACGGTTCTCTTTTCAATTTCAGTTCATTTAAAAGAAAATAGAAAAAACGAAATTAAATCTTTCAGTTTAACGTCCTACGATTACGCCCTTTAGAGGCCGCGGTGGCTCAGTGATAGAGATCCCCTCTGGTGCATGAGGTCCCTGGTTCGATCCCAGCTCGCACCAAGTGGATTTTGTGGTGAACAAACACCGTGTACGTGGATTTTCACGGGGTTCTCCCGTTTCCTTCCACTTCATTCATTCCACCATTGCATTTATTTCTCATCTTCATCGTCTTCTTTAGCCTAGCCGGCATAATCGTGGGACGTAAAACTCAAAGATTTCATTTCATTATGCCCTTTAGGATAACGGAGACGGATGATTAGTGTAAGAGAATGATAATGAAAGAATCCGTGGAATGTGGAAGGTGCACCAGGGACTCGATGTTGTCTACCACAATCTTACTCGGCCGAAGATCGAACAAAGGACTCCACGTACCAGAGGTAAGTGACAGTGCCATTGAGCTACCGCTATCAACGGGAAAAAATTTTCTACAAAGATAAGACAATACCAATCGATACATTTCATTGGGTTGAAGAAAGTGATATTGATGACTGTAAATCGTCATGTGTAGTTTTCGAGAAAATGGAGATAAACCTTTTCTTTTGTAAACCTAAAAATTGATACTGTAGGATAATCACGCCGACTATTAAGGTGAAACTAATACTAAAGGTTGCCAGCAAAGTGACAGTAATGATATTGTTAATAATATGGTAATAACATGGTTAATGATACAGTAGATCGCGATAAACTAAATGAGACCCTTGAGGGTAATTCTCATGTGTAGTTTTCGAGAAAATCGAATTTTCAGGACCTGAAAAATGTTATTCGTCGCCAATAATAAGTGATTTTTTTATTATCCTAAAACAGACTATTTAATTATTTATGTACTGTAT
The DNA here is from genome assembly GCF_964235325.1 of Thermobia domestica. Classification (NCBI taxonomy): domain Eukaryota; kingdom Metazoa; phylum Arthropoda; class Insecta; order Zygentoma; family Lepismatidae; genus Thermobia; species Thermobia domestica. The sequence continues at coordinate 282,424,041 of NC_137456.1, read as the reverse complement.
TATGGACAAAATACACGGTCAAGTAGCAGATAGTGGCGATTGTTGTTTGCCTTCCCCTAACGGTGACACACATACTCCCCGATGCCGTAAATGTCGCCAACACCTAGTGGCCCACTTGCCGGTAAATGTCGATCGTCGATATAGCGATGCGTCGAAGGATTGCCGCTACTGTGCTACTGGCGGCAGGGTTTCGTCGAGTCGAAACAAATATCTAGAGTCGGGATGTTGAAGTTACTACCGCGTAGCAGCAAGGACTTCATTTTGGTCCGCGCTCCTTCGATTTATTGCGGAGAATCGCGAAAGGACCAACAGGAACTATCAGTCAGGTGCGTGCGGTTATTATTATTATATATTATTTTCTCCTGACGAAATGTTCCTAAAGTGAACTCCGGGGGTCAAGAATAATCCTTGCCTCTACATCATCAAGTGAAAAATCTTGAGATGAATGCGTAAAATTGTATGAATTTAGATGACAACTATCGACGATCATTAGAAAGTGAATATGGGAGAATGGCAACTGTCGCCGACATCATTAGAAAGTGAATATAGGAGAACTACGAAATAAATAAATAGACGCGCGTCATTTTGTTATAATATTAAATGGCGAAAGCATTTTATCTGATCCGAAACGGTTATTGTCGAATATACACGGTTAAAAGAGCACTCTGATTAGAAAAATTAAAGAGACTTGAATGATTTATCCCTCTAAAAGCGATGTTTCCGTTATCGTCTCTGTGACGAAGTCGGAAGAACACGCGCCTGATAATCATGAAGTTGGTGGTTCGAACCCACTTCGGGGTACTTGTTTTTTATTTTTTTAAAACTGTTTTTTTAGACTCACCTTAATGTAACCAAATCACGCATATAAGCGATTTAACGTATTTTGGGGATGTAATTACGTGTTTCATTGGCGTTCCGTCGCGTCTCTGCCGCTAGTGGACGGCTGCGGTATAATTTTCAAAATCAAAGTGGTGCCACTGCGGATCGTCGCTGCGGGGCCGCCAATGTTTGGCGAGATGTCGCTAGTTGCCCATCGACGCTTACGACATGGGGTCTTAACAATGACACACACACTAATAACAATGACACGTACTTTCAACAAACTACTTGTAAAGCAGTGACGGATCCACGAGAAGGGCGACGGGAGCGACCGCTCCATCAACAAAGGTTGCCCTATTCTAAGCTCTTTTTTTGACACGCAGTCATATTTTCTCCTCCCAATTATACTTGATAACCAAACCACTTGGCGTGACAGCTCTTTGTGGGCCTGAGCCACTCCACGCCATCTTTTAGCGACCGGCTAAATTACGTCCAGCCTAACGAAGAACACGTGGTCAGCGCGCTTGGTCCTGTCTCTAACATACCAGGAACTTCCTAGATCTATAGTTATCGCAACGAGTCGTGAAGCTTAACCTAGATCATTACGAATTTCAGCAGCCAATAGAACGCGAGGGTGTGTCTCTGTCGTCAACTCCATCCATAAACTTTTACCAGTGTCGTCTCTTGCGTTAGAACATCTGAGGGTACAATGTTGTCGGATTGCTGCTAAGTTTCGTTTTACTTATTTTTGTTGTTGTTGGTTTATTTTTTCTATTATTCTTCTTACCGTTTAATTCAAATAATTGTTAGTGTTCGTGTTTGTAGTTCATTAAGTTGTGTTTTCTTGTCGCTTGTTTGTGTCTTTTAAGTTTGGCAAAGTTGTTTATGCACTTCTCTTGTTTCACATTTCCTCAATGCGTTCGGAAGGCAGCTTCATAAATCCAACCGAATTCTTCCGATGTATCACACATGAGGCAAAGCAGTTCTACGATTGGTGTAGAGCCCAGGCTTCACGAGTCGTCGCGGTCACTATAGTGAGTGTCACATATTTTATTCACTGACACCCCAGTTCGCCTCATGATACTGAGTGGACGCTAAAAATTGGAAAGCATCGGCCGAGAATCAAACACAGGACCACGCGGACGTAAGTCCAAAGCTTAACCACTAAACTACGAAGTTCCCTAATTGTACTTAATTGTTCCCTGCAAATGGCACAGACATAGGGATTTAAACTGACTAATTGTGTACTATTTTCTTCTGCTTTGATGTAAAATTCCGTATTTTGAGCCTATATTAATCTTATTAGGAGCTAATCCGCTCGTCCCCTCCAAATGTCCAACCTAGATCTGCTAGTATTGTAAAAATGGCGTAGTTACTGAGCGCCATTAACAGTTAATCTTTCATTACGGATACGTGCTTCTTTAATTTCGTTGAAGTTTCCACTAATTTCGTTTCGTGACTGCAAAGTATCCGTCTGTCACAACATGAGAACGATTCAACGTGTCACGTGTCTGCAACTTTCTTGTCTTTCGTCTCTCTTCTCCTCTTTCGACTTGCACACAGCGTAGTCACGAGTTAACAGAAAAGAAAAGGAAAAAAGAGAACCCACGAGAGCAGAAAGAAGAAAAGAGTGCTGCTGCAGCTGGAAAGGACGGCTGAAAATTACGAGTGACATCTATCGGACGCAAAAGCAATCAACCGGATGACAAAGCCGAATGGGAGTTCAAAATGATTTGAACACAGCAATTTGCAACGACAAACTCCAACTGTTGTTCTCTCTCTTTTCTGCTTTTTTTCTTTTCTTCCTTCCTTGTTTCTTTTCTCAACTCTTGCTTCCAAAACTATCTCGTAAACTTGAAAAAGAGAATATTTTGGTTACTTCTTACATGTAACTTAATGGAAGAAGTACATAATTTTTGTACACAATGTTGAATCGTTTGGTGGAATCTAGTTCATGAAATGCATATTTCAAGAAAAACAGAAACTGAACTATGCCTCTTCTTCCCCATAATAATTATATACATCAACAAAAGCTTTCTGATAGGTAACAATTTAATTTGGTTATACACAAACAATTCCAAAATTTGTTAACATAAATTTAAAAGCAATAATAATTATTTTTGGTCTTACAGCAATATTTCAATTATTGCAGTTTCAATTATCGTGGTTCTCGATTTATCACAGTTTATAATTTGATGCCAAAATTTCAATCATTGCGCTGCAACCAATATCCTATTGCCGAGACGTAGCTTAGTACTACATACCGGTATGCAACCACAACTACATTTAGTTCTAGTCTTCAGTCTCCAGGTAGCGCCCTCCTAGCGCTTTGTTTTTAGCTGACGATCAATAGTATACAAGTAAAAAGTTTGTATATAAATAAAGAGTAATCTTCTTGTTCTAAATGAACTTTCATATTCTACTTAACATGTTTAACATATTTCTATGATTTTTCATAGTTATGATCACAAATTTTACACATTGCGATTGTCACAGATTAAATCATTGTGGCAATTTTTGACACTAAGAGCTGCGATAATCAAAGTGTGTTCCTGTAGTTTCTTATACCTTCAAACCAAGGAACAATTATGCTCTTTTAAAATCAGTGCCATAATAAATCTTTTCGAAGTCCCGGTGCAAGCATGTGTATATATACCGGGTGTTCTAGAAATTAGCCCCCATGGACAGCAGAGCGCCATTCTTCAAGTCAAAAGAAAGCGAAAATGCCATATAATCGTACACCCTCCACGGCCTCTTTTAACCATTACGGGAATTAAAAGTTTCACTATGTGGCAACGTCGTAGATTAACTTAGAGCCATTAGCATTGCTCTACAAATCCATCAAGCAGCTACATTGAATTCTTACGCTAATACAGTGATCATAGTGTCAACTTCTATAGACAAATTTTAGAGAGCAATTGTCTTTCCTTCCAAATTTGGAGATTATGGCAATAAACATAATACATATTTTCTAAATCTGCCCCAATTGAACGAATGTATTAAATTTACTTTTTTTATGTTTAAGATTTCACCAAAAATATCTCGATTTTAATGTGTTACGTCTATTTCCACAGGGTGCACTGCAGGATGTTCGGTTGGTGGCAGGTCCCCACGGTTACCTGAACCAGTGCCCTCATTTGGATACAACGTGCCCTACGTGTGGACAGTTTTCCTTGCTCCAGTCTACCGTGGAGCAGCTACAACGACACTTACATGAGCTTACACAAAGAGTAAGTACCTGTGCAATCATGTAACTAGTACCTATAGAAGTATTATAATGTTCTAAATCATTTCTTTCCAAGAAATCAATGATGTGTTATGAAGAATACACGGAACTTTGCCGAGACGGAGGAGAGTTGACGGGTACAATAGCAACGAGACTATTGGTTACTTCTAAAGGACATGATTCATGTATCCTAATAGTGAGTTTCATATATTGCACAAGGGAGGGTTCGTGTATTATATTGGTGACAGGTTTATACAAAAGGGTATTTATGTTTTACAGATTATCATTCACATATTTTACACAGATAGATTTATGTTTTCAAGAGATGGATTTATATATTTTGCAGAGCGTAGGTTAAAATACATTGCAGAGAGTGATTCATAGGTTTTTCAGAGATGCAAAGGGACAATACATATGGAAGGATTCAGTCTCTATTTGGAAGCATGTTGCACATAAGAACATTATGTAATTCTTTAAGTGTCTGGAGATTCACCTCCAATCTAGCTTTTGGTGCATGGGGTCCCTGCTTTGATCCCAGCTGGCGCCAAGTGAACTTTGTTGTGGACAAACACCGTGTGCGTTGGTTTTCTCGGGATTCTCCCGTTTTCTCTCACTTTCTTCATTTCACTTATTTCTCATCATCACCGTCTCCTTTAGCTTAGCCGGCATAATCGTGAGACGTAAAACTCAAAGATTTCATTTCATTTCATTTTGAAGCTAGCCTTGGAATTTCTTCATATCGTGCAGAACTGTAAAAATTATCAGAAGATATGTGATGTAAAATTCTCTATTCTCTTTAACAAAATATCCAGAACAGGGGATGATTAGTTCGGTTAGCAATTTCAGCTGGCTTTGTTCATGAAATTATGCTTTTCTATTATTCATAATAACTCAGTGTCATTCCATTCTCGTTTCAATAAATGCGTGGATTACCAGAAACGGAAATCTCAATTTCAGCCCCTTCTGTCTCATGAATTACAAGTCTCTGAAAAAATACTTTTTAGTTACATTTCGATCCCCTATGATCTTTACTTGGTTTGTTGATTTGAAGTTAACGTCTCGTTAAACACCGAGTTCATATGAGACGTAGATCTACAGCTTAACGTGGGATCTAAACCATATGAGCTCCCACCGAGAATCGAGCCGGAGTCTCCCATGCGGAAGATGCTTCTACTAACCATATAGATACGAGGGCGCTTTCCTTTAATTTTATTTCCGTGAATCCACATAAGATGGCTACTCTTTTGTTTTTGTTTTTTAAATTAAAACACAGAACTTGAATATATATATATATATATATATATATATATATATATATATATATATATATATATATATATATATATATATATATATATATATATATAAGTCAACATAAGCGATTACTTGGACGTATTGATATGACATCCATCACATAAATGATGTTAGAAGTCCAAATTGGCTGGGAACAAACAATAATATATGATACCGGTGCTATTTGGTTTTAAAATAGTGTACATTAAAAAAAACAACTACAAGTTAATTTTATCACGTAGCTTTTACCAAACAAATTGAGACATAGAATATTGAATCCAATAACTCTACGGCTACTAATGACAATTCATTTTCTCTGGAAGTTAAGAGTCACCGGAACTTCAGAGAAAATTGTAGCAATTCTTAGCATGAAATGGAACAATTTTACAGATAACAATAAGAGAACGTTTTCTACACAATATTATTATAAAGATTGACATTTTGTTTTAAATTTGTGTTATATGAAGCAAAAAGGTGCAGTAATCAAATTTCCAATAGACTAAAACAGAACTTTTTTGAATCAAATTGTTTGGGGAATTATGAATACATCCTTGGAAGTGTAGTGCCCTGGGAATTTTGATTAATGTCTTTGAAGCATACAGATGACTTGAGGATTAAATAGACCTTTGTATTACATAAAAGAAGGTTTGTTTCAAAAAAATATTCATGTTAAAATATTGAAGAGTTAATATTTTTTTCTGGAGAAAAGTGAAATTCACATGCATTTTGTACACTCAATATTTATCTAGTGAATGTTTGAAACTAGTATTTTAGTTTAGATGTGATATAACTAAATCTAACACATCAATGTTTTTAACCCTTTTCTTGACAATGTATCCTTTGGGATACATAATTTTTTGAACATTTTTTTCGTTCTTGGACTACCTATTTTGGCAATGTATCCTATGGGATACATTACATCACAGCCTTGTCTAAATAAAACATTTAACTAAAATGTGCAATTATCTATTATTTTATAATGGCACGGAAGTCGCATCCAGTATTTTTTCTGAGCAACACAAGTCTCCTTGCCAAGAAAAGGGTTAAAATACACAAAATTTCGATTTCTCATTTAAAAAAAAAAAAACTATTCGAGTTCTTACTATACAGTGAATACATACGTGAACGACATTGAATTATTCAGTTATTATTATTAATTATTAAGATCAAGAAAATCTAGCTTTTTATGGGTAGGGTAATGAAAACTTCCATTTTGGGAGCGTTTATTATTGTCTTTACCACTTTTCTTTTCCTCTAGTAAATACACCAACTGAGTTGCCCAATTCCAAAATGTCTCCCTTGTCAACTTTATTAATCTTTCGGGAGACCAAGTTCTTTTCTTTTTTTATCATCTTGATTTAACCAAAAAGAAGATTTGTGAAATGAAAAATAAACACCTGAACACATTAAATGACATAAATTAACTGAAATTAGGTATAAATCATAAACGATGAAAAAATTCCAAAATAATTGACAAGAAACGTTTTGCAACTGGGAAACTCAAGAAAATGTCTTTACAACATAAATTACGTGTAAGTTTTAGGTTCAAGTTGGAGATAAATTTCCTATCTTGATTAGTTTTCAAATTGTTTGCATACAAGAATAAGTTATGCAACTCAACATATCAATGACGTCATTTTGGTTACCTATGCAGTTTATCAATGTCTGAAAGTTATACATCTTGGTGTATTTATATACAGGGTTATTATAAATGATTGGAGCGGTTTCAGAGCTCTATAATAACTGTATTACTGTATATATTGCGATATTTTTTTTCACACACATAGAAAAACTCAAAAAGTTTTTAACAATTACAAATGTTCGATATGTGCTCCCTTAATGATTCGACAGACATCAAGCCGAAAATCAAGTTCTTTCCACACTCGACGTAGCATGTCCTATCAATGAGTTCCAAAGCATTGTTGATGCGGGCTCGCAGTTCTGGCAGGTTTACTGGTAGAGGATGTATGAATACTGAATCTTTCACATAACCCCACACACAAAAAAACAATGGTCTACGCGTGGTGTTACGTCAGGAGAGCTTGGAGGCCGTGACATGAAATGCTTTCTTGGCGCCCGTCGCCATCTTGTCTCACTGCTCACTGCTGCACTCTTGTGGAGAAATCTGAAGTACATTTGCAACAAACAAAACTTTTTGAGTTTTTCCTACGTTACTGTTGAGTTTTGTTGCAATATCTTAATTACTAGAGCTACAGTGAATTTATGAAATCGCTTCAATCATTTATAATAACCCTGTATATTTGGACTACCTACTGACAGCCAAGAAAATATAACAGGAACAGGAACAGATAGGAAAACATTACGATTATGAGATGTTCTCAGTTCGTGAAACACTTTTTTGTGCCTTCCAGGGCCGGTTCTAGATACTTCTTAAGTGTAAGCGAACAATATTTATGCGCACCCACCTAAATAATAATAAAAGAGTACAAAGTTGTAATTGACAAAAATTCTTCAAATAATTGTTACAATTGCAAATTTCTTCAATATCTATAGTCTCCCCGTGATAGAGATCTGCACGGGCCCGGGCCCAGCCCGCGGGCCGGGCTCGGGTCTACAAAGCATAGATCACTTCGGGCTCGGGCCGGGTTAGGGCCGTAAATTTTCAAATATACAATCCTATTTCTCGGGTCTTTTCGGGTCTAACTTTGTAACGATATTTATCGGACCGTTCTTTCTGGATAACCTTTAAAGCACATCTAAATTTCTAACTTGATACGCTCACACTAAAAATCAAATAAACATGCTTAGCTTATCTGTGAGTGAAAGTTAGAATTCCATTGTTTTTCTTCGCAGCAATCGACAATGACTGCTTTGAGGACTATCTGAGTGAGTTCAGTACACATCCATTTGCATAACAATTTGCACACATTGACATTTTGTTTTAAATATTTGGAGTATTCAGGTTTCCATTTCATGAGAATTTATATAAGTAAAATATTTAGTTTAACGTTCCACGGTTATGCACCGAGGCTAAGGAAGACGGAAATTATATAAATGATTATTTTCTTTAGAGAATTCATATAGGTAGTAAGTGTGCACGATATTTTATTTCGTTATTCTCTCTGAATCATGTAAGCTTACAAACTGAAAAAATAAACTTCTAATTGTTGTAAATAAAATATAATTGTGCGTTAATTATTAAGTTTTCGGGCTCATTTGCTTATCATATAAACTCGGGCCGGGCTCGGGCCTAAAGGCTAAAACATATTTCGGACTTGGGTCGGGCATTATAAATTCACGGGTCAGAGCTAAAACTTCCGGCCCGTTCAGACCTCTACCCTGTGAATATTAACGAAAAATGGCGAAATTGTAACTAATTGACTGTGGATGAATTCTGAACAAAGTTCCAGTTTTAATGATTAATAGCATTTCTTATTAAATAAGCACAAGACACAACTAAAATATATACCTTAGATGTATTTTGACAACTACAATTGAAACATAAAAGTCGAAACAGAATAAAACTCATGAGCTTCAAATCTAACATTAACACAGGTTTGATTTTGACAGAGAGAAATGTTCTTATGCTTCATTAAAAGTATCTTTACATAGTATTTTCTAATTTATGACAATTAGCTTAGTTTCTCGTTTTCTTCGTCACTGAAAATTTCGTATTATAAAGACACTTTTTGGCTTTCAATTTGAGAAAATCTCTCATTATAGCATCCATTTCATGGAGTATGTCATTTTCAATGGCCATCAAAACTACTCCATTTAATTGTTCGTGAAATATAGTTGATCTCAAATAATTATTTATTAACTTTAGCTGAACTTGTTTAATACACAACAAATGACAAAAGTGTATACCGGTACCTTAATCGATGTTTAATTTGTCTTCGATCCAATGGTGGAACTTCAAAATCAGGTTTCCCCGCAAAAATTCTTTTCAGGGCCCCTTAGGCCCATAAAACAATTCAGTCCTTTCATGTCTCTCTCTCCAACATAGACGTTCGAAATCAGGAAATGAGTAACACAATGCAAACACAAGTAGTGGCACACCCAAGATTTCTCTTTTGGGTCCGAAGATTTTTCGGAGTAGATAATTTTGTAAATAATTTCGTGTATTTGCTCTCTGAAATTGTGCTAATTTTCTTAAAAATTAAAGGTTCTGGGGGGCTGAACTTTGAGCAGGAAAAATCAATGTACCCATGTCCTAAGAAAGGAAATGAACCCGTATACTCATCTATATAAACATATAAGGTAATAAAGCCTCATCAAAGGAGATAAAATAGATCAAAAAGTCCGAAATTCGAATTTTTTGTAATCTTTTACCAATGAAAGGGAACGAAATGGACCACCTAAATTTACAGAAGTACATACTCCGGTCCTTTACTACCATATCAAATTTTTAAATTTGGCAATTTCCAAAATTAAAGAGAGTTTTCCTATGTACTCCCCAAATTCAGGGGGTGGACCAAAGTACTCTTTCCAAACCCAAGAAGGCATTGACCCTTATGACGTCATATCACATGATCAGGTCACGTGACGTCTCTTAGCCAATCAGAATCGAGTTCGGCCAATTGACCCAAACACTACTGACGATAAATGTGCATCACGAAGGACGTCATTGATATAGATGTGCTAATTGTCAGTTATAAAATGAGATTTGCTCTGAAATTCTGGTGCTACGGTTTGATTTTGTCCCTATGCTGTAGACTTGTAGGTGTACTCCAAATAACCAGGAGAGAATTGCGTAACCTCATGTAGCGCCACCTCAATACATCATTGACCCCCCACCTTGCAGCACTCATTCTATGTCGAATCTGAAACGCGTAGCATTTTGAGATCCCAACCAATAGTTCACCGTGATTGTTAGAAAGGAGATATAGTCGTTGAGCCAGGAGGTTTCATGGTTTCATCTCTGAGGACTTGGTGTACCATACATTTTTTGATTCAAAACAATACCAGAATTACTTTTATCCATGATACTGTCAGTTACAGGGTAGCTATTGGCCGCCATATTGGAAAATGGCCGCTAATATTGCAATTTTTGAGACCATTTGTTAACAAGGGAGTTGCATGATTACATCTCTGTGGACTTGGTGTACTATACATTTTTTAATGCTACACAATACCAGAATGGCTTTTATCCATGATACTGTCAGTTACAGGGTAGCTACTGGCCGCCATATTGGAAAATGGCCGCTAATATTGCAATTTTTGAGACCATTTGTTAACAAGGGAGTTGTATGATATATTTCTGTGGACTTGGTGTACTATACATTTTTTGATGCTACACAATACCAGAATGGCTTTTATCCATGATACTGTCAGTTACAGGGTAGCTAATGGCCACAATATTGGAAAATGGCCGCTAATATTGCAATTTTTGAGACCATTTGTTAACAAGGGAGTTGCATGTTCTGAAAATAATATTGAAGAAACTATAAATAAAGACACACAGGGAACAAAAGGTTCAACGATGTTCAGCAAAAGACCTGCAGCAGTTGAAAGATACTATTTAAACTCTGATATGAGAGCAGCATTTCTTCACATGGTTCGTGAAAGAACAAGCTGCAATTCTTCTCCAGGACAATCTGTGCTACATCCAGATCTTTCTTTGCCTAGGATCCAAAAAGATGAACGTGATGTTTCAGCGTTACAAAACCTAATGACCAATGAATGGATAAATCCGTTTGAAGAAATAGATATGATCAATTTATCTACTGGAACTGTGCCAACTCCAGACATTGTCAAAGACATGGTCACAGCACATGAAGTAAGCCAAAAAGCTTATGAAAAATTCAAGAAAGATCATTTGTCTGAAGACTCAAAACCAGAAGAATTTTTCAAGCCTCTCAAGAAGCAGAAGCTGAAGACGTTCTCCGATTTGAAAAAGAAAGAGAGTGTGAAGATGAATAACACAGAGTTCGTTTTCCCCTCTGGGACCTCTTCCATGATCTTTGGCTACTCCTGATGGTTCGATTCGAAAAACTGCTAAGTCCAAACTGATGGAAGTCCTGACCAAAGACTTTGCAACTGATGGGCAAATTCCTAGTGACGCTGTTAACATCTTTGATGGAATGTGTCTTGTTCAAAAGCTGCCACAGGGACTACAAACATTTGGCGAAGTAGCTGACAAGCTCTTTTCGAGAATATTACAAGAAGCCGTATTTTCTCAGACAATTCACGTTGTCTTTGATACGTACAGACAAGTGTCTATAAAAAGTAGCGAACGAAAACATCGAGCTGTCGGTGATTCTATAAAAGTGAAACATATAACTCCTGCCCATTCAGTCCGAAAATGGAAGCAGTTTTTATCTGATGACGAGAACAAGAAAGAACTTATACGTTTCATTTGTAAAGAGTGGCAGGGCGTGCAGTATCTCAATCAGCTGAATACACGAGTTATGTATGTTACTTGTGAAGAAAAGTGCCATAAAATTACAAGCAAACTGGCACAAGAAGCTCCTGAGTTGACATGTTTCCAAGAAGAGGCGGATACCCGACTTCTTCTTCACGTACAACATGCTCTTTTTTCGGGATTTAGAAAGATAATTATTAACTCCGTTGACACAGATGTTGCTGTTATTATATTATTTGCTATAGAAGAACAGTTGAAAAAGTACAAGGGATCAATATTTCTAAAATGTGGATCTAGTGACAGAGTAAAGTACTACAACATGAGAGATGAATGCTTTTCTAGGTCAAGAAGTGTGTAAAGTATTGCCCGGACTTCATTCATTTACTGGGTGCGATGCAGTAAGTGCATTTGCAGGCAAGGAGAAATCTGCAGCCTACAAGATAATGACTCAAAATTCTAGACTCAGAACCGCTTTAAGTATTCTTGGAACTCAAGCTGAAATACCAGAGGAAACAAAGAAGCAGCTTGAGTTCTTTGTTTGCTAGCTCTACTCTAGACAGCAAAAGTTCACTGACATCAATGAATTGCGTTACAGCATATTTTCTGCTAAAAAGGGGTCTGTTGAACCTCATAGCCTTCCTCCATGTCGGAACAAGCTCTATCAACATATAAGAAGAGCAAACTACCAAGCCCTCGTTTGGAAGAAATGTCTACAAGCTGATCCAGAGCTTCCATCCCCGGTGGACCATAGCTGGATTTCTACAACGGACAGTGAGGGAAGATCTTGTCTGGGAGTACAATGGATGGATTCTCCTGCCCCTGAAGCTGTTTTGGAACTGATGTCATGTTCTTGCCCAAGAAAATGTGCCATGCCTTCATGTGTGTGCCTTTCCAACAGCCTCAGATGTATAGACATGTGCAAAATACAGACCTGTTTCAACTATGAAAAAGTCACTGATTTCGACGCTGGACTGTCATCTCATGACGACAGCAGTGAAGATGAAGACTAACATGAATAATTTTTGAAGGAACTTATTGGTACAAATATTAAATACTTCAGAAATATGTATCTCGGTAAAATATTTCCAGGGAAAATAACAAGTGTTACAATTTAAAACAAGGTCGTTTCTCCTTTAATCGCAAATATCTCCTAATCGATTGGTTCTAATAAAAAATATTACTGAACATAATATGTGCAAAATTTTATCCTCTTCAATTTCATTCCTCTTCATTTTCTCGATAAGAGGAACCGTTTATGAGATAAATACGCGAAACCTCGTAAATGTAGAGACATGACAGCCATTTTTCAATATGGCGGCTTTAAGCTACCACAAATTTCATGGTATCATCATTTGATGAACACCTTGGACCACTGTGAATACAAAAAGATATATATCATCAAGTCCTTAGAGATGAAACCAAAAACCTATTTTTTGGATTCTGGCTCAACGACTAATATATGAAGCATTCATAAGTAAACAATACGTACGTTCTACAAATCCAGCAACGCAAGGCCGGATCTTGAATCCTGCGAACTACGCGTTCGCAGGAGGCGCCAAATGATGAGGGTGCCAAACTGGAAAATTAATTTTGTCTTTTAAACATCAATATTTATTAGAGAAAATGTTATGGTGAAAAATTTTCCAAATAGCTTCAAATAAATATTGTACAAACTGAGATACAAATAAAAATGCATCAAAAGGACAATAAACTTGAATTTTCCTTAGATTGGCTGTAAAACATTCCTTTACAATTGAAATGGATTCTTACATCAATTGGAACCAATGCCACATTCACATGTGACGTTAGTTTGAGGAAAATTTCCTGCGGCGCAGGGAGATTATGGAAGATTTTTTAAAGCGAGAAAAAGGGAGATTTCGCGACATGTGACTGGGAAATTTAGCTTTTTAATAGATGTTATATTAACCACCACAGCAGTACGACTAAAAACAGTGGCATTATTTCCACAGTCCCACTATATGAACACAAGACAAATGTAACAGACTCTTTATTCTCTCCCAACAACCCTTCTGCAACCTTGCTAGAGGATGTCATTGCCAAATATATACCACATTTAAGGGTTGAGAAAGGTCTGCGTAAACGAAATGCACAGTATTGAAGTTCTAGCGACTAAGCTTTTTTTGTCGATTGGTCTACGGAGGCGTGCGAATGCTGAGAAAAGGTAGGCGGTACGAATGGATTTTTTAAAATCTTTTCTGAGGGAAGTTTCTAATATCACTGGCTCACAGTCGCTGCCTACTGCTTAGTGCTCACTTTGTTAATGCCTATTAGTCTATTTGACATTCAACATTTTCGTTTCTGTCCTGAGTCGTTTTTTAAATTTATAATGATGTGTGTTTTCACTCAATAGTACTTTCTTTCTCATGTAATAATAATGACCGAAGATAAAAAAAAAAACAAGTTAGCATTTTATCGGAAGGAAGATGACAGACAAGCGAAGGCTCTTAAAAAGTTTCTTTCGGATAACATTTTCAAAGTGATAATCATGCAAATGTTGAGGTGAGGAAGTTGTCAATACCAGTTATTGTTAACGAAGCATTTGCAAATCAACTAACTTTTGAAACTGTAAGTTTATTTTACTTGATTACAGTAATTTAATTATTAAATTAAAATGGAGTGGATACGACCTCTTCGGCTACGGGTCTGAGTAAATTTAATGTATTTCAAGATTTGTTTGAGTATAATTAGTTTTCACGCAGTAATGCGTACATAACTCGAAAGGGTAACTGTAATCGAAAGGTCATTAGGATTATATGTAACCAGTGGCGTATTTACGATTTTGTTTCAGTGGGGGCTTTGCTAACTTTTGGGGAAGATTTGCCTAAAAATGTGAAAATTTTGCAAGATGTTTCATATACTTTACTATAGTAAGTAAGATTTCGGAGGGGCTTAAGCCCGGAAGCCTCCCATAATTACGCCACTGTATGTAACATTTTTTTTAGAATTCTCACTGTCAATCACAGCAGCGTATGGATACGCTCGTTGTATATAACAGTGTAACAATTATTATCAATCTATTCTCTCCTATTAAATTCAGATGGAGCAATATTTTTAAACATTTTTTAAGAGTCCTAATGCAAAGTAGAGTTTTGATTATTAGTTACTTGTGATCAGGGATGCACTAGCCGAGGTGATCCGAAAGTCTTAATTTTTAAGAATAAAAAAGCACAATTTTAGGGTGCAAATACAGAAAAATATTTGCATTTCGTAGTCTGCTCTGAAAAATCTTCGAACCTAAAAGAGAAATCTTGGATGCACCACTCTTTATGTTATATATTGTGTTACTTACTGCCTGATTTCGAATGTCTATGTTGGAAAGAGACATGGCAGGACTGAATTGTTTTATATGCCTAAGAGGTCATAAGAAGAATTTTTGCGGGGTGTGGGTTAAGAATTTTTTGCGCGGGAACCTGATTTTGAAGTTCCGCCACTGGATCGAAGATGAATTAAATACTGATTGAGGTACACATTTTTGTCATTTGTTGTGTATTAAACAAGTTCAGCTAAAATTAATAAAAAAGTATTTGAGATCAACTACCGTATATCTCAAGAACGATTAAATGGATTAGTTTTGATAGCCTTGAGAATAACACACTTAATGAAATGGATACGGATGCAATAATAAGAGATTATGCCAAATTGAAAGCCAGAAAAGTGTCTTTATAACATGAATTTTTCAGCAACAAAGATAACTAGTAATTAAGCTAATTACCATAACCGTATCACTAGAAAATACTATGTAAATATGCTTTTAATGAAGCATAAGAGACAAGTATACCTCTTTGTCAAAATTAAATCTGTATTAATGTTAGACCTGAAGCTCAAAAGTTTTATTCTTTCGACATTTATTTTTCAGCTGTACTTGTCAAAATACATCTTAGGTATATATCTTGTGTCTTGTGCTTATTTAATAAAAAAATGCAATTAATTATTAAAATTGGAACTTTATTCAGTATTCATCCACAGTCAATTAGTTACCGGTATAATTTCCCCATGTTTCGTTAATATTCACAGGGAGACTACAGATATTGAATAAGTTTGCAATTCGAAGAGTTTTTGTACATTGCAACCTTCTACTCTTTTATTATTATTTATGTGGGGGCGCCAAAATATTGTTTTGCTTACACTTAAGAAATGTCTAGAACTAGCCCTGCAGCAACGTCATTTCTCAGATTTTGCTTGAGAAGAGCAAGATTCTCCAATACAAGTAGCGCTTCGTTTTCTTCATTGGTATAACATTATCCTATTGATTAAAATTTATTTAAATCCTAAACTCATGAGTAATTGCCCTCTGGAGCCTCAAATGACACATACTTAAATCTGGGTTACTCCGTTACCATTTATAATGTTCTTAGTGCAGTAAATCGAAAAAAAATCTCACCACAGCTGTCTAGAGTAAAAATTGGCCTCCTATTTCTTACAGCCTTGCGAGGTAACATCCGTGACAGTAAAAGAAAATTATATAGTATGCTGTATCACTCTGATTTCAACTTTACTATTCATACCATCCCTCTGCAGTGCAAAATTTTACAGATCTAATATAGTGATTTCACTTTAGATGAATATCACATATCCGTGTTCATGCTTATTTTTCAGCTAGAGAATTTTTTTTAATTCCTTTGATTCGCACTAAGAGATCTCCATTATCTGTCCTTCTTAGACAAGTGTCTCCTACGTAAATCTTCATGATTCATTGTCAACATCCTGTCGTGCAGGACAAATCAAGACGCCTTCTTTTCTTCTTCCACTTCCTGACAGATGGTATTCTGAATTCTGCAAGTAAAATTTTGTGTAGATAATCATTATTCCTTGTTTGAACTGTGACAGTTGACAGAATTGGGTTTCTTTGATGTTCGCTTATTTCCTTCAAGTTAATAAATCTTTCTTTTTATTTCCTTTTAAGTGACAGCAGTGTAGAATACAACAACCACAAGCCCACTGGTTTCTACATACAACTACTGTTTGTGTTATAAGACAGTGCTGTTAAAAAAATCGTAGTATTTACAAAAAAAAAAAAACACACACACACACACACACACATACTTACAAAAGACAATTTTGCTTAATCAGATAAAATAATACGTTTCTCTCTTGTTGTGGGTTGTAAATAACACAAAATATTCTGAGCAAAATGTGGACTGAAAAATTATGATAGAAGTTATACTACTCCTTGTTCACCACCATCATGCATCTTTCTTCCTTCTTTACCGACCCGTTACCGATATTGAAAATCTGGCACAATGAAATTTACGACATAAACAAATATTTAAGTGGAAATAGCAAGTAAAATATATCCAATAAATACTCGTAAAATAATATATAGATAATACACTAATAATATACCGCATAATATTATATCACTAATAATAATAATAATAATAATAATAATAATAATAATAATAATAATAATAATAATAATAATAATAATAATAATAATAATAATAGAGAATTTGCTGGCCCTCAGTTGGCTGCCCTGGACCACAGGCAATGTTGGCCCGTGCATAAATACGGTCCTAAGTAGATTTAAAAATGAAATGGACAAATACTAATTACAGCATATAAATCTTTATATTTATTATTACGAGATTTTTGTCACGCGACAAACTTTATTCTCTGTAAAGGAACGGATGATCTCATTATAGTCCATAGAATACATTATTTTCGGAGTTCCTTATCCGGGACTCTCTCAAACATTTGGCCCTACGCAGTTGCTTAAGCTGAAATTTGCTGCTGATCTGGTGTGCCAGTGAGTCGGATTCTAACAAAAAGGGTATCATTGAAATTTTAGAAGGCCGAGAGGAAATTAATTGAAACTAATGAGACCTTTAAAAATGTATAAATAGCATCCAACACATTATAATCAATCTTCGAAGAACAACATATTTTAATCAAGACCAATCCTAAGGTTGGAGAGATGGTACTAAAGCTCGTAATCATTTAATCAGTTCAAAGTAGTTAATGCTTTTTCAAGGGAGAACTTGTCTGGTAGGGAGTAGCATCATGGATCAAGAGGAGAAGAGTATTCTTGTTTTATCGATAACAATAAACTAACATTCTGTACGAATTGTTACAATAAAAGATGTTTACATTCAACACATCCAGCAGTGACGGTATAATTAATCAAATATATTTTTATTAGCTTATTTCAAAATTTCTCCCTCCCCCCCCAAAAAAAATAATTACGATTCCATAAGGATTTACTTTTTTAAAAAATGCAAATAAGAAAAGATAATGTTTTGTAAAAATATTATCTATTAGTTCAATTTCATGTTAAAATGGACTATTTTCTGTTAGAACTTTTTCCAAAGTACAAATTGCTTATTCTTAAGCAGAAAATAACTTTTCTGGCAGAGTTGGAAAATAGTGACTGCAAAAAGTGGTGTGACATACCTCGGATTTTAGAAAATGATCGGATAATTTGCTAACATGCTTCTAAAACATTTAACTTCATAATGACATGTAAATTCGTAGTGTCTTTTTAAAAAAATTGCACTGCACTCTTGTAGTACTATAAAAGGTATCGCACGGTTCCTTGTAAGTTCAGTAAAAGTCTTCCCTTTGCCATTTTGCAAAGAGATAGGGCAAAAAATGCCACTTTCTTTTACCAAAAATGATACAACTGATTTTAAAATAGAATGAAGAAGATAATATTATATTTGGTCTAGGAATTAATTCGTGCGGGTGGACAAGAGATGGCGCAACGAACGGAGCGTCCCACAGTTCTGTGTATCCACACATGTGTTGCAAACCCCTGTCATCGCGTATCGTTCGTAGTATAGGGCAGTGGATTAAAGCGTCAACAACACCAGTTTGTAGTTAAGTGAACATGGCGCAATTTGTGCCTGATAAAGTGTTTTTGCGGGGTGTCCTGCTGCATTACTTTAACATGCAGAAAAGTGCGACTGAAAGTCATCGTATTTTGGTGGAAGTGTATGGTGACCATGCTCTAGCTGAGCGAACGTGTCAGAAGTGGTTTGCACGGTTTAGAAGTGGTGATTTCGGCTTGGCAGACCAAGAGCGAGCTGGACAGCCAAAAAAATTTCAAGACGAAGAATTGACAGCATTGCTCGAGCAGGATTCGTGTCAAACGCAGGAACAACTTGCAGCAGCATTAGGCGTTGATCAAACAACAGTCTCCAAACGCTTGAAAGCCATGGGAATGATTCAAAAGATGTCACATTGGGTTCCACATGAATTGAAAGACAGAGACGTTGAAAGACGAAAAACCATTTGCGAATTGCTGCTTCAACGACAGAGCAGAAAGGGGTTTCTGCATCGAATTATTACGGGTGATGAGAAGTGGATCCATTACGAGAACCCTAAACGAAAAAAGGCCTGGGTGAAACCAGGTGAACCAGGTCCATCACAACCAAAACGAGATATTCACTGTGCAAAGGTTATGCTGTGCATATGGTGGGATATGAAAGGTGTGGTGTACTATGAGCTGCTGCAACCGGGTGAAACTATGAATGGAGAACGTTATCGACGACAATTAATGCGTTTGAAGCAAGCTCTGGCCAGAACACGACCAGAATGGGAGAACAGACATGATAAACTTATTGTTCAACATGATAACGCTCGCCCAGATGTCGCAAAACCGGTCAAAACCTATTTAGAAAATGTCGGATGGGAAGTTTTACCCCACCCGCCGTATTCACCAGACGTTGCTCCTTCGGACTACTACTTGTTCGATTGCATGAACAACGATTTGATTGGACAGCGGTTTACTTCTTCAGAAGATATCGAAACATGGGTCTCTGACTGGATCGCTTCCAAGGATGAGGACTTCTTTCGCCACGGAATCCGTACATTGCCTGACAGATGGGCGAAAGTGGTGGCTAGCGATGGACAATATTTTTCTTAAGGTATATATGTATTTTGTGTTTGTACTACAGCTTCAATGTGTGCGTACCAACCGCACGAATTAATTCCTAGACCAAATAATTTCGACAAATTAGAGGTCTAACATTACGTTTATGTACTATTATTTTAGTGCTTCTGCTTAATAATATTTTAAAACTTGTGGGAAAAAACACTTAAAGACTTCTTAAGTTTTGTGAAACAAGCACCTCAATTTTCAGATCATCTCAGACATTTTATCAGAAAGAGTTTTATAAAAATTAATAATTTAAAAACTATATTTAATTAATACAATTATTTATTTATTGTAGTACAGATTCAGTATACTTAATTAAAAATAACTTATTTCAAGTTATATTAGAAAACAAAATAATTTTGATACTCCATGACATTACGATCATGATCTTTAACATTCTACCAAAAGAACTGTAGGCTCTATAGCAAGTCTTAATTAAAACAGTGTGTTTCGTTTTGCCCTGTGGAACTGCATTAGATTTCCAAACCATTGGTATACGAAAGTAATAGACGAATAGGAGCGAATTGGGACCCATTCTTTGGACGATGAATTCATATTAGACAGTCATTTTCCATTATCCCTTACCGTTTTCGCCCTGACACCTGTCGACAGATAGACATAGTCGTTCTGTTAAATTTCCACATTTACGCATAATTTGGAAGTCTAAAACGATATTAATTCAATTATTTATTTTACTGATATGTGTTTATTCTACCCTATAAAGAATGACTTAACTACTAAGAAAATATGGAAAACAATCTAGTTATTAAACTCAAAGATACTATGATTGTCTTGAACAATTACCAAAAAATCTTTATCGAGGCACGGTGGCTCAGTGATAGGGACTTCGTTACGAGCAGTTGAATGGAATGGACATGCAGAAGTAGAGCTCCGGCTGCCAGTGCTAAAAAAATTTATTTACGAAAGTATGATAGCTAGTCTGCTCAAGCATTGTGATTAAGTTTGAGAAATATTCTGATGAAGTTTCGACACAAGCTATGCTGAATTATCGGAAAATTCAGTCAAATTTGTGTTTAACAAAACCATGCGCAATACAGTAAAGAACCCTCTTCATCCGACCTATATTCCTGGTTATGTATACATTTTGAAAATATATTCCAAGATATTCAGGCATTACAATTACGCAATGAGGACTATAGCATGTACATTAAATTCAAAAATAGTGCATCACATAAACAATTTCTTGAACACGTACCGGACAAACTGCTGTTTCCATCAGTGACGTCTACATCATGGATGCTAAAGTGCATATTGCCCGTATGAAGATATTTGAGCTCCCTTTTGAATATCCAAATGACAAAGTTTCTCAAGTGTTGAGTGACTATGGTGACGTACTCAAAATTGATCATAAAGTCTAAATACTAGTTTTCCTACGCATATATATATATATATATATATATATATATATATATATATATATATATATATATATCTTATATATAAAAGAGAACGCACAAATCCTTTGTTCCCTCATCACGCTAATACGGCTGAACCAATTTCTTTCATTTTTGGGGGGTTATTAGGATTTGGACCCTAGATGGTTTTTATCATATCACTTTAATTTTTAATTACCAGTGTCTTGAGATAATTGACCATTCAAGTGTCCATAACGTACAAATCCTTTGTTAGTTCATCATAGGTAAAAATAAACGTATTTATATGCAACCCGCATGACCGTGTCACTCGGCGGGTTAACATAAATGACAGGCGATATAATGTTAACATTTACTGCAATCTACTATGGTTTTTATCATATCACTTGAAAGCGAAAAAGTAAAAATTATCTAAGTAACAAAGTTTATTGCGTTCCGGGGTGACCGCAACGAAGCGGGGCGGGTTAACATAAATGACAGGCGATATAATGTTAACATTTACTGCAATCATCTATGGTTTTTATCATATCACTTGAAAGCGAAAAAGTAAAAATTATCTAAGTAACAAAGTTTATTGCGTTCCGGGGTGACCGCAGCGAAGCGGGGTGAACGCTGCTAGTATATATATATATATATATATATATATATATATATATATATATATATATATACAGATCTGTAGGAAAACTAGTACAGATGGTGATCAGAAAAATGGAAACACCTGAACGAAATTGCAACTTACCAGATTAATATGGTGTCGGACCACCTTTCACCTTCAGAACAGCCTTGATGCGACGTGGGGTGGAGGCATAGAGGTCGTGAATGGTAGCAAGTGGAATTTTACACCATTCCTTGTGCAGGGCATCGGCCAGTTCTGTGAGAGAGGATGGAGGTGGAAATCGTCGCCGGAGTCGTGTTTCCAAGACGGACCACAGATGTTCAATTATGTTGAGATCTGGGGATTGGGCGGGCCAGGGGAGGTGTTGAACTTCATCCCGATGTTCCTCAAACCACGTTGCAACAACGCCAGCTGTGTGAATGGGTGCATTATCTTCCTGGAAGATGGCGTCATTGTCCGGGAACAACATCCGGACCATAGAATGCAAGTGGTCTCCTAAAATTGCGACATAATCGTTGGCAGTGATTCGTTCGCTAAGTGTGACCACAGGACCCAATGAAAACCATGATATTGCGGCCCACAGCATAACCGAGCCGCCGCCATGTTTCACAGTTGGGCGGAGACACTGCAGATCATAAGCTTCTTTAGGCGTTCTCCACACATGAACAAGGCCCGTGGTTGGGAATAGGGTGAAGGATGACTCATCCGACCATATCACACGTTTCCAGTCCTCAACGGTCCAAGTTGCATGGTCGCGGCACCATTTGCGGCGTGCGAAAGCGTTATGGTCCCTGATGAGCGGTTTGGCCCGTGCAACACGACCCCGTAAGTTCATGTCATGTAATTCGCGGCGGACTGTGATTGTCGAAACAGGGTGGGGGAGGTGTTTATTGAGTTCCTCCGTCACTTGCTCCGCAGTAGCACGACGGTTCTGCGTGACAATGCTCTTTAATATCCGGCGTGACCTGTCACTCATGATTTTCTTCCGCCCATTGTTCCGCTTCTCCGATGTGGTTCTCCCGTGTGTTGTGTAGGCCGTCATCACCTTCGACACTGTCCCACGCGACACACCTAACACAGTAGCCACTGCCGTCACACTCACTCCACATAACCGCCTACCAACAATTTGCCCTCTTTGAAAATCTGAAAGGTCTCCCATTTTACACTACCTTCGTCTGCTGCAGCCACCTGGACACTGCTGTTCCACTGCGCCTGACGTAGTATGGAGACCGAACTAACACACCACCACCAGCGGTCCGGCGCTGCGGGCGCCACGACACCACTGCCAACCCATTCATCTGACGTGTTGCCAACTACAGGTGTTTCCAATTTTCTGATCACCATCTGTATATATATAATGACAACCGAGTGTTTTCCATAACCTTGAAAAAATTCCCACTAATTCTTGATAATGTAAAATGCAGTGTATGTTACTGAGGACAACTTCAAACTTGCCATATTTGCGGCTCCTTGAAACGTATTATATCTATGTGTCCGAAGCGCAGGCCCCCAGCTCATCTTATAACCCTGGATATCAAACCAGCAGTGATCTTCGTAAAGTGTCCACCTTACCTGAACCAATTTCGGAGCCTTCCCGAAATGTCATTTCCCCTTATACTAGTGTAGCTGATAAGAGAGATTCCGTCCAGAATCTCCCGTCCTCACTGCCAAAGAATTTCCACTGCAAATACTGAAACCTCAAACTATTGTTAGCGTGTTTAAACCGCCAATCCTACTTACGAATACAAATGAAGAAAAGAAACAGATTGTTCATAACACCACCAAGGACGACCGTACTCACGTCTTCCGTGATAGAAGCCTATTCCCTGCCTCTGAAGTGTTTCCAGATCAGACGACCATGGCATTGACAGATATGCATGTTGTTAACACGGATATGTTACCTCGTTCTCCCGCCTGTTCATCTTTACGTGAATCCGTTAATGCCTCACATAGTATTTCTCCATTATTATATGTAAAGCGAGTTAAAAAAAACGAAAAACAAAAGAACGTGGTTCTCCAGGTGACATTCAAGACATTGACTGTGAGAAAATGGTGTAAGCTAGTTGTATTTTAAACAGCAACTACCTTAAACAGCAAGAAGACACCTTGGGTGTTTGTGTTTATAACATGCTCCAGCTGCTTGCTGTGCGTTGGCAAACTAATGTATTATTATTATTATTATTATTATTATTATTATTATTATTATTATTATTATTATTATTATTATTATTATTATTATTATTATTATTATTATTATTATTAATATACACGGTCCCTTTCCTTTTAATCAACAGTATATCTTTCCTTTATAAATGAGAGAATGAAAATTAAAGAAGTAGGAATTTAAAAGAGATAGAGCAGGGTTCGAATATCGAAAAGAGTACGAAAGAAACCTGGATAATTTTTGAGAAGATACAAAAAGCTATGATTCGTTCCGTCGTAACAGTTTGATGCATCGATAATATAAATAGTCCCTTCTATTTGCCTAGATTTTACTCAGCAATGAGTTACGAATAGTTTTGTCTCTAGTAGGGAATGTTTTAAGAAAGGGTAACTCGGTAAATATTACAAACAGATTGTAATATAATAGATACCGTAATATAATGAAAATCTTTAATTAAATGTTAGAAAACAGATCTTCGGGAATTTTCATTATACTATTCATTTTAAATTCCCTTTTTTAATATTTAGCTTCCAACATGAAAGTGCCAAAGGGTAGGCGTAACAGTGCTTAGAAATCACTAGAATGCAGTTCCGATGCAGTTGATATAGTTTATCGTGATTTGATCACCTCTTTGCTTGTCTGATGGCTAGCGCGTGTGTTTTTTTAGGTTCGGATTCAGGGGTGTAGCCACGGGGGGGGCATCGGGGCCAGGCCCCCCAAATGATTTCCTGGCCTCCCTAATGACCACATGTTAAAACATCATTGTGAGATTACCTCGCTTCAGTCATTTAAAAATAACAAACTTTACATATAAATAATAATTTACGGTAAAATAGTATGGAAAAATAGTATTTTACCATACCGATCACACAATAGTATGGTATATCTTCCTTATAGCGATCCGAAAATAGTATGGTACACTTTTTGTGACAGCAGATTACACAATTTACGGTGATTTGTATTTGACAGTTTCAAAACAAACGTTTTGACAAGGTACTATAAATTCTACCATAAAACAGTGGTATTAAACTAAATTGTAAGTACATTGTATTGTTTATATGCTGTAATTAGTGTTTCAAGAAAACTTTTTTTAATCAGATGTATGATTTGGTGAAACACAACGTTTTTATTCAGTTTTTCAGTTTGGATTTCATTCGGTTTTGTAAATGCTATTTCGTGTAAAACAGGAAGTGAGATATAGCTGTTAATAAAATAATTATGTCTTTTTAGTCACGAATAATAAATAAACATTTTTGTCAGAAAATCTTAAATAAATTAAGTGCAATTTCAAAGAAAACCAGTTTATGTATAAAAGTAACCAAGAAAGTTCTGTCGCTTTTTGTGGAGGTCTGCGATAATTGGCCCTCACACCGTGAGTTGAATGTGAATGGAGATAAGGCGAAAGTCAGTTCTTCGTGTTTATATATCCAACATACTACCTAGTTGTGGCAGTTCAGTTACACCGTGAACTTGCGTATGAACAGAGTAAACATGGAACCACCATAGAGCGTCATAGGGCGTGTATGCTGTACGACTTCAAACTGGGGCCAAACGCCCAGCAGTGTGGCGGAAGATATGCCAGGTCTTTGGTGAGGATGCCGCGGCTGAGCGGACAGTGCAGCGGTGGTTAACAAGTTTAAGGACGGTGACGAGACACTCGAAGACACACCGCGTGCCTGAAGACCAAGATATGTACAAAATGTAAATCTTCAGACAACAATTGACCCGAACAGTTGTCAGACATGTGAGGAACTGCCCTACCTTCATGCCGTAAACGTCGCAAAACACCTAGTGGCCACTTGCGGTAAATGTCGATCGTCGCTATAGCGACACGTCCAAGAATTGCAGCTAGTGTCCCACTGGCGGCAGGGTTTCGTCGAGTCAAAACATATATCTCTAGTGGGTGTGTTGAAGTTACCACCACGTAGCAGCGAGAACTTCGTTTTGGTCCGCGCTCCTTATATTCTTCGCGGAGAATCGCGAAGAGACAACACGAACTATCGCCAGTCATGTGCATGTGGCTATTATTATATATTATTTTTTCCTGACGAATTGTTTCTAAAGTAAGCTCCGAGGGTCAAGAATAACCTCTGCCTCAACATCATGAAGTGAAAAATCTTGAGATAAGTGCGATAATTGCATGAATTTAGATGACAACTGTCGGCGATCATTAGAAAGTGAGTATCCGAGAACTATGAAATAAAGTAAATAGACACGCGTCATTTTGTTACAAAATTACATGGCAAACACATTTTATATAATTCCAAACAGTTATCGTCGAATATACACGGTTAAAGCAGCACTCTGATTAACCAAATTAAAAAGATCTTAACGATTTATCCCTTTACAAGCGACGTTTCCTTCATCGCCTTCGTAACGAAGTAGGAAGAACACTGGCCTAGTAATCATAAGGTTGGTGGTTCGAGTCCCCTTCGGGGTAATTTTTTGATGCTTTTTTAGTGTTTTTGACTCACCTTAATGTAAAGAAATCACACATACAGCCGATTTAACATATTTTGGGGGAGTAATTTTATGGTTCATTGGCTTTTTATCGCGTCTCTACCGCTAGTGGTATAATTTTCAAAACGGAAGAGAGGCCACCGGGGATCGTCGCTGCGGCGCCACCAATGTTTGGCGAGATGTCGCTAATTGCCTATTTGTGGTCCACCGACGCTTACGCCATGGGGACAATTCTGTGTGAGTGGCGAAACCATTCAGCAGCACCTTCATCAACTGTGGAAACACTAGAAGTTGGATCGATGGGTCCCACATAACTTGACTCCGGGTGAAAAGGCAACGCAAGCAGACACCTGTATTTCTTTGCTGTCTCGTCTGGGGAAGGAGCCATTTCTGGACAGGGTGACGGCATGTGATGAGAAGTGAGTCCTGTATGAAGTTCCACGGCGCCGTCATAATTGGTTAGCATCCCATGTACTAAGCATCCCAAGACAGCCGAAACCAGCACTGCACCAGAAGAAAGTCCTGTGTGTTGATGAACTGCTCACGGCATCGTGCATCGGGAACTGCTACCAGCTGGTCATAGTATCAATGCAACTGTGTACTGTCAGCAGTTGAGCCGTGTTCAAGAAAAACTCAAAACTCTGGAGCCTGCACTTCTGAATCTCAAAGGGGTCCTTATGTTACAGGATAACGCTAAGCCCCACGTGACTAAGATGACCCGGGACACCATTTTACGCCTTGAATAGGAAACACTACTGCATCCGCCATACTCCCTGGACATTGCACCGTCCGATTATCATCTGTTTTCTTCCTTGGACAATGACCTTAAAGAATGCCAGCTCAAGTCCCTAGTAGAGGTGCAAAATGCACTTGATACCTTCTTCGTTTCACGGCCCACCACGTTCTACCGCGATGGAATCCATGGCTTTCCAGAACGTTTGCAGAAGCTTGTCTATCTATTCTTGATCTTCCAGATACGTGTTAGGTGACATATGAATGTTCGGAGGTGGTGGGTGAGAAAGCGATAGAATTGTCTTGGTTACCTTTATAGATAGGTTCTGTGTATTGAAATAGTTATGCACAAAGTTATAATGTTTGGTCCGGGACATTAGTTCCTGGTTAAACATAAAAAACTACCTGTAATATAATTTATGAAAAAATTAATAATAATAATAATAATAATAATAATAATAATAATAATAATAATAATAATAATAATAATAATAATAATAATATGATGATGATGATGATGATGATGATGAAGAAGAAGAAGAAGAAGAAGCTAAAAACAATGTTTTTAGTTTTCCGGAAGGAAACCAAAATTTTCCAGTTTTTTTCAGGGTTCAAAAACACTAGCTGCAACACATGTTTTTTGGTAGATTGTAGCTGCCCCCCCATTCAAAAACGACGGCCCCCTCCTACAGAAACCTGCTGGCTACACCCCTGTTCGGATTCCACCTTAAACGATAGGATCACGTCTCATATTAGGGTCCCATGCCAAAACGGACCAATTACATTTTTGACGAAATTGAGATAGGGGAATAATTGTATTAAAAATTGATAACTTTTATCACTAGTCACAACTTACTTCATCTAAAGAAGCTACAAACTTCGTTCATACTCGCATAATAAAACTCTCAATTCACTCACTCTATCTCAATTTCGTCACAAATTTAGTTAATCCATTTTGAAATGGGACCACTCATAGCCTTGGTGACGAAAAGTAACACTAAATCTCAAACAATAACAGCTGCATTAAGTAATTGTTGAGCGGTCAAATTTTGCAGTGATAAATAGTATCTTAAAAACACTGCCATTTTTATAGTACTTTCACATATAAATGCTACACCGCTACGAAGCTCAAATTTTGTCGTTGTCCTTCGTTCGTTATTTTAAAAACTGCGGAAGAAAGCTTCTAAGTTCACGGACCTTCTCTTAACACACCTATTAAACTTTCGATCACATTTCTAGTTATGATTGTTTTTCTTCCGCAGCTGGTGGTGGCGGAAGCGAGAATTAGTCGTGTGGAAGAATGTGATTGTCAGAAGTCTTGCCGTATCAATGGTTCAGTGCATGCTGATGGTGCTACGTGGCAAAAAGGCTGTGACATCTGCGCGTGTGTGGTAAGTATGAGACAATGTTGTGTACCTGTGAACATAGTTATTTGTGTGTTGTTCTGATGGCACAAAATATGTCGTTATTAATTCAATTAGTGAGAGGAAAAAGGATAACATTCCAAACTAAGGGTTCCGCATAAGTAATTTCTGTATAACTAAATATCCAATCTCTACGTTTCTGATATTTTGGTAAACAGAAGATCTTAACATCCGCTATAAATGTTTCATACTAACATTTCCGTATAAGCAATGGCATTTTGTAACACACATATATAATTAAATATTGCGGTCCCAGTTCGATTAAAATTACCGGTACTTTAATAATCACCAAAACTTATCACAATAGTTATTCCAATAAATTAAACTATTTTTGTTACTTTTAAACTTTGTTTCCTTAATACTTATCATTCATTCTGCAGAAATTAAAAATACACTTCAATCACTTATGGCTTCCTCACTTATTATATCTTTAACAGCATAAACACAAAACAAGTTTAAACAAGTCGGGCCAACAAGATTTGTTATCATAAGGTACCGGACTAGTATCCTTGTTGTCCCATAACTAAATACACATAAACGTCATTGTTGTAATTTCCGGTAAGCGGTTCTGTTTTTCGTTTTCCAAAAGTAAGGTTTGTATAATGTTCTTCTTTTTCCACTCATTGTTACTTATGAGTTCTTCACTTTCGTAAATTAAAGAATAGTATACATGTGTCCAATGAGCTCAATGGTTATCCAGTGGTTGAAATAATTTCTACCATCTTTAGTTAATAGTCAGCGAAACTTTGGAGACAATGAAACAAATACTGTCATGGTTGAGACAGCTTGTGATATATAAAGAATGCTTCTCATGCTGTTCTTAGCCTTACATATCAATCAGCTGCCTCTAATACGAGTAATAAGATGCTATGTTGCGTGTAACTTAAGAAAGTCACATACATCGTGTATAGTGCTTCTTGAAGACGAACGAATAACTAAACTTCACTACAAAAAGAACAGTTTAAAAACTGTAATTTATCTTTTGTCGTTTGTACAGTGAATTACTAGGTCTAAACGTATTTAGTGAGTTTCGAAAAATTCTTCATTTAGTATGAAATACTGCCTTCTTTTAGTTTCAAGTTTCCATGAAACTTACTTTCCCATAAAATAAGCAATTCATGCTTTGATATATGTTCATGTTCATTTATTGAATCTAGGAAAAATGAAGCAGTGCTATAAAATGAAAATGATTATTCAATTCTTGATTTCGATGTGTATGTCCTTTTTTTTTTTTTTTTTTTTTTTTTGCCAAACGACAATTTTTCAATTGAAGAGTTATGACAATAACATACTAACTTTATTTTTTTTCGGTTTTCGTGTTTTTGAAGTATGGTTTAATTCCTGAAGCATAGCAAACAGTAAAAATACAAGATAGCAACCTGATAGCTCTGTCGATATTCAAAGAAGAAAAATATTCTCACAATGGGAATAACTGGATAAGCATAAACGATAATGCTCTTTACTCTATATATTTTGTGACATGGAGCATAGTAGGCTCTTTCCATCAACCTTATAATTATTAATATTTATTTATTTTTGTTTCTCTGTCCCACGAATGTGCTTTTTAGGTTAAAGAACAAGAACTGTTAATATTTAATACACTCATAATACAATCTAACAAGAATTTTAAATGTGACACAAATTAGAATATTGTTAACAAATAAAAAAAAGTATCAAACAGTGTAGTTCTCAGACGATTGATTGGCAAGAAAATCAAATAAGTATCTACTTTACAAATATGAGAATCATATCAAATGACAAGTTACACCTTACTCTGTTTTATTTTTCACCTCACTCTGGACAAGCACATATGTGAAAACTTACCTACATGATATATAGACACTCAATTTTGTTTGCTGCATGGGTTTCCTTGGGGTTTTCCCGTTTCCTCCCACTTTTTCATTCCACTTTCATTCATTACTCATCATCACCGTCTCCTTTAGCCTAATCGGCATAACCGTAGGACATAAAACTCAAAGATTTCATTTCATTTTTTTCAATTTTGTTTGCACTCTACTCACACTTTCTGCTTTCACAGAGAAAATTGGTATTAAGACCTCTTTCTCTTAAATATATATATATATATATATATATATATATATATATATATATATATATATATTACTTCTAGAATGCACACTAAGAAAAATAAAACAGTTCGATGCAACATTAATCTAATTCTATTTAACCATGACTGTTCCTAATCGGCGAAAATAAGATAGCTCAAAATTGTTGGAAATATGTCACTATAGTTCTAAGTTAACCTGTCAACATTAACTACGAAATACATAAGGCACGTGTTCATTCACGGCTGTTCAATGCTTCCTATCTTGAATTAGCAGAGTACCCCTGGTGTTATAGAACACGCCTACCGGTACCAACATAATGTTCTAGTCATGATTAGGAAAAACAGTTTCTTACCTTGTTCATACTGCAAGTATTGGTTTTGTGAATTTTATCTACATAAATACCTCCACTGCCAATAGCAGTATTGTCTTCTATAAAAACTGCTTCAATGTAGTTGTTTCTAGCAATCTTCTATCTTCTTGAGAAGTTCATTCACATGTGACTTGTTTTAAACAGCTGTAGTTCTGTGCACAGGCTTCATTTGTATTTTCACGTACATTTCTTCTGCCCGATGCATCCTCTTGCAGCATAAGTCCACGTTTTATTAAACACAGACATTAATAGTTTTGAACTTCATAGATGCAAATGGCGCCTTTTGTTCAACTCTACGAGATAACACGAACGAGTTCGGGTCGTGTCGGAACCGAAGACTCCCGAAACTCACCGGAAACATACGAAAGCTTGTAAACACAAATAAACTGCTTATATAATGTGTAACAAAACAACTCTTTTAGTATATCAAATATGTAACACGAAAAACCTATAGTAAGAACTAGACAGATACAACGAACACTAACAAACATAGACTGTAATAAATTAAGACCGTTGAAACTTGATTGTTCCTAAGAAACTGCGAAAGAAATACAAATTTGTTCGGAATAAGTCGTATTAAAGTCATCACTTACAAGTAATCTAGGTTTGAACATGAACCCATTACTTATATTTAAAGAATGTATTTTTTGAGAGTAATAATTGTGGCTATATAATATTTTACAATTTTTATAAATAGTTGTAACACATAAAGTCAAAATTCCGAAACCAAGTAATATATAAATTGAATTCTAATATATCTCATTTCCGCTCAGTATTAACCGACGATTGGCCTTCTTAATTAAACACAACTCTTTATTGTGAGTTCCTTTACTTGACGATTCTCACATAAGAGACCTTAAATTAAAAGTCTAAACGATAGACAAGTTATATAACAATGAAATTCCAATGTAAAATTGATAGTAGACCAATGCTTATCCACTGGTTTCATCAACCTTCGTTAAACATACTTAACAATATTTAACTAACAATTTTGTAAGATTTTAAAGATTCATGGAAATAAATGAATGATTCTACTATGATCAGTGACAGCAAATGTTGATGAAAATGTCAATCTTTTAACAAAATATTAAATGTGACAACATAGTATGTTAACAGTCGTTGGTAAAGCTGGTAGATTTCGAGATATTCCTGTTTTCTTTAACTGTCTAGTACACAGTATGTCGGAAAAATAACGGAACTTTTTAAATTAAACAAAACGAATTAGATATTTTACCAACTGAAATTCTTTTTATTCAAAATACATCTCTTCCGCATCAATACATCTCTGGGCACGTTCAACCAATGCTGGCATAGGGTTTTTAATGCTCTTTTTCAGAATCTCCTCAATGACCCTCGTCACGGCAGACTGGGCATGTGTAACGTTGTCATAAAATGTTCCTTTCATGGCCTGTGCGGGTCGTACTTGAATTACCAAGTCTCATCACCAGTTACAATCGATTCCAGGAATGTTCTGTTCCGTATGGCTGTTTTAACCAGGTCCTTGCAATGTTCAACGCGACGAAGTTTTTGGTCATCAGTTAAGATGTGCGGAACAAATCGAGCACAGACTTCCCGTTCTTTAAATCCTCTGTCAAAATTTAGTGAATCATGTCTTTCGTCGTATTTAATTCCTCCGCCATCTATCTCACAGTTGAATTCGCATCGTGAGCAACCATTTCACAAAGTTGTTCCACCAACTCATCGTGATTTTTTATTTTCGGTCTGCCTGGCATTGAGTCGTCTTCAAAGGACTCACGACCATCCCGGAATCGCGTATACCACTCGAACACACGTGTACGAGATAGGCCCTTAACAACATACACTTGTTTCATAATTTCCAATGTTTGTATAAATGTTTTACCTAGCTTGACTCTTTGCTCCATCGTGTTTTTGTGACGAGGTGACACCAGATACTCAAATTTCTTGCTATAACTTGACACTCTGTTAATCGGTTCTCATAATTGTGGTCTCGTTTTGTTGTGCAGATATCCAGTTTTCCGACGATATGTTGCTTCAATAGATGGAGCTAGTGGTTATCTGTAAACAAAAATGTTCCGTTACTTTTCCGACATACTGTGTATCATCAATAATTCTTTCAAATCTCGTAATGTTTACAATTGTCACAATTCACTTTCGGGTCTTGAATGGGAAGGTAAATGTGATTAAATGAAAAACAAAAATATGTGCAAAAATATTTTGTTAAAATATTGTTTTGTATTTATCGACATTGTGTGGAAACAAGATGGTGTTAACAATGTATGTTCTGGATTGTTTTCTATTTATTAGATACCTATAAACGCATGTCAGTATGTTTTCTATGATCATTATAAATAACTGTAATACATACAGTCAACTACCATACCAAAATTCCGAGCTTGACTCCTTAACAATCATAAAACAATTTGTGTGAAACGTTTTTAAATAACTGAATATCTTTTTAAAAATAAATAACGTGTTTTATAATAGTTTTTATGCTAATTAACGAGTTTGTTGAATCATAAAAATAAATAATCAGATTCCACAAATTGGATTGGTCGCTATGAAATAATGATTACACTATAATGACTTTACTGTGATTAGGAAAACTATGTCTTAATTAATTTAATATTTCTAATAATAACATTAATAACCAATCCATAAATGTTACATATATATAATTTATATTATCCAGAAACATTAATCAGTTATTTAAACATTCTTCTAACAAAATTCTATTTACATTTCTTTCAATAAAATTGTTTCAAACAAATTTACTAACACCTAAAATAAAAATGGGGAATGATAAACTTTTTAAATAACTATATCTAGATAAATATTTCTGTTTTATGTATTCACTTAGTTTTGGATGATGTAAACAATTTCTCCAAAATTTTTACCTGCATTTTATAATATTTATTTATTTCCTTTTGATTACATCTTTCATGCATACTAAACTGCAACCCAATCATCAGGAGTCACATAACTCCAGTCTTCCTTCTGAAGAATAGCATTTACTTCTCTAATTACGCTTACTGTATTTCTAAATAAGGCAGTCAACGAATCCAACGCTTTTCTTAGGTATGAATTTTACTTTCATTGTTAGTCGCTTGCTGGACGAATATATTTCTTAAGCTTTTTAAGCTTTCGTAGAAGTCCAGAGCAAGCATGATAACATTTTATTGGTTCGTGTGAGATGAAATAAGCCTGATACCTTGGTGATTTCTTTATTCAGACAATTCAACATAAGATATATATGATAGATTATTTGCTTTCTCGTAGGCAGCAAAACCCAATGTGCTTTCTAAGTTAACCATTATGAGTGCACGTGCTTTTGCTTCAGCTGATATTCGTCAAATTCAATCCTTCACAACAAAGATCTGTTAAATGTAGTTCAGCTCTACAATAATTCATTATATTTTTGCCTCTCGTGAAACAGATATGTAGATATTGTAAATGTATATAATAAGATTTCTCCAAATTGAATAATTCTGTTATTAATTCGAGTTTCTTCTTCAAATTTTCAATCTAAAATCTACCAGTATAAGAACAATTCAGTTTGTAAATACGTGTTAAAGTTAATACTTTTAGCTGAATGTATTAATAGGATAGCATCATATTCATGTATAATGTATTTAATATATCACCTTTTACGTGCAGATCTAAAGTACTTTCACAATTACAAAGATCTAAGCAACAGCATGCTTGCGTTTTATTCGATTTGTTATATAATATATATTTTTACAATATTTTAGCTATATGAATACCAAATAGTAATAATGAATGTCACATTGCTCAATACCGCGATTGTAAGATATATTCGCATGTTTAGTTATAATATTTTCTTCCTTCTTTTGCAAATGATTTCAAATATGTTATTAATAAAACATACAGTTTTTCGTTTTTCTTAATAAAAAGTTTCTACTGCAAAGCACAGCAGCTTTTCTGGTAAAGATTGATACAAATTATTTGCTGTCACTTTTAAGATTAGTAATTTTAAATGTCTCCTCTTCCAGCAAAACTTTACGTTGCTTGAATGTAATGTAAGTCCGTGTAATTCATTCATTTAAATTTATTTCAAGCCAAATATAC
This sequence comes from Thermobia domestica, assembly GCF_964235325.1. Lineage (NCBI taxonomy): Eukaryota > Metazoa > Arthropoda > Insecta > Zygentoma > Lepismatidae > Thermobia > Thermobia domestica. The sequence goes on along the minus strand of NC_137456.1, from coordinate 282,389,181 downwards.
TAAGCATGGAATTATATAATATCATGCTGTAAAAATTTAATGTAAATTCTGGCATTTAAGAAATTAATTAAAATATTTACTGTTCTCAGTTCTTTTCTACATTTTATCTTTTAAAATCGGAATACATACATCAGAATACATACAATCGACTCGTGATTTTCTAAAAGAGTAATCACTTAACTAACATAAAGTTCTAAAATTACAAAAACACAGACAATTAATATAAACTACTTATTTCTATATTCTTACATTATTAACAATAGTAAACATTTACCCGGACATTTCATGTGATAAAATTATGGTCTCACAACTAAAAAAATTTCTTGAGGATAGCAGTGATCACAGTTTCCCTTCTTTTTAGTTTATTTTTATATAAATATATACAACTAAAGTATTATATGATCGAATAATCTCATAAAATGTTTGTTACACAGTTTTAGAATTTTAAAAAACAATTGGACTTCTAAAAGTTCGGAATTTTGGTGAAATACGCGTTTATGGTTGTCCGTAGTGAGTTCTCAATAATCTTTTATAAAGTTTTTTTTTTTTTTTTTTTTTTTTTACGTACAAGGTCTATCTGAAAAGTATCCGACCATTGTCCTGAAAAAGCAAAACACCCACCTGATGCTTTCGTCGCCCTAATCCCCTTCAAACTAGTTTCCTTCTGTTTCAATGCACTGAGTTTAATGGCCTTTACACTGATTGCCAGACTTGGAACCGTGCCCCGTGAAGTGTTGTCAGCACAGTCATCGCGTTACGCTAAATGTCCTTTCAGGTGTAAAAACGCGTCCCTTTCAGATGCTTTTATATTTTTGAGAACAGTCAAAAGTTGCACGAGGCTACATCCAGAGAGTAGGTAGTTTAATGAACCATCAGAATGTTGCGATGTGCTGAAGAAGATAATCATGTGAGTCATATGAACAGATCATTATTCTGGTACCCTTTCAAGGTCTTTGAGCTACAAAGGTCTGGAATTTTCGACTAAGAACGTCAGGTATACAACGGAAAAGTCCAAACAGAAATCCTTTGTAATTGGACGTCCTTTCTTTACGTACTCATGATGATGCACAATCCCACAGCAATCGAAGATCACAATCAACACTGCATTGATTTTGCTACGCATCTGGCGAACCATTTCGCGGGGAGGTTAGATGTTTCCACGAACTCTGTTGCACCTTCAATTTTGAGTCGTAACCATACACTCAAGTCTTCATCATTTTAGACCCGTGCCGAGACCACACAACAGCACCCCCTACATAACTACTTCTCTACGATAGCAAACACAAGTGAAAATAACGCTACCGACAAGCTAAACACATCATAGATCCCCTTCAACCCGTGCCCTATAGTTTTCTCGGAAACAAAGATCAAGTACTTTTTACACAGGCCTTTTATGTTTTATTTATTGAAGTTATCTTAGATGCTTATGTAATCTAACTTTCTACTCTTTCTTGTATGCTATTATTGAATTAGTTTGTTCATCTCTCTTATATGACTGTGTCGTATCACATAAACACTGCTCATTCATATTAATCGCACTGACTTTTATTCACTCTCACTTATAAGTTAAATTCACTTTTGTTTCAATTTAGGAATACTTTATTGGACATCGTATTTGATTGTTTTCCAACAGTTTCTTTATGCTTTATTCCTTCTAAGGATATAAAAGCATCTTCATTAAATTCTGAAAGCAAGCACTAAGAGAAAGATTGTTATTTTCAGCATTTGTTTTCAGTTATGCTTCTTCCTATCTAACTCTCAATTTGTTTTAAAGCATTTTCCATAGCATTGTTTACTGTCTTTATTTATTTTATGTAATTTTGTTTAACAAGCATAAGAGACTAGATTTACCTTTAAGGAATACGGTATTTATGATAAAGAACGGTAGAGTGTAAAAGTATGATCACGATAACTTCTAATTGCGTTTATAATTGAGGCATACGAGTAACTGATTAAGAAAAAAAGAAGACGACGAAGTGATGAGTTCTCAATTAAATATCATAGAAAATACATAAATGTAAGCTACCATAGATTTAGTTTATGTAATTATTTCACTTCAGTGTTTTCTTTAGTAATAATGGGAAAAAATTACTTCAGAGAACATATTTTACTATTTGCGATTAATTCGTGTGATACTTTATTTTCATAGAGGACTATGTTACTAGAAAGATTTTCTTTTATAGGAATTTCTATTAAAATATAATAACTCAATAACAGTTTAGATTGCTAGCAGTGATAATAGTCACAATAGTAAACAAAAATTGGTTCATACTCTGATTGTAAAAACTATGGAACGTTTCTGATGATCACAGTCTTCATCATCAGTCATTTTTAAGTCTGAAATAAGGTTAAAAGTGATTAAAAAAAACATGGAAAATTTCGAACCAACCACACAACTTCACGTCACGAAACACTGTGAAATTTGGACAATGGTGAAATAAACCCGATATGGACCAATCTATTTACTACATTCTGCCACCATTTGGAAAGAAGCAAGAATAACAACAGTGAAACATGACTAGCTTTACAATAATCAATGATGATTTATTTCCCATAGTGTTCTCTGAAGTGAAATTGTGTAGTTGCTTCATATTAGGGATAGCCTTTTTCGAAAAATCTTTTTCTCGATTTTCGGAAATTTCATTTTTTTAAAAATATATTTCGTTATTCGTTTTTCGTCTTCTGTTTTTTGAAAAATATCGTTTTTTGTTTTCCAAGAAAAATTTCGTTTTTCAAAAAATTTTTCGTCTTCCGTTTTCCGAAAAAATCTTTTTCGAAAAATTTTTCGTTTTCCATTTTTCAAAACATTTTCGTTTTGTTTTTCGAAAAATTTCGTTTTTTGATTTTCGAAAAAAGTTCATTTTTCGCTTTTCGTTTTCGAAAAATTCATTTTTCGAAAAGGCATTTTTCGAAAAATTCATTTTTCGAAAAGGCATTTTTCGAAAAAATGTGGCCATCCCAACTTCGAATTATCTTTTTACTCCTATATTAAACCCTATAACTATTTTAACCTATTCCATATGCTTTTTATCGTTTTTTAAATCCTTTTTCAGACTTAAAAATTAACTTGTGATGAGAACCGTGAATGTCGAAAACGTTCTTTAGTTTTCATAATCAATGCAATGAGTATGAAAAATTTTCTTTAGTTTACTAATGTAGAATTACGTAGAACTTCTTAAAGTTTCTTTTTCTCTCCTCAAAAACAGAAAAATTACGTATCTGTATTATGCCTAAGAAAGAGATTGTAAGTATAAAATACATGGATGCACGGTTGTTTTCTCAAGTACCTACTACTGAACAACCATAATAATACAAAAATAGTTAATGTATTGAATTCCACAATAGCCATACGCAATGAATTTGATTTAAATATTAATATTTAAATAATCTATTGCGCCTATACATGCTCTCGAACTCCACATTTACCGGTAATTCAAATGTTTATAGCTATTAAATGACTTCATTTCCAGCGTGGAGAAATACAGTGTCGCCCTGTACAGTGCCCAGAAGTATCGTGTAAAAATCCTGTATATTCACCTGGGGAATGCTGTCCAAGTTGCCTCAGTAAGTATTAAATTATGTAATAGGCAAATTATACATATATATATTTAAATCAGTTGCTTTATCGATTTTTTTTAAAGATTTGAAACATATGGACAAAGCATTGTGTTAAGTAGTTAGTTCTATAAGAATCTCTAAATCGCTTAATCTATATATATAAAAGAGAACGCACAAATCCTTTGTGAACTCATCACGCTAATACGGCTGAACCAATTTCTTTCATTTTTGGGGGGTTATTAGGATTTGGACCCTAGATGGTTTTTATCATATCACTTTAATTTTTAATTACCAGTGTCTTGAGATAATTGACCATTCAAGTGTCCATACGTACAAATCCTTTGTTATTAGTTCATCATAGGTAAAAATAAACGTATTTATATGCAACCCGCATGACCATGTGACTCGGCGGGTTAACATAAATGACAGGCGCTATAATTTTAACATTTACTGCAATTTGAAAGCGAAAAAGTAAAAATTATCTAAGTAACAAAGTTTATTGCGTTCCGGGGTGACCGCAGCGAAGCGGGGTGAACGCTGCTAGTCTTATATATAAAAGAGAACGTACAAATCCTTTGTTCCCTCATCACGCTAATACGGCTGAACCAATTTCTTTCATTTTTGGGGGGTTATTAGGATTTGGACCCTAGATGGTTTTTATCATATCACTTTAATTTTTAATTACCAGTGTCTTGAGATAATTGACCATTCAAGTGTCCATAACGTACAAATCCTTTGTTAGTTCATCATAGGTAAAAATAAACGTATTTATATGCAACCCGCATGACCGTGTCACTCGGCGGGTTAACATAAATGACAGGCGATATAATGTTAACATTTACTGCAATCTACTATGGTTTTTATCATATCACTTGAAAGCGAAAAAGTAAAAATTATCTAAGTAACAAAGTTTATTGCGTTCCGGGGTGACCGCAGCGAAGCGGGGCGGGTTAACATAAATGACAGGCGATATAATGTTAACATTTACTGCAATCTTCTATGGTTTTTATCATATCACTTGAAAGCGAAAAAGTAAAAATTATCTAAGTAACAAAGTTTATTGCGTTCCGGGGTGACCGCAGCGAAGCGGGGTGAACGCTGCTAGTTTGACGTATAAAAGAATTTTTCTTTAATGGAAAACTTTTTTTCCAAAAAGTAATTCTTTTATTTATTATTCAAATATAAGATACTCGACATTTTAAATGTTGAAGAGAATATTAATGTTTCAACGGTATATGTCAGATGAAGCATGCAAAAGTTTGTCAGGAAATAAATTTTGGTCATTGTATATAAAATAATAAGTAAAATTAAATCAAAGGAATCTTAACATATTTAAAACATAATCTGATAGGTCAGAATATGTGGCATGATACTCGTGATATCTCAGGGACTCTATAAAAAGTAAGAGAATGGTATTGAAAATTTATTAATGAGAATAGTCAGTACATAGTAAAATATATTAGAACATATAATAAGTATTCAAAGTTTCCAGTAATGTAATCTTCATACCCCTTAAAACTCCTCAAGTGAGTAATAATTGTACATTAAAATTTGAAATATATAAAGCCTGACAAAAGTTAAATATCAGCAATGAGCGTTATTAAGTAAATTCTCCTTCGATCTCTTACTATCAACATTTTAATTTAATTTTTATTTGATAGTATCAACTGAAAAGTAAAACAGTGCTCATATATATGACTGATAAGGAGTATTTATCGTTCATCGGCCTTATTCAGAATAGCAACGTTATTTTTTTTTTCCTTCCTGGTAAAATACCGGTCAGTTCGCAACCCTAATATAACCTAACACTTCAAACCTATAGCAGCCATCTCTATGATCTAGATCAACTTTGCGTGGTATATTTTTCTTAATGGGATTTATTGACTATTTTTGTTTGTACATTTGAATAGTAAGACTAATCTTTTACTTTCTGTATTGCTATGCAATAGAACAGTGTTACCTTCGAGGAGTTCTCTACGACCATGGAGAGTCTGTGAATCTGCGACAATGTGTGGAGTGTGAATGTCATGACGGATCAATGCACTGCAAGAGAATTGATCCAGAAACAATGTGCCCTTCTCTGCCGTGTTCCACCCTGGAGCAATTTAGTGTTCCTGGTGAATGCTGTAAATTTTGCCCAGGTATATTACCAAGAACATTGCATCATTCTAACAAAATAATTTTTGACACTTACATTTCTGTGTTAGTAAGTTCACAATCTTAGCATGTTTAAATGTGATTTTTTTTCTAATATTGCTTGTGTTTGTGCTTTTAATTATTGTTACTTTTCAATTTTCGAAGTTTCGAATTGGACTTGATTTCATTAATTGTTATTAGTCAACATATGTAAAATACATTACTAGGATTTAGTCATCAACTGGAGTCCAAAATGTATATTTTAATTATTCAGTTTAATTTGATAATTTTACTTTCTCTTCGAAATTTTCAAATATTACATCTAGTGCCTTATTTCATTCTTATAATACACCATATATTCCTTGATTTCACATTAGAAGGTTTCCTAGTTCATTGTAGTCAAGAAATATGAAATTGTTGCTGGATAATTCTAGTAAAATCACAAGCTCAAGCTACTGTAATTTTCTAAGTTTTATGTTAACTTAAACGAAATGCCATCATTTGACAAAGAAAGTACTAATTTATTTATTTTTGAATAAGTATGAAATTCTAAAAGTGTAATTAAAATTTAGCTCTAGTAAAATAATATATAACATAAGAACTTGCAGCAAATTTATTGTATATAGCTTCATTCTAATTACTGAATTTTCAAGTTACGAATGTAACAGATTATACATAATTCTAAATTAAATTAAATTAAACTTAAAGATAAGCATAATAAAGATATCGTGCAAGCTGATAAAATACTGACATATTTCCAAATACGATTTATATTGAAACAAATTCACTTTTGGTTAAAGTACTAGCGTTTCTGTCTTATATGAATGAGCTCCGGAATCGATCATCGGTGAGATTATATGTGGCTTTCTTCCTACCTGGAATCATAGATCCATGTTTCAAGGCGTTAATCTCCAAAGAACTAACATTATTTGTAATATGCAAATAGTCATCCTCTTATGTTTGATTGCCAGTGAGTTTCCTTCGAAAAACAACTTTTTTAGTGTTTTGATTAGGTACGTAGAATTAAGTAACTGAAGGCAGTATTGATTCTAATATATTCAGTATTGCTGTCTTTCTGCTCTATAACTTGGTAACTCTTTTGTCAAACAAGTTCTATCTAATTAGCTTGTAATCCTCGTTGTTTATGAGATTGAACTCAAAATCTTTACTATATTTCCTTCTTTACTTTCAAGAACTTCGCACAAATTTTGGTTTTATAAGTTGTACATATTACGATTCGTTTAAAAATCATTGGAAAGCAGGCCCGGATTGTTCCAGATGGCTAGGCGGCGATCGCTGCCCAGAGAGGTGCCAAATCAAAAGTGGGCCAAATGACAATTTCGATAAAGAAGGACACATAAATTTGGAATGAAATTACGTAAATCGAAATGAAAATTCATTACAGCAATTTATGATAGCAATATTAAAATTTACTATTGATAATTTCTTTTATCACGTCGCAACCATAGTAGATAATTCCATTACGACCACCCTGTAGGCCTATATGTACACACGATTTCGTGGATCACAAGTGCTTACTGATATTAACGTTCTTTCGAGAAGATTTTGTCGTGCTTGTTTCGGAAGATATATACCCCTCTTCCCGGAAAAATATTTCAGGCTACGTGCAGTGGGCGTTCCTTTGCAGCTTATCGTATCTCTTATTCACGAATACTAAAAACCGCCAGTGTTAACTTTACATTAATTCGTCCGTAGTTCTTTATTAACAAATTAAAAATTTCAGCCATCCCAAGACGAGATGAAAAAAAGGTATGCTAATGATTACTGTCTCATGGTATAAGGTACCGTGTGGCTGGTAAAGAATAGTGTGTTTTATCTAAGATAATAGTGTGCTTTTATCGTGGGAAAACAATGGACAGTTGGGGTAATAGTGGCTGGGGGGATTGAAAATTCGGGGCCAACACAATATGTCAGCCGCTGGGGCCAACTAGTAGTCAGTCCGGCCCAGTTGGAAAGGTAAAGAAGGAACGAATTTATAGATTCAGTTCTTATGTTTAATAGTAAGTTTGCGGATCATGTGTCATGTTTCCTGTTATATAGCTGAATCAGGACTTCTGCGGTATTCTCACATTTTTATTTATTTATTTAATAAAATAATTTTATTTATTTACTTATTTTTATTTATAATTATTATACATAATAAGCATGTGATGGATCTTACATATTCTGGATATTTAATTATACATTCCAATTAGTCATCAAATTGAACTCAGTTCGTGACAAAATTTATTTTTATAAGTGCATTTATTTCTTTTTTAAGTGTTAATTACATCAAGATGTCACAGTTTGATATACTTGACAGTTTCGCTAACAACCGGAATTCTGAGTTGCAATCTAATATTCTAACAGCAAATAGAGGCAAGTTCATATAGCAATAAATCTAACTACTAACAAATGTACAGCAAATAAAATTAAGTGGCAAATAACTAATATCCTTGGGGTATGCTTGCTAATATCGCTTTCACTAATACCAGCTACTTATATTTTTAATTATCTAGGTGTTGATTACTGCGCTAAGGGACATATGTGCCATGCTAATGCCACCTGCCTAAACTTACAAACTACTTACGCCTGTCAATGCAATGTTGGTTTTCATGGAGATGGTCACATGTGTAATGGTACGTATTTTTTTTTTATTACCAGATTTTTTCTCCATTAATTTGTTAATACTAGGTGTCAAGAAATAAGAATGCATGATTTTTTTCTTTGTGTGACTAATACAAGGTGTTAAGAAAATAATTGATCTAGATATGAAAGATATATATGTTTGTTTCATTTCTTAAGTATTCTGCCATGCCAATTATTGCTTCCGTCTTTTCGCACACTAAGGTCGTCTTCACGGATACTCGAAGTGAGTTTGGATGTTTAAACATTGGCAATAACTGTCTATGGAGGAATACCCAAGATCTGAAGGAAAACGTTTTTCTAAAAGTATCAATAGTTACTTAAAACTTTCTTATTTTTACAGTTTAAAAGCTGCACCACGGTTTCCTGTTCAATTTAAGTTTTTTTTAAAGACATATATTTTTTTTTTTTAAATAATGATTTCACTGAACATCAGTAATAGCATCTACTTGCGAACTGAAAGACCCTTCATTGTGTTTATGATATACAGTTTGTATCAAAAAAGACTTTATAACTTTGGAAACTCATATTGATTTATTCATTTAGCTTACAGACATGGTTTTGGTGTCATTTTGTAACAAAATACATCAAGTTTTTTTATTTATTTATTTATTTTTATTTATTTAACAATCATCAGATACCATATCTCAGAGGCCATTTTATACTGGATATCTCACAACAATCATAATAATGGAAAGGATTTGGGAACCGGCCAGGGCCTGTTTAGTAGGTACCATTCCGGCATTTGGCTGGTAGGACTGAGGAAAACCCTGGAAAACCCCAATCAGGATGGTCGGCAGCGGGAATCTAACCCGTGACCTCCCGAATGCGAAGCCAACGCTCTACCACTTGAGCTTTTTACCTTATACCTTAAGAGATTCAGTGTGGCTTCCATTGGTGATGCGGTACACATCTCATCTGAAGTCTCACTTGCTCTACAACGTCTTCAGATGTACGGGGACGAACCAAACATCCAGTTTCAATAAAACACTTATGCCACTTATAACTAATAGGCCTACTGGGAGGATCTTTACCATACTTTGTACGAAAATTACGTTGCACAGTTATCGCAGACTTGGTTTCTTCAAATCGAAACACACAACTAGCACGTTCGGGACCAGCAAAGGCAGCCATCTTTGCTCCAATTGCCGCTAGCGCTTGCGGTGGCTTGTTTCTGAACTAGTGTACTACGGGAGTCAAAATTTGATGTATTTTGCTACAAAATGACACCAAAACCATGTTTATAAGATTAATGGATCAATCAATATGAGTTTTCAAAGTTGTAATGTCCTTTTTTGATACACTTGATGTATTTTGCTACAAAATGACACCAAAACCATGTCTGTAAGATAAATGAATAATTCAATATGAGTTTTCAAAGTTGTAAAGTCCTTTTTTGATACACCCTGTATTGATAATTCATTATTGATTATCCATTACGTTGAAGTTAAAAAAGAAGTTAGAGTAATGATTTTTTTTTTTTTTTTTTTTTTTTAAGATTACAAGTGAGTACAAGAAACTAATACAAGTGTTTTCCAGCCAGGTTGTAAATAAATTGCTCTAGAGGTACATGTAAGAAAGACAATATGCTGATACTGACTAGTCGAAATTCTACTTACGAAATGAACAGAAGTGTTATAATTAATTATAGTGAAGTAGAGGAAGTAAATCAATTTACGAGGAAATATCTGAGCAACAATTATCTGCTACTACTTGGAACTAATGTCGAAAAACTTGAAGCAACGTAATAAAATAAATTATTATCTGGAAATATGTTTTACTACTCCACTAAAGAAAAGAAAATTCCAGTTTGATTTCCTTCATATGATATCCGTTTGACCCACCGAGAAAAGTCATAGTTGTTGTGGGTGTGTATATAAAAACAGAAGAAAACTATGTTCATTTATTGGCATATAAACCATTCATGGTATAAACACAAAAGAACAAATTGCATTGTTGGTTCATAGACACGGCAATTAAAATGACAAGAATTTAATGCAGGTAGTAGGGTAAGAAGTCCTTGGATTTTCATTAGCTAAAGATCTTTTAGGGCATAATTATGAGCAAGACATAATTTATGATGACCATTTAAAGCCTTTGTATGGAGCTTCTTTGATAGCAACTGCAATCCCAATAATCTGTGGGCTATCCCTCGTGGCGACTAGTATAGAACAACTTGAAACTACGTACAAGAATACAAGATATAAATTTGCTTGCTATGGGTATACGAATGCGAAAGTTGGACGCTAAATCTCAGGAATAGACAGACTGAAAGTGTTCGATAACAAAGGCTAGAGGGAAATATTCAGAGCAAAAAATAATGAAGCCAAGTGGAGAATGAAAAGGTTACACATCATGGAAATCCATGATACCTAAGAGTCACTGAATATACTGAGACGGAGTTCATAATTCGCATTGGAATGAGGACGAGATGATTAAAGTAGTGAGGGTCCCTACTGATCTGGAGAAGTCTATTTCCCTGACTTCTCCCTGACCTTTGGCAGAAAATTCCTGACTTTCATGACAGGTGTCGGATGATGTTGATATATAAATAACGAATAAATAAAGGTGAATATTTATATATAAGAATATTTATTCTATAGAGACAAGTAGTAATCAATTGCTCATACGTACATTCCACTTACCTCCCATAAAAATCTGAGCAACGTTCCATACTATGATCATTTATGGTTGGCTAAGCTGAAATTGGTGTACAGTTAATGTTAGAAAAATTATATTTTATAACATTGCCCTCATTTTCCCTGATTTCCAGTCTTTTTCCCTGAGCTTTCCAGACCTGCACCATTTTCCCTGAGTTTTCCTCACTTCCCTGACCAGTAGGAACCCTGTTAAAATGCAAGTAAGAAAATGGACATTAGAAAGGTCGAAAGTGAATGAGTTTATAATAGAAGGCAAGAACTTAAGGATGAATAAAACAATCTTGACTGGGTTGGATTAGCACAGCCTAGAATTTCCACTGCCACACTTTCACTTCTGTGGTTGAATCGGCAGAAGCAAGTTGTTAAATGTCTCTACTGAAGATAGAAACTTACATGCAGGGGGTTATTGGTATTCCAAAGCAGGTACAGCAAATATATAGATATGTAGGGAAAACAATATATAATATTATACCAAATCCTTTGTATATAGTTATAATACAGTAAAATTGAAAGAGTGAAATTATGCAATTGGGTCGTGAAGAAATAATCACGGCTACAGCTTATCGTGCTAGTGGGTTAAACACTACGCGTTTCATTTTATCAGATATAGATAACATTCATCATCGTCAATAAGTATATGAACAAATGATTAACTATATCAATTCTGTCCACAAATTGTAATTAAGTACTTATTCATGTTTACAGTCTTCATAAACAAACCAATTTGTGAAGTTTGTAAATTTACTAAAACGTAATTATAATTAGTGGGCGCATGTGGGGATATTCAAAATTAACAAAAAATTAGCTACTTACAATGACTCCTCCCTTGAAAAGTTTAAAGATTTTGACGTTTCGGAACTCTCAGCCGGTTCCTTCCTCAGTGGCAAAGTATTCCTTTCCGTTTTAATCCTTTTTACCTTGCTATTAAGGAAGGAACCAGCTGAGAGTTCCGAAACGTCAAAATCTTTAAATTTTTCAAGGGAGGAGTCATTCGTAAGTAGCCAATTTTTTGTTAATTACTAAAAGGTACTTCTTGTAATAGTATGATTATGTATATCTATGGAAAAAGTATTTTCTTTATATAGTAGAGTCTATTTGTAAATATTGCTATATTGTTATTATATATCTGTTGGAGAATAATTATTATGGGAAGAGCTGAAATTATTTTTAGTGTTAATACATGCAGATTTAGAGGTGGGCTGATCACGAATACGATAGTCAGTGGTTCTCTAACCCCTTCAATCATATCATTATATCATTCTCCTCTAACCACTTTAATCATACCATTTTATCATTTTTCTCTAATCACTTTAATCGTATCATTATATCATTCTCGTCTTACTGTTTTTGAATTTTAGACTTCATTTTTCCTAGATTTCAAAAATCGAAATATCCATTTCTACGAGTATTTTTCACTTGAATTTCCTCACTTTGAACACAATATGTCTTGATTGTTACCGGAAACTTACAGCCAAATGTCATTATAATAGTCAATTGGTTTAATTAGTCTTTTCAGTGCGTTCTAATTTCTGGACGACGAATTTCTGATGACAGACATGAAAAAAAAAAAAATGGAAAATGTAATTTGTGATTATACTTCTTTAAAAAGCAGTAATTATCTTCTATGCTTCAAGTGAATACCACAAATGAATTCTAATTTGCTCTCTGTCTTTCCAGATATTGACGAATGCCAAATGGAAGGGGGACTCGAAGGACACCATTGCCATAGTAATACTAAGTGCGTAAATACACCGGGTTCTTATGTGTGTGAATGTTTACCAGGGTACAAACAGCTAGATAAATTTAATTGTGTGGAACACGATGAATGTGATAGTGGGGATCATATGTGCCACGAAAATGCACTGTGCATTAATACATTAGGAAGTTATCATTGTGAATGTTTACCGGGTTATGAAGGAGATGGCTACACTTGCGCACGTAAGTACATTAAGAATTCATATTTTATTTTATAATTACTATTTTAAAATATGGTGGTCAGATTTATTAAACTCAAGATGAGAATTGATCTGTTCAATTTTAATATTAGATCATTAAAGATCCACTTCAACCATAGATATCTATTACTTCTTCCTACCATTCTTTTTCTTTACATATATATATATATATATATATATATATATATATATGTATGTATGTATTAGTGTGTGTGTGTGTGGGCTAGATATATCTAACGAAACAGCGAGATCCTCAATGATGTACTATATGCTGCAAGTTAGTCTTTTATATATATATATGGCTGATGACAACAGGCAATAACAGATACAAAGGAGCAAGTCTTTTGTACGAATTTCTCAGAGCTTGGAAAAATGACATTTAAGTCAAACTAAAACATTATATTTGTTGTAGGGATTGAGCACAAGAAAGCTAATAATTAAGTGTAAAGGCTTACCTTTTCAGCTTCAAACGACAATACCGAATCACAAAATAAATATTATATTTCAGGCATAAAACCTTCGCCATCCTCAGAACAAAAGGAACATAGGACATAGATAAAACCAAATTATGTGTTATGTATAGCGATATAGAAAGAGGAATTATTAAAATTTGTACAAAGCATAAAATGTGGTAGCATCTCATAGTGCCTTGAATGACATTTCCTGTTTTTCTGTTTCGCTGTATGTAGGTTGTGATGCTGTCCTGATGGTGGGTAAAGAATTGTTGCAGGAAATATATCTACGTGTTTTGTTGTTTGTTCTCTTAGGAAGTAGATAAACCAAGCCTTTATAAAATATAATTTTAAATTATTCATTTGTTTCTGATTCCATACATTTACTATTATATTTTCATTTTTACAAGTTTCAATTTTTAACTGTAAATTCAAATATTTGGCCTTCAATTATGAAACATCACAATCACATTTCTACTCATGAATTTCCAGTTTTTCTTTCAAACTTAAACTAGCAACATTTATCATGGTTTTTCTTATTTTCACGTAGTAATCAAAGCACCAAACTATTCATGATGACGGTGGGAGGTACTCGGTCAAAAAATGTAAAAAGCCATTCTGAATGAGGTTTTCCTGGTTTATCCTAATTCGCACCAGGCAAATGGGTCCCAGACCGCTTCCTTCCTTCCCTTTCCCCAGATAGTGTGCTCGCGGAGGGACATCATCTCTCATACGTGACGGGTTAAATGTCCATAGATGCCGAAAGCCCAGAAATCTTCACCCTAAATCATAAATCCTATTCATGATGAACTTGGAATTCTCACATAATACCTCGTTGAATGAAATATTTTGTTTCAATGATGTTATCAGTTGCTTCATCAGAAGCAAAGAAAAATTTAATTTTCTTTGGAATATCAGTCGAACAATAAAATTTTGTTCAGTTACGACTATGTGAAAAAAAAAAAAAAAAAAAACGGAGGAAGTTTCAAACAGAGTAAATACATGAGCCAGTATTAGAAATGTTTATCCACAGTAAGAAACATGATTAGGAAAAAGTTTTAGAATTATAAAGGTCAAGATTATTCATTAACTTGAGAAGTCATTCATTTCAAGTAGTATTAATTTATATAAATGCATATGACAATTTAATGTATGTTTTAGCTTCAAAATTCTTTTGTTGCAATTTTTGACTCTATATTACTGTAAAACATTATTAAAAAAGCATCAATAATTTCTGTTTAGCACTGAGAGTGAAATTAATAAGTGTTTTAAGAATTAGAAAACCAGTTGTTAACTGTTCATCTATTGTTACATTAATTTTGCCAGGATTGTTGATAATTCCATAGCAATTTGGAATAAAACTATCATAGTCAGACAGCGTATATACTATTTATGTATTATATTTTACATTTAAGTTTGTTTTTAGTGTTAATTATGTGCTTTCCTATACAGAGTCAAGTAAGTATTTTTATTAGTTTTAACGTAAATTTTCTGAGAAGTTTAATTTAGTATATTTTATTCCCGATTGTTTACTGATCATTTTTTCTATTTATCTCTCTCTTCCTGTTCGAAGACAATCAGAAGTGGAAAATTACCTTGTTTTGTTTTCCACTAATCTCCCCTATAAATTATTTATTATTTTGCTTACGTGTATGTAAGTATTGTCACAGAAAAAAGTAGTTTTAATACTGCCATGATTAAAAAGCTTTAAAGATTTAAAAAAAAAAGTCCTGTAAACGCTAGTACCAATCTGAAATTAAGATTTTGAAAGAGTAATCTTCAGAAGCCTCAATAAGTTAGAAGTGGAAGGGAAGTGTTTTTCCTTCTTTTATTTTTAAAGCAATGCTTCTCTAGTAATTTACAACTAAAAACTAGCTATCACAGAGCTATGAGTACAAATTCGTTTGGTACATTGAGTGCACAAAGTACGAGGTATGATCAAAAAATAAGGTGAATAATTTTATTAGAAACAAAATAATAAGCTTACATGGAATTTGATTTAATCTCCTTCAAAGTATTGTCCTTGGCTAGCAATGCATTTATCCCAACGTTGAATCCATGACTGGAAACATTTCTGGAAGGATTCTTTTGGAAGGGCCTTCAGCTGCTCTATCATGGCACTCTCAATATCGCATTGTACTAAATCTGGCGAGTAAGGCAGATGTAGACAGACAGGAACATTTTCCAGCCAAAAACTCGCGGATCAAAAGCAAGGTGTGGCACAGCGAGTTTTCGTGGTAAAGAAGAAAAAGCTATTTAAAATGCTTTTCACGGACCCATACGAGATGTTTAGTTCTTCGGAAAGCTCTCGAATAATCATTCGCCTTTTCAAACAAATCATTTGTGCCACGTTTTGCATCTTTTCATCTGTTTTTTACGTCGAAGGACGTCTCGATCGTTGCTCGTTTTCAACCGTCTTCTTGCAACCTTTGAATCGCTCATACTATTTTGTAAACAGTCTTCAGTGCCACCGCCGCTTCATCGCCATACACTGATTTTGATATTTCGTAAGTTTCTTTGGCTTTTTACAGCTTAGAACAAAACTTAATGTCGGGTAGTGACAGACACTCTTAACACATTCTCACTCTTCTGCCTCTGGAAGCCAACTAACGTATCACAACTCGTTCAAACTCTGCATTGACTATACCAACGGCTTACTAGTTGAAATGAATACAACATCGATAGATGGCACTGTGCACCGTACATTCACCGTACGTCTTGATCACACCTTGTAAATGTGGTTATCTTTAATACAAATAATTTTTCCTTTTGACGTTAAGAGGAAAAGTACATAGGTAGGTATAATGTACTATGTAAACGAAAAGGCCATGTCGGTTGTGTAAATTTCTATTATTGATTTTTCTGTTTAATTTTAAAGATGCTCTCTTATTAATTTATATTTTCTACAGTTTATTTGTACCTTATTATTATTACTATTATACTTCAACCCGGTTTAACTGAATGCCGATTAATAGAATTTCTGGTTTAATCGAATCGCTAAAATAATAAAAATGGCCTTTACCAAAGAAATGCTTAAAGAAAGTATCAGTTTTTTCATAAGCTTCATTGTTTTAGTCGTACGACTTTAGTAAGTTCAGTTTCAGTTCTGAAGGCATGATACGTAGTTAACGTCTATTCACCCTGAAAATACATCAATAACTATTCTATCAGACCTTGTTTCCACATTCTCAAACAACTGTAAACACAACACATTGAGCAAGGCTATGTGATAATATACAGGGTGTCTCAGAAGTCCCCTGACATAGGGTAACTCTGTTATTATCAGTTACAACAAAATGTAAGAGAGAAAACCGTCTCCAAATATGATGTTTTCAATCTAAAGTGAAGGAATTTTTAAATTGGACGTGCCGTTTGGGCTATACACTCTTTATGCGCCCAATGTTAAATGAAAATGCAACGTTGTCGTGTACCTGGACCCACAACATAAGTGAATGAAGCCCCCGCGTCGATAGCCAGCCCCCATTTCAAACATGCTCCCTTCACCATACTCTCACAAAATTTATTTACCTCCCGGTAAATGGCAACGTTGCATTTTCATTTAACATTGGGCCCAAACGGCTCGTCCGATTAAAAAAAATCTTTCACTTTAGATTGAAAACATCAAATTAGGAGACGGTTTTTCCTCTTACATTTTGTTGTAACTTTGATAGAACAGTTATTCTATGTCAGGGGACTTATGATACACCCTGTATAATATAAAACACACAAGTAACAGTTTTAACAGAATAACTGTCTTCATCAGACTTCCTGTTCATACTGATATGTGATTGTGTGTTTTATATACATTATTACATAGCCTTGCTCAGTGTGTTGTTATGGTTAGTTTGACAACATGAAAACAAGACCTGATAGAATAGATATAGAACATTTTCCGGAACTGAGAAAGAAAATGGACAAATGGAAGGGTAATAAAAAGTAGATCAAGAAAGAAGAACAACTTAAATTTGCAAGAAGAAGTAACGCCCAAAGGGTTAACAGTCGATAAGAAAGGGGTAGATTGCAGAACCACGAGATTTAGAAAGATATTAAAGAAAACGGAGAAAGAATTAATGTAGAACGAAATAAGAAGAAAGAAGAGAGAAATAAAGTAGATAAAGGACAGAAATACGAGAAAGAGAGAAGAAATAGAAGAAAGTGTGAGTATTTTTACAAAAGAATTTACGATGAAAGACTTGACACAGTAGGGGGAAAAGTTCAGAATAAAAGGAAAAAGAGAAAGGCAAAAGAATAGACTGGAAACAAGGAGAGAGAATAGACGAGAAAAGAGTAGTGGTCATAGGAGACATTGAGATTCCTGAAGAAGAGAAGCAGTTTTTAAGAGCAGGAGTGGAAGTCTGATGAAGATACAGTTATTGTGTTGAAACTGTTACGTGATTGTGTGTTTTATATACAGGGTTAGCATAAATGATTCATTCCTTTTTAAGTCTTTATTTTCAAAAGTATTATACGTACAAACAGACGAGAGACATATGAAAAGAACCACAAACTCACGAAGTTTGTACTGTGTGGCAGCACGAGTCCATTTTCTTGCCAATCTTGTGTGGCAGTGTACAGTGTGGCAAAGTGGCAGTACTAGGTTAGTACCTGTCGAAAATGGAGGAAAAGATTTTGTGTGCTTGAATATGCCAGATGTTCATCTATTATAACTGAGCAGCGTGTTTTCAGAAGAGAATTTGGAAAA
The DNA here is from genome assembly GCF_964235325.1 of Thermobia domestica. Lineage (NCBI taxonomy): Eukaryota > Metazoa > Arthropoda > Insecta > Zygentoma > Lepismatidae > Thermobia > Thermobia domestica. Next base: position 282,371,072 of record NC_137456.1, on the reverse strand, counting down.
GAACCACCATGCAAACAAAGCATTTTGCGGTAATATCGGTAATTCAAGGACACTGGTTGCTTATGTAAAGGAAAAGCATCTGGCCTCCCAGATCTCCTGATTTAACGCCCTACTTCTTCCTGTGAGAATACGTTAAGGACCTTGTTTACGTACCCCCACTACCGCAATCCTTAGTTAAGCTCAAAGAACATATCAGTGCTGTAGTGCAGACAATTGACAGAACTATGCTGCAAAATGTATATGGAATGAGCTCGGGTATCATCTGGTGTGTGTCGTGACACTAAAGGGGCACATATTGAACATTTGTAGAGGGTGTATAAACTTGGTGTGTTTGTGGTTCTTTTCATAAATCTTTCATGTGTGTGTATGTGTAATATTTTTGAAAATATAGCCTTTTCAAAATGAATGAATCATTTATGCTAACCCTGTTATATTATCACACAGTCTTGCTCAGTGTGTTATGTTTAGTTTGACAAAATATACAGTACTGTATATCAAAAAACCTTTATTCCGGTTCAACCGAAGCACCATCGTTTCCATCAAGTTTAGTTAAATGGGACTTTAGTGTATTATTAATATTATTATTATTATTATTATTATTATTATTATTATTATTATTATTATTATTATTATTATTATTATTATTATTATTATTTTATTATGTATGTTAATCACTATTTAATTTTTTCATAGCTGTATGCAATCAGACCTGCCTGAATGGTGGTGATTGTCTCTCTCCTGGCCAGTGTTCATGTAGAAAAGGCTACAATGGAAGTAGCTGTGAATTTGACCTAGATGAATGTGCCTTGGGTCTTCACCAATGCCACCCCAACTCAACTTGTGTAAATATGCTGGGTTGGTACTACTGCCAGTGCAAAGCAGGGTATCGCAGCATTCATCATGACAATAGCTTGGGGGCCATGTGTCAAGGTAAGTTACTCATTTATTTATTGTTACCTCTAACTGAATTTTAATAGATAACAGTGAAAGACCTTAGAGTGATTAACGTGAATTTAGGCGACAAATTTTACCCATTTATAGAGACATGGCATCACTCCAGCAAATTAAAATATATTTATATAATATAAATTGATCAAACAAAAGTTTAGATATTTGGATGTAACGACCTCTTAGTCAGACTCTTTGATTCTTAGTCATGACTTTTATATCTTTGTTACTTGATATTCCAACAAACTTAAAAAATATATATATATATATATATCATCAAAAAATTAAGAGAAAAAACTGAATTCACCTCTTATGGCATTTTCTTCAGAATGCTTATAACAGGAATAATAGAAGATAGAAAGTATTAGGGAATATTTAAGTTTCCTGATTGTTAATCAAATATAGAAAGAAATAGGCGAAGCCAAGAGCTTAGAGATTAAAAGAAAAACATATTCTAATGTAAGAGTTTCCGGAAGATACGAAATAGTTGGTTACTCTAAGAACATTATAGTGGGGAGAGTTTGGCTGTGTCGCTTAAGCATCTATTTTAATTTTTGGCGGGAAAAAAAGAAAGAATGAATGAAAGAAACACTAAATAGATATTACAATGTTGATTTAAGAGTCATTCCGAATGAAATTGGTGTCTTTTTATTTTAAAAAGAATAAAAAATGAAAATTTGAAGAACAGTCTTTTATGGCCTAAAATATATCGTGAATAGATCAATAATAATTTTGGATACATTATTTTCAACTAAGAATAGCGTCCATTTTGAACAAGTAGTAAAATCACACGAATTTGTCATTCAATGATTTTTATTCTAGCAGTAGATTAGTTTCTATTCTACTATGTACTTTCGATAACACATTTCTTAGTATTTTAATAAAATGTAAGAGAATAATTAAAGCGGTTAGAGCATTAAAGGTGGCATGTAACAAATTGAACATTTCGGGAAAATTGACTTTCACAACTTCGTCCGTTAACATAGCCCCTTCGTCGTTTCTGAATATTTGCACTCAGACGAGGAGTCACTAAATGATGTGTTACATAGCATGACTAACATATAACATGTGTATGAACCGCCAGAATTCAATGTTTCAAAAAATGTAACATAATATCTTTATCCTCTAAGCGCTTCAACTATTTTGTCTAAGTTCATTATAAAATTATAACAATTTATATTACAAAAATGTTTTGGATATTAGAAGTTTTACATTACAAAGAATTTTGTATATATTAAGAGGTTCAGAGCATCATATCCGATTTATTCTCTATTTCTAAAACTCCTATTTTGAATTGATAATTTGGATTATAGAGAAAATATCGTACGTTTATGCGAAAAAGTTGACCTGATTTTGAGTTTAACGTCCCTTTCAGCAGCGGGGCTATATGAGACGGGACCTATTGATTAACGTGGAATCCGAACCACATGAGCTCCAGCCTGGAATCGAACCCGGGTCTCCCACGCCAAAGGCGCGTACGCTAACCACTTAGCTACAGAGGAGCTCTGTACGGAAAAAATTCCTATTTAATTTTACGTATAGTGTAGATTATTTAAGCAACATTTTATTTTCCCACCTTATTTAAAATGTCTTGTGAAATGTAAATACCTTAGGTACCATTTTTTTTTTACTTTATAGTTACACGCTTCAGTTTATTCCTAACAAAACTATGCAAATTTTTATTTTAAAATAATTGATATTTACATAAGTGTCTATAAAAACAAATATATAGTAGAAACACTAACAAAAGCGCTTGACTTAAGACAGCAATTGTATATTATCAAAGCTTATCAGTTACACAACCGGACCCTTTCTTCAATTCTCTGCTTATTTTGTTATTACTAATACTAACTTTTAATCATCATTTCTATACTTCGACGATAAACCATTGTCATTTGAAAGCTCAGACTTCCGTTCATTACTTTCCGTGTGTGTATTTTTTTTATCTTGATCATATTTCCGTAGGTAATAATTTTGGTTTTCATATTTTTCCTCTAATAAATTCTGTTTGATCTTAAAATACTTTTTCGTTTCTTTATATATATATAAGGTGTTTCAAAACAACAACGACAACGTTTGGGAGGCGAGTCCTGATACCAAGATAAGACAAAAAATAAAGACCAACCTGGGTGCACAAATGCTTCCTTTCGGAGTTATAGGCTGCAGAAAACATGAAAAAATGAACTTTAAAGGTCCATAGCTCCAATACTATGTGACCTAGCATACAAATTATATGCCTGTAGCCAAACTTCCTCTATAAAAATTGTTGCTTGAGTACCTTAGGATTCTGAAACATGTATTTTTGGATAGGGCACATACTAGTTCCTAAGTAAAATCTTGACCCGACTACGGTAAGTTCCATAGCATTGAAGCAATGGTCTTTTAAAGTTATTATTATTATTATTATTATTATTATTATTTTCATGTTTTCGGCAGCCTATAACTCCGAAAGGAAGATTTGTGCACCCAGGTTGGTCTATATTTTTTGTCTTATCTTGGTATCAGGAATCATCTCCCAAACATCGTCGGCGTCGTTTTGAAACACCCTATATATATATAGGTATTCTTACGAATAATTAAATTTTAGTTTCAATAATGATTCTGAAGAGTAATCGTAGTTATCCTGTTATTTCAGATATTGACGAATGTGCTGAAGGCAATCATACCTGTCATAGAACAGCAGAATGCATCAATATTGAAGGCGGGTTCAAATGCCGTTGTCCAGAAAACGCCAAGGATTGTTCCTTAAGTATGTTTTCTTTACAGTTTCTTACATTATTTGAATACTAGAAGATTCTAGTTTCTATCATTTTAAATTAAATTATATTTAGTAAGTATATCAGTTGTGTTCTTCGATAGACCTTTGTAAAATCTATATCCACCTTTTATTTTGTGTTCACTTTTATGGGTTTATTGTAATATTTCTAGTAATTATTTTGTGTTTGGAAGTCATAAAATGTTTTTAAGTATTATTGTGAAACGTGTTCAATCTAAGAAGTGTGGGTAGAGGGGAGATAATATTTTACTGTATTCAGCAAAGTCATGTTTGAATAATATTTTACAAACCAGAAGAAAAAAAAATTCAGAGAAGGGAAAATGCCAATCATTCCTTCTACTGATAATACATTAGTTATGAAAATTAAGTAGTGAAACTGTACTTTTTCTGTGAAAATACCTTCTTTTAAATCATCAGCAAGAATACTAAATGATATGACAAACTTTACAGTGCTAATGCATTAATTCCAGTGAAAATATTTTCGATAGCTACTGCTGCTTTCATCTTCAATCGGTTGAAGTTCGAAAAACGATTAATATATTGAACTAACATGTTTGTGATACCTTTAATTAATATTAAATAAAACGTAAATTATGGTATGTTGGCAAACTTACTGTAAAAAAGTTACAATGTCTAAATAACCGGGGGTTTATCCATTTATTAAAGCATCAGAGAATACAACCCATGTAGATTTTACCACTGTTTACATTATGTGTCATCCCAGTAATTGATTCTTAGAGTTATGAAGTGGCTAATTTCTACATGTATTGTTGTCTGTGAAGTGATAGTTTGATAGTGGATGAACTGCAAGTTGTATTCCAGTTATTTAGTTCTTGTAATAGTTTTACTGTATGTTGACAAACATACTATAATTTACGTTTCATTGAATGTTAATTAATAGTCTCAAATATGTGATTTTAGTGTACTTGTTGTTTTTTCGTATTTTGAGCAATAGAGAATAAAAAGTAGCAGCGATTATCAAAAATATTTTCGCTGGAATAAATACATTGGCTCTGTAATGTTAAACATATCATTTAGTGAAGGAAAATTTGGCAGACGTATATATAGCATAATATGCAATAATATATATGAGCAGCAATTTTTTTCTGTAAAGCATTTCAATTATTAATTCTTATTATAGTAAGTAATATGCATTTATTTATTGATTATGTTATCCCGTGATTGTACCTTTTTCAATGCAATGAGAAATTTGAAATAAATTGGAAATGCTGGGCACCGTAAGCGAGTATAAGATTTCCTTCAACTGTGAGATTTTTATCGCATTACCATTGAAGTTCAATACCCACGAACAGAAGTGAGATATTTAAGTTTCTAACAAAATACAAGCCTTATTTCATTTCTAAAGTTACCCTGAAACACGTCCTTGAGTTTAGGATGAAGTTGCTCCCTTGTCCCTGACTGATGTCAACCAAAGGCAATATCCCCAATAGGAAGATTGACCGCGGCAATCTTTGGCCGCGGTGGCTCAGTGGTAGAGCGTTCACCTCTGGTGCATGGTGTCCTTGTTTCGATCCCAGCTCACACCAAGTGAGCTTTGTGGTGGACAAACACCTTGTACATGGGTTTTCTCGGGGTTCTTCCGTTTCCTCCCACTTTCTTCATTCCACCATGTCATTCATTTCTCATCATCACCGTCTCTTTTAGCCTAGGCGACATAACCGTGGGATGTAAAAATTAAAGATTTCGTTTCATTTCAAAACTCTCATCTCAAACAAAACATACATTACGTTTCATAAAGATTGGAGAATTTTCACTTTGTTTTATTATTTTTAATCGATGGCAGATAAATACTACTCCATAATTAAGCTATTTCAGCTCTAAGCAGTGGTAATGGTTGGACACTCTTAGGAAAAAATATACGCATTTTGCACCAAAATCGATTCTTTTCAGAGGTTAATATGAAACTTTTTCTTTTTAATCCCGGGATAAACTTACTCCTTACTCTTGACTGATTTCATTGGAGACTACGAGAATCCTCAAGGAACATGCACACCATGTTGTATAAAAATCAAGTAACTTTTACGAAAGCTATTGTGGAACATACTTTTAAAAGAGGATGTAAATTTAGTTTCTCACTCGACTTATTTTTAGGTTCATGCATTAGATATAATTGAGAAATCTTAACGAAAATATACGCCATATTGCATGAAAATAAAATAATTATTATTTGATTATTATTATTTTATCATGCTATTAAAGTAAGGAAAGTTCGGAATTTGGAAAAACTTACATCTTTTTTTACCCACTTATCCTTGACGATTTTACCCACAATCAATGAATATGGGCAGCATATCCTTAAAATAAATTATTTATTGCCAAGATTGAATAATTTTTATATAGTTTATACTGAAAAACTGTTTTATCACATTATGTATATATACAAACTTGGTACATGGTGTGGTTGTTATCCCCTTTTATTCCTTAATAAATTGCAACCCCAAGTAATAGGTTTAATTTGGAAAGTTGGAGCAAGTTTTAATTAAAATCGGATAAATTTTACAAGATTTATTGTGGAACAGACAGATACGCAAATGCTGATTAAGTCAAAGATTGGAAGTTTGACTGCAATAACAATATGGTGGAATGATGAAATGGAATATTCCAGATTAATATCATATGATGTTGAATAACTACAAAGATCACATGGCTTATGGTATTAGATCAAATTCGTGAATCTGAATTATTATTAAGCCATCAGAATTTCATAAATAGTTTGCAACCTAATTAACAATATAGTTTAGATTAGTTAAACTACAATATTATATAGTAATGACATTTAATTATAGTAATATGAAATGTATGTAGTAAAACACATTAAAATAAATATACAGTAGACTTCCGAGTATCCGGCTCGCGACTATCCGACCTAGTTTTCTTTTATCGTAATTAAATGAGGAAGACAAGGCGTTGAATTGGCAACATTGCCAAGGCATTGGAAGCGGGCGCCTGCTACGATCCTCCTACGTGTCGTGTGCAAAACACAAGTTGTGACAGGAAAAGAGCAGCGTTCTGCTCTTTGTTCATTGTTTCGTCAGTGTGTAACGGACCTGAATACAGTACGCTTGCCACTGTTCCTGATTATAACTGAACAGTACGTACAGTACTGTATTCGTAAGTTGTTCTTGTGGTATGCTTAATGTTCATAAAGAAATGAGTTCATAGAACTCCAGCCTATCTGGCTTTTTTTTTTTTTTATGTGGCCTGCCCATTAGGCCGGATACTCATGAGTCTGCTGTATAATGAAAATCATTAAATCAGGAATTTCAAAAGTTCTTTTCATTTAAACAACAACAATTAAATCAACCTGATTTCGCTTTAATTGAGTCATTATTGTTGTTGTAGTTTCTAGTCTCTTTCCAATACTAAGGTCATATAAACCGTATGTACAGTACGTTGCATGTGACCTCGGTGCTAGAAAGAGATCAGACCCTCCTAAATTAAAGAAGAGAATACGCTAGCAATTTAGCCATAATGGAGCTCGAATAACAGAGACATTTTAAATTACTTAATGATTTCTTTTTGTTCATAACATCTACAGATCTTTGTTTTATATTTATTGACATTTATTATTAATTGCTTCTTTCCTGTAAAATATATGTATAGAAAACTTATATTTTTCTTCTAGATTGTATGTACCAAGGTGTGGAGAGAACAAACGGGCAAACGTTTATTCCCGAAGGAAATTCATGTAAACGGTGTTCATGCCATGACGGTATTATAACCTGCGAAGACCCTAAGTGTGATTGCAGTGAACGAGATGTGAATCTCAAGTGCTGCCCCCACTGTGATAAATCATCAATTTGTAGACATCAGGAGCTTCATCACGTAATATTCAAGAATGGCGAACGTTGGATATATCAGTGTCAAACGTGTGAATGTTTGGTAAGGGTTATCAAATGAAGCATTTACGAATAAATGAACAAATATACATTAATTCAACGAACTTCAGTGTTAATTCATATAATAATTTCACTACTAGAAACTCTCATTTCATTATTGAACTATTCGTACCTGAAAAAATTTTGCTCCTTGTTCTTTATTTAATATTTGTTTAATTTTTCGATTAAACAATATCAAATTTATTAATGGGAAATATAGGGGAAATAGTAGGGGAAATATAGTAGGGGAAATCATAGGGGCCATCTCGTTAATAGTAGGGGAAAACAAGATCCTTTTAATGTGGAGAAAATGATTTTATATAGAGCTGATTAAAATGAAATGAAATCTTTGAGTTTTACGTCCCACGGTTATGCCGGTTAGGCTAAAGGAGACGGTGATGATGAGAGATGAATGAAATGGTGGAATGAAGAAAGTGGGAGGAAACGGGAGAACCCCGAAGAAACCCACGCACACGGTGTTTGTCTATCACAAAGTTCACTTGGCGGGAGCAAGGTTGGAACCCGGGACCCCAAGCACCAGAAGTGAACGCTCTACCACTGAGTCACCGCGGCCCCTATAAAGCTGATTACTTCGATAGTACTGTCTAAGAATAAAAGTTTGTAGATATGTTCAGGGTTTAAACTACTGTAACATTTTTTTATTAACATAGTATAGAATAAAATCACATTTCCAGAAGTGTTATTTTACCTTATAATATATGTATAATATTTTGTAAAAATTAGGAAGTTTCCTAACTAGTTTTAGTAAAATGGAAAATACGATAACTTTATAATTATTTAAGTGAGTGAAAGCAAAATTTTGCCGGACCAATTAGAAAAATGTTGGTTGTTTCTTCGATTAGTGCAGAAATACTAAAGTTTTCAAATCATCAACATAGTAGATTCCAAATAGTACAAAACAATATACGACAAACTTTTAATACGTATTATAATTCAGATATGTAACGTTTAATTGATTTCATTTGGTTCGTTTCTTTGTTCTTTATTTCTTATATCCTTGAATGAATGGAATTTTTGAGTATCCAAGACAGTCGGACAATATCATTACGTTTGAAATTTGACTATACACTTTCATCATATATGCAATCTTTAAAGTCTGTGTTTTTATACGTTGGACTGATTTAGTTTAGCATCACTGCTTTGAAAATTTTAAAATTAGAAATTAGAAATTTTGATCGTATAGTTCACCATGTTGGAGTGTCGTTGCAAATTCCTATCAGATGGCAATTGTAGCGGTTGGAGGAATCAAGCGCCAAAATTTTATCTATTGTATCATCAGTATTTAAAAGGAGCATTACAGAAATATAAAACTAGTGATAGCTATCGTGAAATAAAGATGCTTCTCTAACTGAAATATGTAAATGCTTTTTCAGTTGTGTTTGATTGTTTGATTACTCCTGCAAATTGCCGGTCTGTATGTTGGAATACGGAAAACTGACCGTGTTATTGGTAGGGCAATTATTTGGAGCAACGTGAGATTGAAGTTGTGAGTTCCGAACAATAGAGTACAAATCTTCCCATGTAATTGCTTCTTTAGATATCTAGAGAGCGGTTTGAGTCTTAAAAGAGAAGCTTTTATGTATTTAATTCCTTTATTTTGAATATTTTCATTTTGTTATGAATTCTAGTTAAATACATGCTATTTTTTATTATCTACAAGACATTGTTAAATCAATATTTTCCCGAGAACTACAAAGTCAAATTTGTTACGTTATTATCATGAAAATTGTTTACAAAAAACTTTTGACAAAAGATATAATTTGGGATTTTGTTTGCTTTCTAACATTAAAAAAACCTTAGTTCAACCATTTAGAGCATATTTAATTAATATAAGGTTGCAGTATTTTTAAGTAATACATTACAATCTGATTTAATCATTCTTTCAATGCTAGTAAGACAATACTATACAAAATACTAATGGGATATTTCGATGTCCGAAATCAATTTATCAACAGTTCTTTTGATAACTATAATATATTATTAAAACATTGATATTAAATAAGCAAATTTATTAGCAATTCTTTTCTATAACATTTCAGAAGGCAAAGAATTTTATTTTTTCCTAGAACAAATTAATGTATCAAATTGGTTTCAATCAAAATTTCATGCAGAAATAATTTTCACGGAGATTTGACGTATTTATGTCTGGCAACGTTATTACTAAGTTTGAAGAATAAGTAATTTATATTAAATTGTATGTCTTGAGGTATAATATTATGTATTGATAATCTAAATTTATGGGCATTTCCAGACTATTTATTTATTTATATTTATATATTTATTTAATATTTATTTATTTATTGTCTTTAATTCTTCTCACATTCATCAAAATACTAGCAGACCTGATGCATACCTTGCTTGTACTTACCGAATAACATGTTTCTCTTTCTGTCTGTCTGTCTGTGTCTCTCTCTCTCTCTCTTTCTCTCTCTACAGGTCTACATTTTGAGAAGGAAGAAGTTAAATATTTCGACAAAAATAATTTTCATTTCTATTTAGTATTTTTTCAAGATTTTTTAGTTTATTTATTTGTTATTTGCTTTCAGTATGGTGAAATAGATTGTTGGCCTATGGAATGTCCGCCATTATTATGTAGTGATCCCATAATTTCTCCTGGAGATTGCTGTCCAAGATGCGAAAATGACCCCTGTAGTATTGATGATAATTCGACTGATATTACTGAGGGTCAACCTTGCACATACCTGGGAAGACTGTACGCAAGCGGAACTGAGTGGCAGGATTCATACGATAAGTGTACTACGTGTAAATGCAAAGTAAGTTTTGAAAACGTTAATTTTCAATTATAACAACTAATATACTCATTAATATGTTTATCTGACATTACTGCAAATAAAATTACATTTATTAATTCATTCATTTTTCATTATTGGTGTCTTTGTATACTATCTTAGTTAACATGCAATGCTTGATGGTCCCTAGTTATGTAAACGCATTTTTCTTTTTGTTACAGATATTTAATTGTATTATTTAATCTTGAGTTTAAATAATCTTTAGTCCTTTTATTTGCATCTTAACATTATTTAATTAACTTTTGGTACATTTGGTTTGCATAACCTTAAATTGCTTTCTATATCATATTATTTTGATTTTTTTTTAAGTAGAGTGATGTATTTAAGATCATGTTAGTGTATTTTTTAAAAAATTAACATGAAACTGTGTGGTGAAAGATTAATTATGTATATTTTTTTAATATTTTTTCCCGATGTTTGAATTTAACTATTTTAATACCAGTGAAATGTTTTTTGACTAGTTCTTAGTGAATGACTATTGTTTTCATTACTAAAGTAGTCTTCAGTTGGCAATTTTGGCTAACTCAAAACTAACAATCTGGTAACACTGACTTCCCTTTCAGGTGCCGTTCTGCGATCAACTGGTGAGCAATCTCGCGTGTTGTGTGCATCGGTAATCACGTGATCACTCTCTAGCTAATCACCATCACACACCTGGTGTAGGGATGTAGCTCCTGGCATGCACTTGCACTGGGTGTCTTTATTTTTTAATTAGTTTTCCTTTTTAGGTAGTCTGAGGAATTTTATTACACTTGACTCATAAATAAACCTGACTCACTAACCCAACTTCTTCCACGTTACAAATGAAAAGGAAGTGTGGCAATATTGGTAACTATGCTACAAATTCTAAACTTGTCCAAAATTTACGATCCTCAGTCTGCCTACGTAAATTATTAAGTTTTATCCAGGAGATTGATATGGTTACGTTTGATATATATGTTAATGTTGAAAGTGATTAATTAATAGTTATGATGTACGATCACTGGATAAAGTGCAAAATCGTGTTTCCTATCTTGTTTGAAGTACAATTATTTTTTTAAAAAAAATATAGGAAGCCATTATGCAGTATATCCAGTGGATGCTAACATCTTTCAGGCAAAACTGTTCAACATTACATGTATATTTATGTTTGTGTGTGTTGCACTCAACCCTCCATGTTGGCACAGCATGAGAACACACGATTTTTTGCACACTTCTTTCTATTTTTAACCTTGTCTCAATCTTGTGAGTCCTTGTTCTTATCGTAATTTTGTCTATTTGCATCCATCAATCTCCTGGATATATCTAATTTTTCTCTTCATATCTTGATAGTTTTATACTAATTCTGTCTTTGCACTATGTTACAAAGCTAGGTTGAACAAGATAAACTTGTTCGTAGTAGCTTTTTTGACATTGCACAGGTTTTTTCTCAATCATGCGATTCTTTTCATGTTCAATATTTATATAAATATTATTATTTTTTAATTCACTATAATTTAATGTGTTTTTGCTTTTATATGTATTTTTACTACTATATTTTGCACTTATGTTACATTATTGCAATCAAGATATCTTTCCCGAATTTTCTTTAAAATGTTATTAGTGATATTAGTAAGATGCAAGACAGAATAAAATAGTAAAATATATTAAAATTATTCAAAAGAAAGATTTAAAAGGTTAAATTCTTAACAAGAATTGTTTATAAAATTTTTGAAAGTTAAGATACAATAATTTGAAAGTGTTTAGACAGGAAGATTACTTTATATTTCTTTTCTAGTTTTTTAAAAATTTGAAGAAGCAATAAATTACTTCATTTCTGTTCGTTACAGGATGGAAGTCTTTGCTGCAGTTATAGTTTCGAGTGTGCTTCTGTTTCTAGTAAACTCAATAACAATGGAACTAGTGGAGTGTTGGATGAACGCTCTCGTAACAAACATACAACAAGCGCTAATCTTACCTGTGCAAATAATACTTGTGCTCAGGAATTCGTGGTATCAGATGCCGGATACATACCAGATCATATTACATCGCAAACATTGGATAATAAGGATATTACGATGGGAGCGGGGACTAACGCAGAAGGGCATCTGCAACAAATTAGCAAAAATGATAAGAAGGTACAAACGAAGCAAGATGCAGTTGTTACCGAAACTGTTTATAGTGAACTACTGGGCAAGGACCACATGCGTAGTAGTACTATCACATCTATTCATATCTCACATAAGTTACCTAAAACTGAAATTAAATCTGATTTTCATAATGTGTATAATAATAATAGTAATAGTAATACTGATAATAATAATTATAATAAAAACTCCACATCCAGTGCTAAGATTGTTAGTAGTCAAACTGAATTGTACCAAAAGAGCACAACAGTTAGTGGAAATACTTCAATGTATGCAACTTCTTCTACAAAGACCTCTAGCAAACGTGAAGTGATAGAAACCGGAAAATCTTCAACACGAGGTCAAGCTGGTCCAAGCGCAAAGACGGCTGAAGAAGGAGAAGAGCATGCCTTCTCACACAAATAAATTGTGGGTCAGATAATGGAAGGAAAACGAGAGAGAAGGTATATAAAGTATTGAGATCAATATGTATGTCTGTGTACATAGAAAGTGTGTGCGTGCATGAGGATGGATGTGTGTGTGTTTGCGAAATCATAAAATCTAAGATGAAATTTTCTTAGATTTTCGTTTATGAGCAGCTCAGGAGATGATCTGTGGTACGTCGTTTAAACATAAAATAAGTAAAGGAGGAAACATAACGAAGCCCTCGAGTTGGGATTAAATATACGAAAGCGATTTCTTTTGTATTTATTTCTGGATGTATTCATGTACTCAAATTTATTTTTATTATCAATGAAGAAAATGGAAAAAAGAAACCTACGAAAAAAATAAAGAAACCCCCATGCCGTAAACGTCGTCAACATCTAGTGGCCAATTTGCCGGTAAATGTCGATCGTCGATATAGCGACGCATAAAAGGATTACCGCTTTTGTGCCACTGGCAGCAGAGTTTCATCGAGTCGAAACAGATATCTAGAGTCGGAGTGTTGAAGCTACCACTGCGTAGCAGCGAGGACTTCATTTTGGCCCTTTTCATTCGATTTGTCAAGGAGAATCGCGAAGAGTTTAACACGAACTATCACCAGGCATGTGCATGCAGTCATTATAATATATATAGATATATATTTTTTTTACTGACGAATTATTCCGGGGGTCAAGAGTAATCCCTACCTCTACATCATGAAGTGAAAAAACTTGAGATGAGTGTGTATAATTGTATGAATTTAGATAGCAACTTTGGCCAATCATTAGAAAGTGAATATGGCAGAACTATGAAATAAAGTAAATAGACGCGCGTCATTTTGTTATAAAATTAAATAGCGAAAGCATTTTATCTGATCCCAAACGGTTATCGTCGAATATACACAGTTAATGGAGTACTCTGATTGGCCAAATTAAAAAGATCTCAACGATTTATCCCTCTACAAGCAAGGTTTTCTTCATCGTCTCCGTGGCGAAGTCGGAAGAACACGCGCCTAGTAATCATAAGGTCGTGGTTCGCATTCATTACGTAGTACTTTTCTTTTAGTCCTTTTTAGACTTACCTTAATATAAACAAATCACGCATATAGGCGATTTAACATATTTTGCGGGAGTAATTTTGTGGTTCATTGGCGTTTCGTCGCGTCTCTGCCGCTGTGGTATAATTTTTAAAACGGAAGTGGAGCCACTGCGGATCGTCGCTGCGAGGCCGCCAATTTTTGGCGAGATGTCGCTACTTGCCCATAGGTGGTCCACCGACGCTTACGGCATGAGGAAAAGAAATGATCATTCCATAGTACAGGCAACATAATGTATGTTTTCGGTGAACAATTCTATAACATAAAATAAATATGCTACTAATTGTTTATAACATTCCTGGAACTATATCATTAGGCATGTAGGGTTTGTATTCAAATTAATTGAAGTAAAAAATGAAAGAGAGAGAATAACTTCTTTAATTAAAGAATATATTACTTTTTAGCACAAATGGCAAAAACATACTGCCATTAAAATTTTCCCAACCATCCTGTATATGAAAATTATTTATAAAATAAAATAAAATAAGAAACTTAAGTGTAAAAACGAAGTTTACACAAAATGCTTAATTATATAGCATTACTTCACAAATCCAAAGTGTCTTCCTTCATGTGTCGGTCACTAGAGATTATAAGCGTGACTGAAAAAAAAATGTTGTACTTTTTTGTGTATCGTTAATCATGTTGGTATCCCAACTCTATTCGGTGATATAATAATAATAATAATGCAGTGTTCCTCAAGTATACATTGTTTCCCTGTAGATAGGAATCAGTGTTTATTAAAAAAAATCAATAATAACTTTTTTAAAAACGTATATAGATATATATATATATAAATATAAAGATGTTCCTTGCAACTATCGTCAAATATGATACCAAGAAAGTGCGTGGAAACTTTCTTGTTTTTCTTCATTTAAAAAAATATACATATATATATATATAACGAAAGAGATTTCCGAAATAATTAGAACTCTCTCTAATATATTGAAACAAATAAGCACCTCATATCAAAACAGAAAAAAATTATTTTAGAATATTGGCATTCAAGTTTTGCGAACACGGTTTAGGTGATTGTTTCTACACTTTCTAGATTATTTATTTGAAAAAAAAAAAAAAAGATGAAATGAATGGGCTCATCCTTTGCTTGTTTGAGAAAAATGCCAGTAAATCTACAACGCTTTACAGCCAATACAGATAATCTAGTCAAAGAGAACATGGTATGGTTTTAGCATTAGGAAATGTAGCTAAGTAAGACATATTATAGTTTAGTCACAGAGGCATTGAAAGTAATTACAAAATACTTAACTTAAAAAAAAAACTACTTATTTAATTACATAAATGTACAGCTAAAATATTGTTAAAGAGTTGTGATACTGAAATATTGTCATGCTCCGTACAAATTAAACAACTATAGTAACTCTTAAATTTACTGCTAGTAATACATAGTAATGATTTTTATTTTAAACATAAGATAAAAATACCAGTCAAAGATTTGTTGTTAGTGTAATGTTCAGAATAATTTAAAACATCTTATTGCCTCACTCATGGATTGTGTTTTTAAAATGAAATTGTGTACAATTCAATGATAAGATTCTATTGTTAATTTATTTTGCTAGATAAAGTTTTAAGTATCTTTTTACTACTGTACATTGTTTCTTGTCGTGTAAATAGTAAGTTACAGGTCGTAGTGAAGTACCTACTAAATTATTATAATAAAACTCAGAATATATATTTAATTTCAGTTTCAAAATAGTCTATAACATTTTGTTTTAATACTAGCAATTTTAAAGAAATTTTACATATGTTAATCACTGCCAGACGAAAAATATGTCAACTTTATGTATTGTAAACAATACCTTATTGTTTGTAAGTTACCAGAATAAGTTTTATGACTTTTCTTTTTTACTTTTTGTATATAATTTAAGAGTATTGCTTCAATATAAAAAGAAGCTTGCGATAAATGGACCAAAATTGTAAGTTGTACATGCAATGGATTAATATTATTTACATTAATATAAATAAATTTGCGTCGTTTGTCAATTTAATCAGTAGTGAAGCCTGTTGTATTTCAAAATCCTTGATTAAAACAAACATGTATACATGTACTAACTCCAAGAACAAAAACAAATCTATATTTAATAGACTGGAATAAAGTGATATTGATTTCCTCATTAGAAACAAATCTATTTTGTGTTTCCATTTAGAAAAACTTAGTGGCTAATGATTTTCTTCGTCGCATTAGTTTCAATAAATATTAATTTTCTTATCTTATACACGTTGTAGTATAGCCCGGGATGAAACGAACTGATATTTAGAATCTATATAAAAAAGAAAGTCCTGATAAAACTCTGTGAATATGCATGGTGTTCTTCGGACACATGATGCTTTAATTGCCTTTGATAATAAAATGGAAGAAAGAAAATTAATAAAATATTTTTTCTTTTCATTTTTTAGAGGAAATTTACGAAAAGAAAAACGTTAATCATATCTAACTTCGTGTATTTCGACAATAGAAAAACATTGCCGAATATATATATACATATATAAGGAAAGAAAAGGATAATAATAATAATAATATCGAATTGTTATTTTCAATCTTAATAAAGTTCTTGTATTGTCGCAAGTGTTCAGGAAACTGAAACATAAACGAAAGATGGAAAAATAAGAAGAGACTTCTGTCGCTAATTATTACTTCTATTGTCTTGAATAATATAGCCACAAGGAGTCCTTACCTTGCACAAATTTATGCCTTGACATATATATATGTTGTTTTAAACCTTAACTCTTATGTGGTCTGGGCTCAGTGTGGTTATTAATAATAATAATATAAATGATAATATACAGTATATAAAGAAAACAATTTTTAACATGTCAAAAGAAATCGTATAATTTAAAGTTAACAATGTTATAGCGCTGCCTTTCTTCCTCATCCTGCAGTGTCTTAATTTTACCAATGAAATATAAATCTATTATATTATAATTTTTTTACTGTCAAACTTACACTATGTGTAAATAGGAATTATGTATAGAAACCCTATAGCATGCAAGAGAAACCGTGATGATTTTCTATCATGGTTTGGCCATTTGTATACTGTTCTTGGACATAATAACTAGTGTTGGGCAAATTGTCTGATTATTTTTTAAGTTCACTGTATAGTAAATCTAATGTATTGAATGTAGCGTACATAATATTACCCTATCGACATACAACACTTAAATGGTATCATTTGTAAATAACTAACGTACCATCCAATTTGTCTCCTACCTTTCTAGAATTTGGTTTTATGAAGAAGAATAGTATGAGAATGTTATTACGATGAAGACAATTGCAAGAAGGTAAAACGAAGAAGTGATTTCTTTGATATATTTTGTACTTATTAGGATAACAACATTACATGCGTGTGTGTATCGTTTCCTTGCTTTTTATCGGAAGAATATTTGTTTTAGTGTAAATTATATGCTTTTAGCAGTGGATTAAGGTGACGTAATACTTGCCTTCAATATTTTCTAATAACACAGAAGCTTCTTTTAGTTACAGTTCTTTACCGCAGTTCTTCATAGGCGTAGCCAGAACTTTTCATATGGATGTGCACAAAGAAAATTAGAACTCACCCATCCTCTCACTATAACGTTCTCACGCGCTCATATTATTGGGTTTTAAGTGTATTTGAACTTAGATAAATTTTATTTTTTTAATGAGTTGAATACAGATAATGCAATTTTAGAATACATGAAAATGGAAGAGAAAAGAAGAATCAAACCATTTTATTAAGGTTTGAACAAGTACACCCCCTCTGCTATGCCAATGCTGTTCTTACAGTTGATGGTATAAAAACTCTCAAAAACAAGTATAAAAATTAACCTGAATTGAAATTTAGCACTAGAGTCCACGAAGGGTTCTCAATGTGATCAACTCCTGACGCAATTATTTCTGACTTTCTAGATTGTAGTTCACTACATCTTAAGGGTTACAATCCTGAAAACATGTTAATATATAAAACAGAATATTACCCATTAAAAAAAAAAATGTGTGCGTTACCACAGGTTTGATATCTTTGTACAGATAGCACGATTACAAACTAATTTCGGTGTTTACAGGTGATGTCAGACATATGGCGGCATTCTTGGATATATTGCTTTCACGTGAAATGGCTTGCATGTACCTAAAGTTTTGAAGAAAACAAAAGAGATAAGTTGAACGTAATCAAATTTGTATGGGAGAAGTCGTTTTGCATTGAATATATAAAACTATTTAACATGGGATCAAACGCATCCAGATCTCTACTAACTTAATTGCCCTTTATAGAAAAACAACTCTTAGTGAGGGATTTTCCTTCTGTACAAAATTTTAATAACTTATATATAATTTTTTTCCAGTATTTGACTGAATTATTCCAGTTTCGAACTGTGTAGCAATTTTTCTGGCGTTTTCAAATCACCACAAACCGTTCCAACAAGTGATTGAAACGAAACATGGATTACAGCTAATGAACTCTTTTACTTCTTGTATATTTTGGCAACTCTGTAAAATATATATATATATATAAAAAAACGTCCCTCCTCACAACACCCTTTCAATCAATAACATTACGAAGACACAACAAGAATGACTCTACAAACAAATACAGTAACTCATCTGGTATGTAGTTTATATAATTTATTTTCATTTATTCCTGATTTGTAGGAGTGACAAAGTGAATACTGAAATGAAACTACCTATTGATCTATATCACTTCACTATGCATACTGTACAAGGTGCGACCAAGAAGTTTGAGAGCGATCAAGCGACCATCTGCAATAAAACACAAGTAAATTATAATATGGACATAATTTAGTTTTCCTCTTCAAAATACATTTCCCTGTGATCGATACACTTGTTTACTGCGTTCCTTCCACTTGTTCATGGCCTGTAGAAAAGCAGTTTTGGGGATGTTGTGAAGCTCCTTTGCCGCGGCAAACCAAAAGTATTGAGATGACTTGTTTTAAAATGTTAATATCCTAGTCATCTAAGAGCTGATATCGGAACTTCATAGCTCAATGCTTTGTGTAACACGTGACCACTTTTCAGACGTTTTCGTTCATTAGTCTGTAAACACAGACGTCACTTGCATGTGAAAAGTTTTCGCCATCACCTTCACCGTTAGGGATGAACAAGAGAATGGAAATTAAAATTTGTGATAAAAAGGGCAAAAGCGCAATAGAAATTTTCGAACTTACGAAATCTTGTTCCTGCCGATTACTTTCTCCTCACGAAATTTGACTTAAAAGAACACCATTTTAAATCAATGGAAGACATTAAGAGCACTATGACAAAGGAGCTTCGATATATCCCCAAAACTGATTGTCGTGAACAGGTCGTGAATAAACTGGAAGAACACAAGTGCATCGATCAAGGAAGGAAATACCTTGAAGAATAAAAATAATGTCCATATACTATTGCAAAATTTCCAGAAATTTTGAACCTGTTCGTAAAAACCCGGCTTTCCTCGGAAAATTGAAAAAATTGGGAAAAGAACAAAAATATTTGTGCTAGGTTAATTTTACTAGTAATTGAACTTTTTTTTTAATACGTGAAAAATGTAAGTTGACAAATTTCAATATTGCGAATATTAAAAAAAAGCACTCGAAAATAAAACTGTCGTAATTACTCTTAAAACTTAATAGTCTGCACTTATTTCCTTCATGTACTTTTTAGTCGTTTATTCATAGATGTATATTAATTACAGAACTTTTACAGTTATTTACAAATCTACCATCATGAAGCGTTTCTGTTGCAACAAATAGAGCCAATATTTCCTAACCAAAGATTTTTTCTAATGGATTCAAAATTCACGGAAATTTTACAAACACAAGGAAGATATCTCTATAAAGTATATATGTTTGATTTTAACATAATGAAAATTATTCTGGCTCCGTTACTGTAACACTTCCGCGTCATCAAGCGGGAACTTCATAAGATTGCTTAAGATAATTGAAATGCGTCTATATTAGTTAATCTAACTAGGATTATATTTTAGTTTCTTTTGTATCCATAACTCCATTTCTATCACGGTGATAACTTTAAAGTGTGTGAATGAGTGGTATGGATATATTTGTTACCACAAAATTTCCCTATTCTAATACAAGAAACATAAGTTCTCAATGATCTTAACTGTAAACTAGTAAATATAAAATAGTTTTCATTTTAAAAGCACAATATAGTAAAATATTCAAAAATTTAAAATTTTTCCAAACTTTCCGGTTTTTTCCAAGCTCGGAAAAAAATTGTAAAATATTTTTTTTTCTACCAAAATTTTCAGGTCTTTACAACGTTATGTTCACATCAGAATTTATCTGTGCTTTATTACAGTTGTCTTAAGACTTTCGGGTCGCACCTTGTATGCATTTATTTTTAAATACTTAATATAATGTCGAATAAAATAGGCTATATAAGAATATAAGATAATTTACCAAATTAATAAGTGTTCCTTCGTGGGCAAGTGGCTAACGCTCATGCCTTCTATAAATGTGGTCTCGAGTTCAATTATTCCTGTAGAAGAACATAACTCGAGTATAAATGAAAATAATGGTTCGAATTCCATTTTAAACGGTAGGTTTCGTCTCAAAGTCTCGGTGCTGAAAAGAGACGTTAAAATTCAAAATAAACCAAATCAAAAAGATGAATAAAACACAAACATTGTAAAGGAAATATTTATTAGAAACCTGGAACACCTTGGATACTGAGCTCACATGTTTCCATGTTTTCTGTTTTCACATGTTTTCATTTACATGAAAATAAACAAACTCGTAAATTTACAATCGATGGGGAATTAATAAATAAAAGCATTAATGATATTCACACGCATGTATGTATACATTTGGGTCAATTTATGGTTATGTAAACGTAAGTTTATAGCCCGAACAGTAGTTATTTAACAGGGAATTCATTTTATTTATATGAAACAGATAAAATTTTAAATACGAAATCAGTAGGTGAGTTTCAGTTTTACATTATATTATTTATTTTATTTTCATTCATTCATTTCATTTAACTAATCAACGGTGTGCAGTTAAACCACAAATTGCCTTTCTTTTTATACAAGTTCTTTTGTAAATGTCTTTGGAATGAATTCATGAATTCGAGTAAAACAATGAAAATTAAAGTAGGGATCTTAATTTTTTTTTAAATATTAGAAAAACTTTAATAAAATAGCTTGTTACTTCGTTTGATAACGTCATATTTATTAAATGTATAAAATGAATGGATGTGAAGGATAAAGTGGCTGGCTCTATATGCACAACTTGGATTTTCCACCATTGTGTAGATAGAGCAGTTGGACGTTCCATTGTGCAGATAGAGCCAACTAACTGTTTCATTCTTTCTATCCATCGTTTTGTTGCTTTACCTGGGGTCAGCAGACGAAACAGCAAATTTATATGAAAGATATTTTCAATATTGAGAGCATTTAAGATAAATTTCTGTTTTGACTTTCTTTCTATTTGCAAATACCTTCCTTACGAAGTCATTATGAATATATAGAGCTTGTTTCTTATTTTAACAAAGAGCCATGTTCTCTTGAGGTTATCGAAAATTAGCTCAGAAAACTTAGAAATTAATAACACAGCAAATGTTATTGGAACTCCACCTCCTCCCTATATTTTGTAAATTACTCAAATATGATTATGATTAACCAGAAAATAACTACTCTCCAAGCCCGTATCCAGGGGTCTACCCCCCCTCCCCTTTACATTTTTGGGCTGGCTACCGGCCTGCTACTCTCATCAAGTGATTATTTGATTCATTAACAATAAGTACCATCTTCGTCGATCTATTTGCAAGAAGAAATTCCTGGTCATATCCAAAATAGTTGAGAATGTCCCAAATGCGACAAATTTCTTGACATTTACAGTTATTCTTAGAACTGAATTTGTAACAATGGTGTCTATTGTTAGTGAACCAAGTCAGCTTGAACTAGTAAGAGTTATTTTATTTTATTTTATTTTTATTTATTTATTTATTTATTTATTTATTTATTTATTTTTTTGTATTTATATTTGCGTAATATAAACAAAACCGAAACCATAAGTACTAAGAATGGATTCACTGCTGCAAAATGACTAGCGCCTCATGTGATTACACAATTAGAATATAATTTTCACTGTTTAAAGTAAATTGCATTATTCCTAATTTTCAGAAAATAGTTTAAAAGAGTTGTTGCTTATTTTCGAATTTTCTGTAGACTCCTTTTAATAGAATATCTAAGTAGCTAAGAATAGCTAAATCTTCGTCTCTAATATTTTTTAAGTCTTTTTCTACGGATTTCAATCTTTTCATTCAAATTTCCTTTTACAAGTAACTTGATAAGACTAATGATATAAATCTGAAAGATAGAGAAGACATTTTTACAAAAATTTCTAACGTAACTAGATAAATAATTTATATCAGTAAACAATATAATTTTTAAAAAATCCATAGTGATTAAAATTATGAAAATAGCAATTTTATAGTTCCTATGAATGCTTGGTTAGGGATTTATTTTACAACAAAATAGGTCTATTCACTCAAGAGTTAAATAGAAAAAGGAAACTTTTCCAAAGGAATCAATTCACTTTGGAACATTAGAACATGATATATTATTAATTTTAAAAATGAGGGTTATGATGAAATAAATTACAATGTTTCATTCGTGTAACAACAAAATTGAAATGAGCAGATCTTAAATAAAATTTTTTTGCAGTTTAAAAGTGTTGTTGTTTTTCATAGTACAGAAAACATTATATTCTATTTATTCAATTCGTTGAAAGGACATTAACAAACGAATTTGCATTAAAAGAAAGTGTTTTCTTTAGTAAAATTATAATGTTTTAAAAACAAGTAGATCACTTTTAAGAGAAACAAATGGGGATTGTATTATGTTGAAATTATTGATATAAATACTGAAGTGGAAGAAAAGAGGCGATAATGGAAATTTTCGATTGTAAGTAAATCTTCGAGTTACAAACCAAAACCTAACCCAACCCGTCACCTGAGTCCTATTTCAACAATCAAAAATTGACAGTGATTGCGTGCAGTCTCTAGTGATAGATTTTTTGTCATTGTTACATACTTTTGTACTTTAAAAAAAAAAAAAATAAGAAAAGATTTTAAAAATGTATTTCTAAAAGAATATTTTTATGTGTTTCAGTTCTAATATATATATTTTTAATGTTATTAATAAATGTTATTCGTCAGCAGTTACTAGACATAAATATCAAAAGGAAGAGAACTTGAATATTTTTAGTTGCTCCTAGAGTTAAACAGTGCTACTACTGCTGTACTGTCAGCATATTATATTTCGGTAACTAGCTTTTACTATGTTAACCGTGAAGATTATATATCTTTTACTTGCGTTAAATTATCAGAAAGATTAAGTGTAAAGAAAATTATTCTTATAAATGTATATTAATCTCAGAAGTTTTGTTTTATCATCTCTTGTGATAATATTAAGACTTAGAGCATTATATACAGAATTTTTTATACTAAATCTTTATGAAAATTTAACTACAAAACATCTGACTTCATGATAAGAAAGTTAACATTTAAAAACCACTTTCCTTAAGCACAAGCGTAATGTTTGTACACGAATATATTAAGTTTGAACATGACTTTTTATTTTTAGCACGGATATATAATGATGTTAGTATAGGCAAAAAGATATGGTATTGTAATTTATCTGAATTTTCTTGAAGGCCATTCAAGTGCAGCCCAACACTAACACTTTGTTATTTTTTACGTTGCAAGGCAGTGAAAATTTCTAGTCACAAAAAAAAAAAAAAAAAAAAAAAACGAAAAATAAGTCAGATACCTCATGTGTGCTGAGCTACTAGCCAAGAAGAGCTTGATGTAAAATATTGTAAATTTCATGTTGTTGTTTTCACTTGTGGACACCAACATTAAAGGTGGTAAACTGTTGATTTGTACTTTCAGCATATGTACAGAACTATGCCTGACATGTGTCTCCTATGTTGTAAAAAAATAAAAAAGAAGAATGTGTGCCAATTACTAAAAATAAATAATTCATAGATGATGATGTTCTTTTCATTTATTCATTTTCTTGGTTTTTCAGTTAACAAAGTCCAACTCTACAATATATAATTATTACCAAACCTACAAATAATTTCCCCAATTCCCTTTCTCTCCCTCTTAAATACCACATTTACTCAAACATAAGCGCTCCCTTTTTCTCAGAATTCTTGGCCTAAAATTCTTGGAGGGTGGAGGGTTTATAGTTGCTGTATAATTTTGTTTTCTATTTTTGAATCAAAAGATCCAATATATTTCAGGCAAAAAATTTTTGTAGGCCTTATATCTGGAGAACTACATACTGGTTCAAAACGTTTGTGGCTCTTGATCCAAAAACTAATTATTGGCTAAGATCGCAATCTTTGGATGCTTTTATATATATATATATATATATCATTCCTAAAATTCTTGTTTAAAGGTCACCCTATTGTTGCTGTTTTCAGCTTTAGTTTTACGCAATGAATGTACAAAGCTTCTAATACATGAGGGAGGGAAATGAAAACTATAAACAGCGATATGAGAATGCTGACGAATACTAAAACTTACTGTAAGACCATTGTCAATAACCAAACACTGCATAAATTAATTTTTCTGTCAAAAACCGTAAAATGACGAAGAAAACCGAGCTGAAAATGTTGACAACATAAAATTCTGATTTTTTAGTTCACAACACAATTTGTATTTTTCACAATGATAGAGATACTACTTAACTCTCTCTGGTTTTGTACAGGGGTCCTTCTATCCGCATATTATACGGATTCTCAAAACAGAAATTACATTTTAAGGGAGCACTTACACTCAGGGGGTGCTATATCTAGATTCGAGTAAATACGGTATGTATCTATATATGAGGCCTCTATAATAGTATCATGTATGCACGGAGATATATAGTGTCCCACATAAAACTGGTTCGCCTCACGCACGAGATTCAAGTAACACCTTAACAGCAACAATGAACTAACAATGAATAGATAATAGTAACGTTAAACAGTTATCTGTTTATAAGAGATGCTAGATGTGGTGGCCACGGGCATCCAGGCATCGCTGACCTCGTTTGATGACGTTACCAGTAACACACTGAAATTTTGCAGGCGTGATGTTAATTTCTCTAGTAATGTTCCGTTTAAGATTTAACATTTCTTTACACTCCTTGATGAAGCCTGTCTCTGTGTAAAATTACACAATATCAATTCGCTTTTCTATTGCAAATTGTCCCATTTCTGTTACAAATGTTCATTGTTACCACCAGCACTGACTCAACATAACACATTGCAACAACTCAACCGTACAAGATTCTCACAACTGACGCACGAATACGTTGCTGCACTCAACTTTCCGATAAAATGTAGTGTAACCAAGTTTCAAGACTGTTATCACCCCACAAGTAATTTAACTAGAGATGTAACACACTGTAGATGCGTGTGAAGCTACGCAAGTTTTAGTCGCTATGTACTAACACCGATATCAGCACTACATATTAAATTCTATTTTTATCTGAAATTACTAATTACAAAATCACTCTCAGTGATTACAGAAAAAAGTTTCCAAAAAATGCTGACACAAAAACCTAAAAATGAAGATGTTGACGCATACGTCGTTGCTATTCTAGAAACCTAATATAATAGAACACAGGTATTTATTTCACTATAGACATCAAAAAGTTAAAATAAAATCAAAGTAAGTTGATTAACTGATAATGATAAAAAAAAAAAAAAAAAAACGCACTGAAATATTAAACTAAGATACTTAGCTTTCAAGATTGAGCGTCCTATCATCAGAGTATATAAAAAGAGCTAAAGAAAGAAAAAGAAATAAATAAGAAATACTTTCAAATATCTAGGATCAAACCAAAAAACTCATGTCCACGAAATAAAATATCAACTGAAAACAGAAAAATTCATGTTATTATTAAGTCTAGCTATAATATGAAGTTGCCTTCCTGCAAAAACATGTAATTTGGGATCCATAGAGTTTAAAATCTTAACAAGCATTTTTATTGCCTCTAAGAGCCTCAGTTATTGGGTTCAAATTATACTTATGCTTTATCTTAGGAAATTTATTTTGTTCAGATGAGGCAGTAGCAGTATTTTTTTTTTAATTGTTTGATGGGCACATTCCGTTTCACATTGAAGAAACAAAGTTTGACTCAAGTTAAAGCCTTAAAAAATATGTATTATTTCTGGAGTCTGGGGGCTCTATTACCAGACATTGTACTGAAACGTGCTTATATTTATATCCTTCATCTATAATGAACTTATTCTATGTTGTATTTATACATTCATGTTCGTAATCGTATTAAAGGGAGTAAGAAAGTTTTATTTTGTAGTGAGCCACCTCGAATGCAGTGATGCTAGTTTGAGGGAAATTTCCCACGGCGTAGGGGGATTTAGCAAAGAATTTTTTAAGGAGAGGAAAAGGGAGATTTTACGAATATGAGATAAAATGTAGGGAAATTTAGCTTTTCAGCAAAAATATGTTACTAAGCATTGCGTCAGTATGACGTAAGACGGTGGCATTCTTTCCAGAATCCCACACACAAAGTGATGAACTTTTTTTTCCACAAGCCTGAGGAACACTGAGTTAGAACTTTGTTTCAATATTAATAGCAAACAATAGCAATATTAATATTATTAATAATTATATAAATAAAATTAAATATTAAGTGTTCACTAATCTGACTTAACTATTTTGGTAACAAAACTTTGAACTATCAATATAACGTATCTTTTTATTTGTCTGGAGATCTTTCAAAATCTTTGAACGTTCTTCGTCATCCAGTGCATAATATTTACCCGCGTATTTAGATTTGTAATACCTTTCAACGTTACATTTTTTCGGCATGATGGATGCATTACACAACAGATACGATACACTACAGCACGTATTGTTGCAAAATATTTGTCTTCCCAGGGACTGACTGTTTGGGTTTTCTGTTTTTGCTGGATTCTCCTTGATCAGCCATTGTACACATACGTTAATACATAGGAATAAGTACTGTTTGCTTGGTTGTTTCTCTTACACAAAGATTAGGCGTATAGTGTGAGGCAGAAGAACATGTTATACTCGGCCATTTGTGAATCTCTATACTCGGCTACCTGCAATGAAACTCTGTGTGAGTACGGTACACGCACATTTCAGTGTCAGTTGAGTGGCAACGTTGAGTATCGGTTTATTGCACACCAGCACTCAGCAGGGCCGAATTAAAGGAGGGGTTTAGGAAGGCTAGAGCCCCAAGTCTCCAGGTGGACAGGGAACTCCACTCTGATCAAAATCTCAACTGGCTATATAAAAAGAATTATGAGGATATAACCATCATAAAATAAAATATGACCAAAAATATTAAATATATTCTCTTATGTTTCCTACTGTACTTTCACAGAAATGTATTAGATAAAGTCACATATTTCTTTTAGCCCCGGTCATCCAGACGAGTTAATCCAGCCCTGGCGGGCAGAGAAGCCTAGTGTTATTCAGATGGACAAAATTTTACTGCCGCGTGCAGATCCCTTTTCTAGATCCTAATATAAGTTATCCAGTTTTGTTATAAAATATTATGCGTTCACTTTTGTGTATGTGTGTGTGTGTGTGTATTGAATTTGTTTTAGGATCTCAAAGAAAAGGAACATAATTATAAGCATATCAGATATAACTAGTTTTGGCAGAATTTATGAAATCAAATGAGATTAAACTGACGTGAATTCTCTGAACTTTTACATTCTTGTTTACTTAAATAATTATTTTAGGCTTTTAACTTAATACAAGTCAAGACAATGTTTGTCCATACTGAAAATTCTTAAATAAATTATTGTTATCAATGCTTATCACATTTTATAACACACATATATAATTAAATATTGCGGTCTCAGTTCGTTTAAAATTAGTTTAGTATCTACCAAAATTTACAACGATAATTATTTCAAAAGATTAAACTATTTTTATTCCTTTTAAATTTTGTATTTCCTTAATACTTATCATTCATTTCGCAGAAATTTAAAAATACACTTCAATCAACTATGGCTTCCTCACTTATTATATCTTTAAGGTGGATCACTAAGTGTTCTCCGTGTTATGCTAAACGTTACTTGAATAGTGCGGCATTGCCAGATAGTGTCGAGTGTTTACTGATGCCAGATAATAAAGGGAGTAATCATGGAATTCTGCTTAAATACTTACTGGAGAACTTATTTTTCGACCCTTACCGCGATTCTGCTTCAAGAACTGCAACGCTAGAATCCAGGAATTTTCTTATTGTGACTACTACAGTAAACGTACAGATTTGGCAACAACGCATTATGGTGCTCTGCGCAAGTTTCGTCTCAAAATCTATTTCCTTAAATGTAAATTAATATTTAAATAAAATATGAAACACAACACGAAAAACCGTCAAACAATATATGTATTTCGTGACAAGATTGTTACCTTAAAATACTTTACACATACAAATAAACATTTCATAAAAGGGAGCACTTCTAGTAAGATCTAACAAAAAGTGCTATCTTGTGTGCTCATTGTAAAACGAATCTAATATTTTCTTTTATTTGTTACCTTTTTCGATATCAGAAGACACCATCAAATGAATCAGTGTCTTGTGTTGTAGCTGAAACATAACTCTTTATTATACTACAATATTTATAATATGTAACGTTTCATTGCGAAGTAGTTAAGGGAATGAGCTAAAATATGTACTGACTTCCGGGTGGTGATCCACCTTAACAGCATAAATAAAACAAGTTTCAACAAGTCTGGTCACGAGATTTGTTATCATACGGTACCGGACTATTATCCTTGTTGCCCTAAAACTAAATATACATAAATATTATCGTTGCAATTTGAATGCCATTGAGTTACAACTTTGTAATGTTAAGAAGTCCTCTGCAACTTCTTTGTCTCTCATCGTCAAACTTAATTCTTATTAAGTTTAAGTTAACGTTTTTAATTTGCTATCGATTTACTTGTACTTTGATGTTTGCATATCGCTAGTGACTTCGTTCGTAATATTTCAATTTTAATACTATCTTCTATTTTATCATCATGCAAGATATTAAATTGCATACATCAATTATACGTCTAGACTAATAAGTACTTAAGTTATGAACTATTCTTAAGTACTTAAGTTAGCAGTTTGAAGAGCACATCACAGCACAATAATTTGTAATTGACCAATCAATTCTTAGTATTCGAATTATCCAACAACATTCATTTTCACATATATAACAACAAACAAACCAAAGTACTGTGCATCAAAAACATATTCATTTGGTGTAGACTTTACCTTTAAAACAGCTTATTATTTGCGTGATCGAACACCGCAAACTAACAAACGACATTGTTTCCACATAATTCGAACTACGTGTGTAATGGAAAATATATTTACGTATAACACTAGAACATACACTAAATAGCCCAAACAATTAAACACCAGTAACAATTTGAATATTCTGTTCTCACTTTTAAGAAGTCGTAAACCTCATTTGCTTAAATTTGATTGTTTTTGTACGGTCAATAAATCTTGAATTTCATGTATTGCGTGGAATACGATATTAATAACATTTGGTTGACTTTATCAATAATTCATCTTAAATTTTCAACCAATTCCGAAACAAGATGAAATTGGCGCACGTTCTCTATCTTTACTTCTTCTCCAACTCACCATCTTTATCATTACATAGATTTTCTATTCACCAGGTTATGGCATATGCTGATGATGTAAATTTAATAGGGGATGATAGGAGAACAGTAGAAATAAATGCAGAGATATTATTAAACGCTTGCAGGGACATGGGTTTAGAAGTAAATGCAGAGAAAACTAAATACATGGAAGTGCGTTGGGACCGTAATACGGCAAATTGTGGAAGCGTTAAAATATTAAATAATACTTTTGATAAAGTGGATACTTTCAAATATTTAGGATCAATATTAACAGATGAAAATCATATTCACGAAGAAATTAAATGTCGACTAAAAGCAGGGAATTCGTGTTACTATTCGGTTCAAAATCTCTTGTCGTCGCGAATTCTGTCGAGGAATTTGAAGCTTAAAATATATAAAACGATAATCATGCCTGTTGTTCTGTATGGTTGCGAAACATGGTCGCTTACTCTGAGGGAAGAACATAGACTGAAAGTATTTGAGAACAGGATCCTGAGAAGAATATTCGGACCCAAGAGGAACGAGAATGGGGAATGGCGAAAGCTTCATAACGAGGAACTACATAGTATATACGGTTTACCCAACATTGGTAGGGTCGTCAAGTCTAGGAGGCTTAGGTGGGCAGGTCATGTAGCTAGAATGGAAGAAAGTAGAAACGCTTTCAAAGTCTTGACTGGTAGACCCATAGGAAAACGACCATTAGGAAGACCTAGGCGCAGATGGGAGGATAATATTAAGATGGATCTCGCAGAGATAGGAATACAAAGTAGAAACTGGATCCAATTAGCTAAGGATAGAAGTCAGTGGAGAGCTTTTGTGAACGCGGCACTGAACCTCCGGGTTCCATAGGCCATAGAGTTAGTTAGTTAGTTAGATTTTCTATTTGTCTTTTGTATTACTCTTCCCTGTGGCTGCATCTGGATAACTGAAAACACGTTAAAACTGTATTTCTCTGTTTACATCTGTCCAACATTAAAAATTTTTCAACCGTATTTACTTCGAGTTATCCAAAACATAGATTCAAAAGTTTGATTTATTCACGATTTTTTACTGTTGTTTTCAATACAGTTTTCATGGGGAATGGACTTCTGTTCGAATTATCCCATATTTCGAATTATCCAAGTTCGAATTAACGAGACTCCACTGTAACGAAAATAAGTTCAAAGATCGAGAGGAGGTTCGAACACATGACTCCGGATCACTAGGATTAAACTCTAACACGCATAGTTATCAAGCTGCTTCACTGCCGTATTCGGAAATTCTAGTAATTGCTTCTCTAGGATTTCTCCCTTATAATCCTTCAAGTCCCCGCGCATAGTAATGGAACCATGTGTTAGATGTCTGCACGGGCCCTGGCAGTATTTTTTTTTTAAATATACAACCATGCTTCTTGGGACTTTTCGGGCCTAACTTTTTAAATATACTGTACAACGATATTTATTGGACCGTTCTTTCTGGAGAACTTTTAAAGCACAACTGTAAAATTAAACCTCTACTTGCTGTAAGCAAAAATACAATTTTGCGTTAATTATTAAATTTCTGTAATTCGGACTTATTTCGGGCTCATTTGATTATCAGACGGGTCTAAATGCTGAAACATATTTCGTACTCGGGTCGGGCCTCACATTATAAATTCACGGCCGGACTGGGAACGGGCAAAAAATTCAGGCCCCATGCAGACCTCTACCATGTGTACTGTTGATGTGTCAATAATCATCCTCGAAACTTCAGGATTATTTTATGATCTAATTTTGAGAAATAATGTACTATAAGTTTTTTCTTTAATTTTCAATTTTCTGTTTTATTTATTTATTTATTTATTTATTATTATTATTATTATTATTATTATTATTATTATTATTATTATTATTATTATTATTTTACTTTTTATCTTACAATAAAACTATTAAATATGCTGTAGCTACAGGAATTAATGTAGAACTAATTATAGTTATATTGTATCTCACACCTTTATTATTGTGCGTATAATACTGCCCTTCATTTTGAAGAAAGTCTGAATTATCCGAGTCATCAATACGTAGGCCTATTTGTGCTGAGTTAGGTCCACATTAGGTCCTATAAATCGGGTTCTAATGTGTTATGAGTGTTCACGTATGAGTATGCGAATAGATAAAAGGCATTTCTGTTGTGTAGCAGGCTCGTAGCCAACCAAAAAATATAAGAGGCGGTAGAAATTAGGAGGGATCCGATCCAACCATATTATAGTTCATTTGCAAGCCTACCGGGAAAATTTTAGGGAGCCAGTAGAAATTTAGGAGGGCCGCCCCTCCTAGTCCCTTTGTGGATACGGTATTGGTTTCGTAAGTAATTCGAAATTGAAATTTCTGAGTGGGAATCTTTGTTAAATGTTTACTTCTTATATTCTTATATGAACGACATTTTATTTCGTCATTAGGTCACATATTATTTAAAACTGCATCATATTACTCTTTACGATAATTATTGGGGCATATTAAATATTGACTTGCGTGATCGTAACGTATCTTTGCGATTAATTTCCGACAAACAACGCTAAATATTTTTTTCGGAATTTGTGTAATAACGTCAGTCGTAAGATTTTGAGATTTTGAAACTAAATTTATCATATTGACAGTCTTGAATCCGAATTTTAGAAATACTGTTTGGTGAAATTTTTTGCAGAGAGCAAGCAAAATTCTACAAAATCACAAGCTTTCATTTAGGATTTGACTAACATAGGTATGTTAATTCCACGCAAAGTAAAATCGCAAACACGTCGTAAACGAAGAGAACAAAAATTTGCTAGACACTATGACCGCAGAGTTCGGAAGAATGATATTTAATCGGCTTTGTTGTTAACCCTTTTAAATTTTATGGGAACTATAGTTCCCATGGAGCAGTGTCTTCTTTTTGGGCTTAAAAATGAACCAAAGAAAGCTTTTTACCTCGTTTGTGTGTGTGTGTGTGTATGTGTGTTTTCTCAACCATAGAAGCATTGTAGAACATGTTTCGTGGGATTTTTTGCATCTTGGGGTCATGACGTCATAACTGAATGACGTCATAAGGGGAAAATATATTTTTTGTTACACCTAAGTTCATTATTTTCTGGCGGGCTTACTTTTGCAGCTAGAAGATTGAAATTTTGTACAAACATTCAGTGTATACCATAGTATTTACCATATTTTTCAGCTCTGTACCTTAAGATGGGCGGACTCCAGAGGGGCGACAAGGGAGGGAAATGCGATTTTTCAGGGAAATTTCCCTTTCCCCTCAAATTTCCCGCCTCTGGTACATGATGGGGAAATTATAAAAAAAAAATACGATGTGAAAGAGTGTTCCATTCTGAAGAGAACGAACTATGTACTATGGTCCTTAGTTATTTAGAGACGTCTCAGGAAATTTTTATCTGAGACCTGTATAAGCAGACATGTGCAATATTCTGGGAATATGCGTAGGACATCGGTAAATATTTTTCCCGTCCTTATTTCTCAAGATAGGAGCCTGAAATTTTGTACACGTAGTTAGCATACCAGTTGCTATTTCATGAATTTTTCTGATGTCTGCGTTAACACAGGGGCGGCTCCGGGGGGAGAAAACGGGGAAAGGGATTTTTCTAGTTAAAAATTCCCGTTCCTCCCGATTTACTCGCTTTATATACATGATGGACAGATGTGAGTAGTACCGTCTGAAAGGTTGTTCTATTCTTAAAAGAAGAACAATAAAGCAAGGTTCTAGTTTAATTAGGGACGTGTCAGGAAATTTTTATCTGAGAAATTGTATAAGCAGGCATGTGCAATATTCTTGGAATATGCGTAGCACATTGGTAAATATTTTCCTCGCCCTTATTTCTCAAGATAGGAGCCTGGAATTTTGTATACACAGTCAGCATACCCCTTGCTATTTCCTGGATTTTTTCTGAGTTCTGCGGTAACACAGGGGCGGCTCCAGAGGCATGGGCGTCGCCAGAAACTTTCGCAAGGGGTCAAGAACAAACGCTAATAATACACACATACACACACACACACACACACATATATATATATATATATATATATATATATATATATATATATATATATATATATATATATATATATTAAACAAAATCACAATATTATAATTAGGAAGTCATGCAAGTACATATACTGTGTTGACTTTAGAACTTTCCGAAGACAGTATCGTGTTCCCTCCTTAATACTTCATAATAATTCCTGTTTTCAACATCTCAAACGTTGAAAGAATCAAGGAGAAAGAAAGAAAGAGAGAGAGAGAGAGAGAGAGAAAGAATGCATGTTCGTGACTATGTTGCTTCCGTACGTGCCTTTGGTGAGGGAGATTCGAGTTAGATTCCCGGTAGAAGTTAAGCTCATGAAGTTTGCATTCCATATGAAGCTTTAGGTCCACACCTCACCCTCGGGGCTGTAAGGGACACTAAACTCAGAATAAACCAACCGAAAAAGAGAAAACTTTATAACAGTACTGTATTTCTTGATGTTTATTTATCAGTCCTTTGCGAAGTCATGCAACAACGAGACTGCTCTCGGAATCTCGATAAATACAAGAAAATATTTTTTGTGCATGAAAATCAGAACCTAATCATTTCACATAAATAGAAATTTTAAAAAAATCACACATGCAAAAATGTATTTACGAAAATATTACGGTTTTACTTACCAAACAAGAAAAGAGCAGATTTTATAAGATAAAATCGTCGTTATCTTTGTGTTTGTAAATAACTAAGCCATAAGGTAGAAATAATTCCTTGTCTTGTCTCATATTCACACAAAACGCACAAAATCTTTCTTTCTTCCGTAACCACTTTACAAAACGCAGAACAATCAAATTATATTTATTTTTAAAAAATGCGAACACACAATATAAAGGAAAGTGCACATAGAAATTCTCTCTATATAAATAAGCATTATTACGTAGGTCTACTTCTTGAACAAGAATTGCATACGCCTTGGTTCTTTCCCAAAAGCATCCAACACGTCTGAGATGAATTGTTTTATTTTTATTTATAAGTTCCCGATGAAGACTCATCATACCAATCCTGTCAATCTTTCTTCAGAGATAGTTGACGTTAAGCACGTTTTCAC
Organism: Thermobia domestica; assembly: GCF_964235325.1. Classification (NCBI taxonomy): domain Eukaryota; kingdom Metazoa; phylum Arthropoda; class Insecta; order Zygentoma; family Lepismatidae; genus Thermobia; species Thermobia domestica. The sequence continues at coordinate 282,336,288 of NC_137456.1, read as the reverse complement.
ACGTCTTAGGGTGCTAAAACTTCTCTCAACACTACATGTTGTATCGGGGAGGGTAACCATTACTTGTATGCCTTGCTTTATTGCCGGATAAAATGTGGCGTGATCCATCAAATCAAAAAGAGAGAGTTTCTCTAAACTGTCTGCATCTAGATTTCTGTGTTTCCATAAATCGTACCAGCATTCAGCTTGAGGAAGGAAATTGTCAAATTCATAAATGTCATTTATTTCATCCATCATCTTCATGAATTGTAGTTTAGAGGTGTTTTTTATTTCACGCGGATGCAGTGTGAAGAGTGAAAAGCCTGGACTATGTTCTTCCGAAAATATACTATTTAGCGACTGTAACAAAGAATCTATGTACGGTATAAATATGGTTCGCCGAAAGTATTCTTCCACATTTGTATATGGAAGATTAGCACGATGAACTTGTCGAGATGCAAGTCTGGGAACTGACAGCTGAATATTCAGTTCGTCAGCAACACGAATACACTTTTCGAAGATCGAATGAAACGTAACTTCAGCTGTATCTCTCTGTTCTTTGAACATACAAATCAACTCCGAATTGTGATTTTGCCGCCATTAAGTTCAACTGAACTCTTTGCAAAATTTGTGCTACTGGCTCAAGGTACGAGGAATATTGACTGATAACTGACAAAGAAACAATAAAGGCTCCTGTTGTTCCTGCACAAAAAAAGACAATAAGCATTGCTTCTATTCTCAGAAACTGTAGAATTTATTGACAGTTCTTCTAACACATACACTATTTCTATGAAATGTTCAGAAAATTTTCTGATGCTGCTGTATTTGGAAGTCCAGCGAGTTTCAGAAAGAAGTGGGATATTTGGAATATTTTTCTTCTTAATGGGCTCTCGCGAAAGAAAATTGTGATTTCTTTGATAGTATCCACTGTGTTTCGTTTGTAAGAAACAGAACATAGCTTATTAACGACAAGATTAAGCTTGTGTGATGCACAATGGTATATATATATATATATATATATATATATATATATATATATATATATATATATATATATATATATATATATATATATATATATATATAACGCTTCTGGGAATTGTCGTCTGATAATGCTTTGTACACCGTTACTACATCCAGCCATGGTGGAACAACCATCGAAACCCTGCCCTACAAGTTCACACTGAGATAATCCACGTTCCTCCAATGCTTTTAGAATTATTCTAGCAATATATGCGGCGTTTAACTTTCCTAATGAAATGAAACCTACGAAATCTTCTCGCATCTGATTTTCAACAGTGTCATAAAACCGAATACCTAGAGACAAGTGTTCTACAAACCCAATATCAGCTGTCTTATCTGCAAGCACACTATAATGGTGGGAAGAAACAATTTTAGGCTTTATATACTGTTCATATAAAGTGTTGCCTGCAACTGATATCAATTCATTTTGAGTTTGCACAGATAAGTATTTTGCATTTTGAGCAGCAGTTTCAAAGTGTTGCTTTAATGTTATATCTCCTGAATCTACTTTAAATTGGAGAAGATCGTAGAAATTGCCAGATTTAGCATTCTTTCCTCGTAAAGACAAATCATGTGTCGCACAAAAGACAATTGTCTCAATGATTGATGACAGTTTTTTTTTTTTTTTTTCGGTTTTCGTCAACTTTCTTCCGAGCCGCTTCATCAATTTTCAAATCAACGGGCAAACTTTTCGTAGACATAATAGAAAATAACTGAGCACGTTCTGTGGACGCCCGATGCCATTCAGATTGTTCGTGTTGTCGAGCAGATGCAAAAAATCATTGTATTTTCTAAACGGTGTTAGTATAAAAGACCCGTGCAATCCTCTTTTTACCGGAGATCGAAAAAGAACACACTGCTTGCACAACCCCCCTCGCAACTTTCTAGAATATGCTAGCCACGGAAATTCAACAAACCACTTATACAAAAAGGGACGTTTTCCTGGCATAACATCTTGTTTAAAATCATATGTTTCGGTCGGGTGCCACAGAGACATCAATATTTCATATCGACCAGTGTCCGACAAACTTGACTGCAAATTTAAGTCTACATAATTGCCAATGTCTTTTGGGTCACAGAGCGTCATCTCACCTAATAAAGTTTCACAAGCGGACATTTGGGGAGAAGGTACGCTAACGATATTGCCCTCCGGTAACTTTTTTCTTCGCTCATATTTTCAACACATAGAATATCACGTTTGATGTTTTCCAATTTTGAGGACACTTGCTGTTTTAGAAAAACATCGAGTTTCATTTACTTATGCTTATGCATGATTAATTTTTAAAAAGCAATTCTTTCTATTTCACTCACCTACACATGAGATATTAAATAAATTATAAACTAAGGGGAAAACACCCTCTAAACTCTGAAAGAGACCAGAGATCGAAAACCACACACATTTATCACTTTCCGACACTCCCGAGCAACTTTGAAGTTTTGAAAACGAAAACCGCCTATATGACACACCACAAACACGGATTTCCAATAACTGCATACAACCAACTATGCAAAACTAAACCTTTCTCTTCTTGAAAAGGGTCAATCTCCATCCTCCCCTCTAAAACTTGTACTTTTAAACCGCGGAGTTTCATAGAAAAAAAAAAGCTTAATTTCTTTCTGCTCAGAACGCTACTAAGAAGTAAGAACAAGAAAGACAATGTTTGACAGCATTAGAATAATTGTCTCTGCTGCTCCATTTGCAGTTTTGTCTTCTCGACCCCTTCCCCTCTCTGTAATCCATCAAGATGCTTGGTTTAAAAGGAGGCGGGGTCATTCAAACAGGTGCAGAGGAGTCGGTGACATTATTTCCATCACAAACAGAATTCTTGGGTTATTTTTAACATCAATATGTGTTAAATGCTCATACTTTTCCGATTGTTGCAAAGGTCAGACAAATGAGTCAGAGAAACATTTTTATTCTGCTTTACAAAGGAAACCACTGCAGAAGTATTAAAAGATGTGGCTCTTCATTTTCTATGGGAACGATTGAGGATAATTTGGTTGATTCTTTCAACGTTTGAGATTTTGAAAACAGGAATTATCGTGAAGTGCTACGGAGGGAACATACGATCTTCTCTCCGGAAACTCCTTCTAAGTTCAATATATATACTTGACTACTTCAAGATCAAGGCAATATTAACTAGATTTCCAGGGGGGTAGACCGACCTCTTCGACCCCCATGACGACGCCCATGTCCAGAGGGGGGAAAACTGTGGGCGGGATTTCTCTTCTAAAAATTCCCTCTCTTCCAGATTTTCTCCCTTTACATACATGATGGAGACATGTTAGGCCGCGCCTCCATTGCATCCGAATGCGACTGCGAACGCGAATGCGAATGCGAACTGCGAATTCATGTGCCTCTACTACATCCGAAGTTTTGTGAATGCGAATCAAGTTGCAATATCTCTTTCAAACCTTCAATGTGAAATATTTTTGCTTGAAAATTCATATCTTAAAGTTTTCAGAGCAATAATAATAATAATAATAATAATAATAATAATAATAATAATAATAATAATAATAATAATAATAATAATATATTAATTTCCTTTGTGTGCAAAATAGAGTGAATGTTGCTCCTGTTATTATTATGCTTCTGTGCTAACCGCTATTTTCAGTTTAAAATAAATTAACTAAATAAAATTAGAGATTGCAAAATCAACCAACTTTCTAAGAAAATTTTCTCCATTAGTAAAAAACCCGTTTTTGCTATCTCAAACATATTAGTCAATAATCAACATGCACGGCAGTGCATGGCAGCCAAGTTCCACGGAGAAAATGAAAACTGGCCTCCACTGCCGTAAGCATATTATACACGAACGAGTGGGGCCTCCACTGCCGTAAACGGCTTTGTAAAAATGATTCTATTAAGGGTAGAAACATGAAATTTAGAATTTAAGGAGATATCCGAGAGATGTACTCATATGACAAATCTCTTATTCCTACCTTCAACCATATTCGAGTACTGGACCCCCAAAATATGCAGTTTTCAGGCTCACTGACTCACTGACTCACTCATCGAATTGATTAGGTACTTCCCAATGAGATAGAGACGTGAAAGTTTCCATAAAGGTACCCTATAACGACTTGAGTATGCAAAAAGTCCGAAATCTGAGGAATGTGCTATGGCAATTTTTTTTATGGGCAAAAAGCTGTCCTTAGTCAGAAAAAAAATCATTTCAGTCACTCACTCATTAAATTGATTAGGTACTTCCCAATGAGATAGAGACGTGAAACTTTGCATAAAGGTACCCTAAAATAACTTGAGTATGGAAAAAGTCCGAAATCTGAGGAATGTTCTATGGGAAATTTTTTATGGGCAAAAAACTGTCCTTAACCAGGAAAAAAAATCGTTTCAGTCACTCACTCATCAAATTCATTAGGTACTTCCCAATGAGACAGAAACGTGAAACTGAGCACAAAGGTACCTTATAATAACTTGAATATGGAAAAAGTTCGAAATTTGAGGAATATCGTATGGAAAAGTTTTTATAGGCAAAACACTGTCCTTAGCCAAGCAAGAAATCGATTCACTCACTCACTCATCAAATTGATTAGGTATTTCCCAATGAGATAGAAACTTGAAACTTTGCATAAAGTTACCCTAAAATAACTTGAGTATGGAAAAAGTCCGAAATCTGAGGAATGTGCTATGGGATTTTTTTTATGGGCAAAAAAATGTCCTTAACCAGGAAAAAAATCGTTTCAGTCACTCACTCATCAAATTCATTAGGTACTTCCCAATGAGACAGAAACGTGAAACTGAGCACATAGGTACCTCATAATGACTTGAATATGGAAAAAGTCCGAAATTTGAGGAATGTCCTATGGCGAAGTTTTTATAGGCAAAAAAACTGTCCTTAGCCAAGCAAGAAATCGATTCACTCACTCACTCATCAAATTGATTAGGTACTTCCCAATGAGATACAGACGTGAAACTTTGCATAAAGGTACCCTAAAATAACTTGAGTATGGAAAAAGTCCGAAATCTGAGGAATGTGCTATGGGAAATTTTTTATGGGCAAAAAACTGTCCTTAGCCAGGAAAAAACTCGTTTCAGTCACTCACTCATCAAATTGATTAGGTACTTCCCAATGAGACAAAGACGTGAAACTAAGCACAAAGGTACCTTATGGTGACTTGAGTATGGAAAAAGTCCGAAATTTGAGGAATGTCCTATGGGAAAGTTTTTATAGGCAGAAAACTGTCCTTAGCCAAGCAAGAAATTGATTCACTCACTCACTCATCAAATTGATTAGGTACTTCTCAATGAGATAGAAAAGTGAAACTCTGCTTAAAGGTACTTTATAATCACTTGAGTGTGGAAAACGTCCGAAATTTGAGGAATGTTCTACGGGAAAGTTTTTATAGGCAAAAAACTGTCCTTAGCTAAACAAGAAATCGATTCACTCACTCACTCATCAAATTGATTAGGTACTTCCCAATGGGATAGACACGTGAAGCTTTGCATAAAAGTACCCTATAACGACTTGAGTATGGAAAAAGTTTGAAATTTGAGTAATGTGCTATGGGAATTTTTTTATGGGCAAAAAACTGTCCTTAGCCAGGAAAAAAATCGTTTCACTCACTCACTCATCAAATTGATTAGGTACTTCCCAATGAGACAGAGACGGGAAACTCTGCACAATGGTACCTTATAATGACTTGAGTAGGGGGAAAAGTCCGAAATTTGACGAATGTCTTATGGAATAATTTTTATAGGCAAAAAACTGTCCTCAGCCAAGCAAGAAATCGATTCACTCACTCACTCATCAAATTGATTAGGTACTACCCAATGAGACAGAAACGTGAAACTTTTCATAAAGGTACCCTATAACGACTTGAGTATGGAAAAAGTCCGAAATCTGAGGAATGTGCTATGGGAAATTTTTATGGGCAAAAAACTGTTCTTAGCCAGGAAAAAAATCGTTTCACTCATTCACTCATCAAATTGATTAGGTACTTCCCAATGAGATAGAAACTTGAAACTTTGCATAAAGGTACGCTAAAATAACTTGAGTATGGAAAAAGGTCCGAAATCTGAGGAATGTGCGATGGGAAATTTTTATGGGCAAAAAACTGTCCTTAGTCAAGAAAGAAATCGTTTCACTCACTCACTCATCAAATTCATTAGGTACTTCCCAATGAGATAAAAACGTGAAACTTTGCATAAAGTTACCCTATAATAATTTGAGTATGGAAAAAGTCCGAAATGTAAGGAATGTGCTATGGGAAATTTTTATGGGTGAAAACTGTCCTTAGTCAAGCAGAAATCGGTTCACTCACTCGCTCATCACATTGATTTCGTACTTCCCAATGAGATAAGACGTGAAACTCTGCATAAAGGTATCTTATAATGACCTGAGTATGGAGAAAGTCCGAAATGTGACGGATGTGCTATGGGAAATTTTTTATAGGCGAAAAATTGTCCGTAGCTATTAGGTACTTCCCAATGAGATGAAGATGTGAATGTCTATACGAAGGAAGCTTATAATGGCTTGAATATGAAAAATATCCGAAATTTAAGGAATGTGCTATGAAATTTTCTATGGGCGAAAAACTGTCCTTACTCAAACAGAGATCGGTTCATTTACTCACTCATCATTGATTAGATGTTTCCAAATGAGATAGAGAATTGAAACTCTGCTTAATGGTACCCACCTTATGTAATGACTTGTGTAAGTAAAGGTTCCAAATTTAAGGAATGTACTACGGGAATGTTTATGAGCGAGAAACTGTCCATAGCCATTAGGTACTTCTTAATGAGATAAAGATGCGAAACTCTCCATAAAGGTACCCTATAACGGCTTGAAAATGAAATTTGAGGAATTTGCTATGAAAAATTTTTCATGGCAAAAAAACAGTCCTTACAATCAAAAATCGGGAACGATTCCGTTATTGAACACATCATGTGCATAGTGATAATTTTGTCAATCGTATGAGTGGTCGAGTTGGTGCCCTCCTCGCTGGTCTATTGGCTACCACGTGCGCCTTTGGTGTATGGGGTCCTGAGTTCGATTCCCGGTGGAAGAGCCTTTGGAATCTTAACTCTCCGCGATGTTTCTGTGTTCGTATCCCTGTCGTTCTAGGTTAATAGAAAAACGAGCTAAGGTTACTGAGAAAAATCCGTTATCCGGACAGCGGTATAGTGTACAATTATACGGGATCCTTATGTTTACTACATAAATCAATAATTAATATACGTTATCCATATGCTACATACGTACTGCCCTCTTTCCCGCTTAGATGTTACACAATGTCGTTGCAGGATGTCTGACATCTAACAGTCTTCTGTACATTACGTACGTCAGCTATGTTACATACGGCCATCTGTATGTGAGATCCTGACCGCCTACATATAGTCTTTTCGTTCGTGCGGAAAGTACGTTTATTCGGAACACTTATATGGAAAGTATGTTTAAAATATACTTTTTCAGTTATACGTTTAGTGTACGTTAAGTCCAAAAACTACAGGATTTGCACATGTAACCAACGTTTTTACCTACGTCACATACATTTTTTTCTCAATGTGCGAGTAAAATAAGTGAAAGCTAGTAATAAGTAGATAAGCAAGTTAATGAGTCACGTTCTGTGAATCAGTTAACTTTTAAAAACGTGGGCTAAGACACGTACATATTGCCGTAAATTTCGTGGTTGGAAACCCAGAAAAGAAAGCCAATATTTTGTCTTTTTTCGGTGAAGATTTTTTCCTTTATTGCAGTCATTGGTATTAAATAGATATTGAAATTAATTTGATAAGTAAGATACTCTAGAGGTGAGAATATTTAAAATTAATGAAGTTTTCGAAGAAATGAGAAATTCAATTGTTCGAATTTATGTGAGACTAGCAACAAAATGTAACCGATTTCGTAAATATATTGGTACCACGAGTTATATTGTAGTTACCACAGTCGTTATGTAAAAATTGTCTTGATGCTTCGTGTCTCTATCTGTGAACGGTGTGAGAATCTCTTACGTATCAGTATTTTCATCAACAGTGAATTTCGTGCCTTTGCTCTTCATATTTACTGAATTTGCCTTCCTGGGGGTTCGCCCCCACTCCCTCGCTTTTGCTCGGCCTACTTTCTCACACCTCTTAAGCTTACAATTCCCGAATTTCAAGTTTCTTTTTCCTATTTCAACTAAAGATAAGATTTTGTATTCCAGGAAAACGCTATTTAAATAACATGATGATTTCTTCATCTCTCTTTAGACTCCTTAAAAATTGAAAATATTCAATTTTAGCAATTTTTCTGTAGGTCAGTACCGGGAGGCTTCAATCGTGCCAAATTTCATCATTCTAATCCAGCCGGAAGTGCCTAAACATTTTGGGGTTTAGGAGACGCCCAATATAAATAACATGGAAAAGGTTTTTCAGTTCCCCATAAAACCACTCTGAAGTTGGAAATTTTCATTTTTACTGACTTACTTAGGTAATACTAACGAAAACGTTGAAGCGTACCGAATTTTACGTTTGTATTCCAATTTCAAGTACCTAAAATATGAGATTATAAATAAAAAAAAAAAGCCTATTTAAATAGCATGGGGAATTTCTTCCTCTCCCCTTTAGACTCCCTAAAAATTAAAAATATTTACTTTTGGAAATTCTTCTGTCGGTTAGTTCCGAAAAACTACAATCATGTCAAATTTAATCATTGTAGCCCTACAGAAAGTGCCCTATAATTTTGGGGTGTAAAAGGTGTCCCATATAAATACGTACGTACCATGGGAAAGATTTTTCAGTTCCCCATAAAACCATTCTAATGTTGGAATTGTTAGTTTTACTGATTTACTTAGGTAATACTAATGAAAACGTACAAGCATAAGGAATTTCAATTTTTTATTTCAATTCCAAGTTCCTAAAACATGAGATTATATGTCAAAAAATGACCCATTTAATAAACATGGGAATATTCTTCATCCAGACCCATTTAAATAACATGGGAAAATTCTTCATCATTTCAACTTTCCACGTCAACCGGAAGCACCCTTTAATTTATGTCAGTTCATGTAGTTTTATATACAGTTAGGATATGTTGGTGGCAAATATTATTAAGTTTACAAGTTATTTGAAAGGTGTATATGATTGGAAGGAAAACCCGAGGCAGTATGAAACTGCGCGACATGAACTCCGTAATTTCGCAATGTGGAAGGGTAGAGAACATCTAAGTATATTGAAACACCAGCCATGTCTAGTGATGTAGCAGCGAGGATTCAGCATCAAGGGTTTTGGGCCCTGTTGATACTCTTCGTATTTAGGTAATGAAAAATGAGATATTAGCGATCGTGATTTTGTAGTTAGGGTAAATGATATAGAATCTCGTTTGGACATAACTCTCTGACAGATATTTAATAGAATAAATCATTCCTGCTGTTCTAGTGGCCAGCATGTGCGCCTTTCTTGTACAGGGTCATGGGTTCGATTCCCGGTGGGAGAGCCCTTGGGAACTAATGTTGCATGTGACACATTATGACTCCTTTAAAAATGTACAATTTTAAATTTAAATCCAACAATATGCCACAATTGAGAATCCCAATATACGATATTGACATAGTGAACTACAAAAAGAAGTGAAATATGAACAAAAACACCAGAGATGCAAAAAGTGCAGCCAAGTTCGTCAGCCTCAAAAAGTGTTGAGATGAGGATGGATGAGCCAAGTTCCTTGGCCACTGCATCTGAAACAAACACTGGAACTTGGCGCGAGATGTCAAGGAAAATGATGTTAAGGAACCTTAGGGATAGTGGTGTTGGGCGTGGTGGGTTTAGATCCACCACCAACTTAGGAATATCAATTTTGCTAAGGCGCTAAGGCACATATACATTATATTGCAGTAAGATTTGATGGTTCGAAACCCAGACAAGGAAACCTTATATTCCTCCACGAAGTGTCAAAGTAAATGAAGTTAACGAGGCTTAAGGATGGTGTTTGTGAGCGTGTTGAATTTGGGGGGTCACCACTAGCCTTAGGGCTGAAATGTCCCGGCCGTAAAACTAGGAACAGACATCTTAATGTATTCGAATATGTTAGACACCTCGCGCCAAGTTCCAGTGTTTGTTTCAGATGCAGTGGCCAAGGAACTTGGCTCATCCATCCTCATCTCAACACTTTTTGAGGCTGACGAACTTGGCTGCACTTTTTGCATCTCTGGTGTTTTTGTTCATATTACATGTATTCGTAAAATCATTATTTGAGAAACAAAGAGGAAATATAAATTGAATAAAAAGTTGCAGTTCGTGTATTAATTAAATCTTCATATTTTAATGAGAAAATAAAGAAAATTATACATATCTTCCACTCCAAGTTCTTTACTTACATCTGCCCATAATTTGTTCACGACGTGTCGTTTGTGGTAATTTGGATGAGCTTGGATCCACAATGGAACTTTATCAAAAACACAATTTATTAAAACATCAACATCTATTTCCATTTTTATTTTTATCTTCGCAGCTCGCAACGAACGCAAAGCGAACTTTCTTCTCTCACGTAGCGCTCAATTTCTCTGCAGACAACTCTCCATTCGCACGAATTCGGACGAACAATCCCAGCATGTTGGGATCGTTCGCATTCGCATCTTTTCGTCGGTTTTCGCAATTCGCAGGTCGGAACTAATCGAGGCACTCCGAGTTATTTACAAATGCTGGGAAATTCGCATTCGCATTCGCAATTCCATTCGGATGCAATGGAGGCGCGGCCTTAGTCTTACTGTCTGAAAGGTTGTTCTATTCTGATGATAGGAGCCTGGAATTTTGTACTTGGACTCAGTATAACAGTTGCAATTTTCTGTTTTTTTTTTTTCTGATGTCTGCGTTAACACAGGGGCGGCTCCAGAGGGCCCCAAAATTTAAAAAGAAGGATTTCTGCATTTTCCCCCCTCAGATGTATCATAGGGACATTTGAATAGTACTTTTGAAAAGGTCGCTCTATTCTGAAGAGGACGAGCTATAAACCATGATCCTAGGGTAAATAGGGAATGTTAATAGAAATGTTAAAGTTACATTTTGTGTTTTTAGGCCTATTTTGGGTGCATTTTTATGTTTTCCCACAGAGGTAAAAAAAATCCCTCTCTTACTATTCAACCTATGACAACAAAATTTGGTAACGTTGAAAATATGGCTCGAGAGAGCTCCAAATATCTTTTTTTTCTTAATCCCAAAAATTCCGATTTTCCCTCAAATATTTCCCCTCCGGTACATCATAGGGACATGTAAGTGGTACTGTTTGAAAAGGACTAGCTCAGGAGAGTAATGCTCCCGGAAGTAGGAACGGAAAACACAGTTCTGATTGGTTGGCGTTATCTATGTCTTGCCACGTTGCATTCAAATAGCAGAATTCAGACGGTTGTTGTTGTCGGTCCTCGTGGCCGAGTGGGCTAGCGCTATATGTTAGTAACGAAAGTCACTTTTGGCGTGAGTTCAAACCCGGCCCGAGGAAAGTTTTTTAACCTTTTTTTTACATTTTTATAACGCTTTTTAAATTAAAATAATACTCAAAAATGTGATTTACTTACTTTTGTGCAGATAAGTAGTAGTAGTAGTAGGAACGGGTTAGAAGCCCTGCAGGGCTCGTTTTGTTGCCCTTGTACTCCATGATATAAGGCTCGCTTTGTTCCCCTTGTACTAAATGATATAGATTTTGTGACGAACTTAAAAACAACTGACTAGGATAGCGCGTAAAACAGCTGGCTAGAGTAGCGCGCGAATAAACGTACTTCCGGGAGTATTACTCTCCCGAGCGGGTCGTGTTTGAAAGGCTGTTCCATCCTAAGAAAAAAAAGAGAGAGCTATGAACCATGATCCTAGGGTAAATAGGGATGATACTGTGGCTGCTTAGCTGAGACTCAAGAAAAACGCTTAAAAAAAAAAAAAACAGAAGTTAAGAGTTAATAGGCCGCATTCCGTATTAGATTGTGCAAAATTTGCGGATAACATCGCAGCGCAAACGATACAAAAAATAATTACAATTGTTATGTAGATTATCGCAAAATAGAATGTAAATTTTGCGTTCCATTCTCACAATCATAAAATTTTAAATTTCATATGATTTAATCACGCTTATTACATTTCATTTGTTACCATCAAATGCATGTTGGGTTGTTTCCAAGACAGCAATTTCCGGTCCTAAGCGGAAGTAGTGTAAGTTGTACTAGGGGTGCTTCATACTGTTTGGTGCAAATGTAAATCGTCTGTTTCGTTAGTATTCTTAGAAAAATTGTGTTTTGGATAGGAAAATGAATGAGTTATATCTCCAACCTTTGTCAAGAATATTGTACATTCACGCGAGGAGATGTAAATATTTAATATTCCTCATGATCTAGTTAAACAATCGTTCTGACGTGTTTCCCTTGGTAAGTATGTTGGTTATGAAGTAATATTGCACTAATCTGTGTGTTTATTGTGTATTTAATTAGTAATAAAAATGAAACAAGCTTGAACTATTACTGGTGTTACGGTCGTTAATTTTGGAATCCTTGGTTGGCTTTGGGATCCGTGTAAGTCGGTGTACAAACTGACTAGTCCTATTTTCTAGCAAACATATTTCGAATATTTGAAACTTTGTTTTTTACGTTATATATATACGTATGCACTATGCAAAAACAAAATTTCTAATATTCGAGGATATTACATGAAAGACAGAAAAGTACTGTTATTACACATTATTGTTAACAAAGGTTAAACATTCTTAAGAAATTAATTACAATAGAAGTAGAAGAGGCCCTTTTTTTTTTTTTTTTTTTTTTTTTTTTAATGAGCAAGACTTACGCCCTTGGTTTCAGTTGGATTGTTATGGAAGTTGTTTGTATGTGTCCTTGGTTGCAAGTGAGTGGCCACAGAACCACTGTGACCATTTGATTATATCACTAGGTGTATTGTTTAAGAAATTTATTTTAGAAAAGCAGGTGGTCTAATTTTCTCGATTTTTCTCTATCATGCTCCTTGTAATAATGAACAAAGGAAGTACCACTGACACAAGAAATGTATATTCCCTACTTTTAAAGTTAAATATGTATAGCAATTTAGAATCTCATACCAAAAAGCAAAGCTGTTGGTAGTGACAGTGAGTAAAGAAGACTTACGTATTGCACCATTATTAAGCACATCATAATGAAATGTGGGTAAGTAACATAAGTATTATTATAATAGCATATTTTTAAAAATTTTATTCACAAAAAAGAGTATGCGAGGGCCCTTTACTTCGCAGGAGTCCAAAATATTAATGACTTAAAATGTCAAATTTGGGTTGGGATAAAGTTTTAGGCTGATTCTTGACCTCTTCTGTAAAACTTGCCTCAAGAAGAATAATATATATAAGAGACAACTTAGAGGTGCCTTTTAATTTCAAACGTACAAAGAAACACGTAGCCCATAAAAAATTGTTAGATTGCGTTACGTTACGTTAATTTTTAAAACACGACTTCCATGCTCCTGAAGCATTGAAACCTTCCGCGTCTTGCAAATAGTACCAACTTCCACATATAATTTCTCGTATTGAATATAACTTTACTTCCAAGCTTACATACCTAAGATCACATAAGAACTCGAAGTCATCATTTCTTATCCGAAATTTTTAGTAAAAACGGAAGGGCACTACTAAAGTTAAGCCTAATATAATTTAAGTACAATAACTATGTAATCTGATATGAAATAACTGTACCCAGCATGCACTAGAACACAGGACACAAACTCTGACCATAGGAGATTTATGTAAACCTGCTCTTGTGCAGTTGATATCTAGTGGCCTTAAATATTGCTCACCCTTGCATTGAATTTTTACGCAGAATTAGACCTTATGTGGTCTTGCGGCTTAAGATTGCACGTCTGCATTTAGGTTCTGCACAAGAACTTTTGTTTTTAGGGACCTGTTTGGAATAAAATTAAATTAGTAGGGCTATAACAAAACTTGTCTTTCTTAACCATCTTGATTTCATTTGAAAATCGGACAATTTGCTGAAGATGTGTTTGAAGTAAAAATCTTAAATCGTGGTGAGCAGTTGTAAAGGAATCTATCAATTGGAGATTCGGGTTCGATCCTGGCTGGAGACGTGGTTTGTTTTCGTTGTCCACATCTACAATGAGGCTTAAAGCTCCGGAATGCCTTCATAGCCTAAAAACTACAGTGTTTGTGCGTATTCTTAGTTTCAGATTCTGCCGGGAGTTCAAAGTTGTTTATGGTGAGATTATAACCAGCTACTTGTGCTTATCCTTCTCACGGCTAAATTCGAACTTTTATAATACTTTAAAAGTCAGTTAACTTAACTGTTAAAATGAATTAGTAGACTACATTTGAATTCACGTTGTTTCGAAAATCCAAAAAAGAAAACCCGGTACTTTTTTTTTTGTTTTTTTGAATGAAAGTTATTTTTCTGAACCATTCGTTATGTTAAAATTACGTGTATTGAAAAATATTTCTATTTCAACTACTGTGATTAAATTTAATTTTCTACTTACTTCATATTAGTGTGTAAACACATTGGAAACTCATTTTTACTGATTAACACAGCACAGCAGTTAGTTGAAGTAATTTCTATAGCAGCAGTTCCATTGTAGATATATAAATGTTTATAATGACGCAATACTTTACAACAATGAATATTTCTTTCATATGAGCTCTTTTTCGTCAGATAGTCGTTTCAAATGCGAGCCTTTCACATTGTCTACACTTGCGTCTACGTTTGACATTTTGTACCCGTTATATGAAAACTTTTAGAGTATTGAGAGAGAGAGCAGTTTTTTTTTTTTTCTAAATTTCTTTTAAGCGTAAGCTAACTAATTTCATATTGTAATTTAAGTAATTTCCTATTACTTAAAAATTGGTAGTATGGCCGTACCCAAGAGTTTCTTCTGAACGGTTTTCGTTTTGGGTATTATTTAGTTTCTCTTCCAAATCACTTGGTAGTGCCTCTGGCTCACTTAGTAGTGATTACGGTTCGTTATTCTTAACTGTGATGAGTATAAATACAGTGTGGACATGTATTATAAAAACTACAGTGCATAAAATACGAACCAACTTATGCGAGGTGGACTCTAAAAATAATGCTATCTAACAGAGTCAGGGCAGGATCGTAGCAGGGGAACCCGAGGATAGCGAGGGGGTGCGTCCGTAGGGAGCAGACGCGTCGGCGATGGTAGGCGTACGCATAAACGAGGTAGTTTTCGACGGCTCACTATACCAAGTCACAGTACCGGCTCCGGAGCCATCGATGGATTTGGGGGGGATAATAAATGCCATTCTCAGTCGCTTATACTGTAACCTTTCTCAGCAGGTGAAGTCACTCACCTGGAGGTAGAATCACTTTATGAAAATGAAAAAGCTGATCTCATCAACTTGTTCGTGTAGAAAATGATTCTTGCAGAGGTTTCTGGTGAATTCACGAATCTTCTAAAACCACGAACTGTGGGTGATTCTCATTTATGTGAATCCTGCTTTTCGTGAATATGATTTTACACATAACGTCTATTCAAAACTAAGAAAAACATTAGTAATTCCACGGAATTGACAGCATTATAAATTATTTTCTATATCAAAAATTCATGCCAATTTTCTTTATTTTAAGAGCAGGGTGTGTACTATTTTGAATGATTCAGTTGTCCCATTATCAATTTTAGATCCTTGCACCCAAAGAACAAGATGTTATCCTAAAGTGATTCTGTGGTCATGTGAGTGACTTCACCTTTGACTGAAACTGTGCAGGAAAACACACTAAAATCGCAATAAATCCATGCTTCACTCTTTTAATGTTATTAAAAATGATTGAATTACTTCCTTTAAACAAACATAACCGATTTCTTCTTTTGTGGACCTTGTGTCGACGATTATAATAAGTCGTCATGAAACAGCCTGTATTCCATCTTCCGCAGTCTTAAAAGTGTAGATACAATTGGAAAACCTTTAGGGTATCACCAAATGATTATTAAAGATCTGACATCTACACAATTTCACTTTAATTGTACAAGAAATGAATGGAAGATATATTTGTCTCTTAAGAAAAGGCATGCAGATGTCCTGGAAAAAGGTCATTCCTTTATAAACATCGAATTACCACGATTATGATATACCTATAAGCAGAATCAAATTCCACGAGGGGACTCAACATTTCCTGGGGGAACTAGACATAATGATTTTATTGAGGAAATTGTCGTAATCATACTTCCGAAGGCCCTGGTTCGATTCCTAACGGGTTATGTGGTTCGAATCCTACCTTAAGTTAGGAGGGTACGGTGACTCAGTGGTAGAGCGCTTACCTTTGGTGCCTGGGGTCCGTTTTTCTATCCCCGACCAACTAAGTTTATGGAGGACAATATAGTGTGTATGAATTTCTCGGGGTGCTCCCGTTTCCTCCCCTTTCATTCCACTAATTCTTCTCTCATCATTCACTTACCTTAAAAATCGTCTCCCTTAGACTGAAGGGTATAAACTTGGACGTCAAACTTAAATACTTCATTTGTCCTAACTTAAGTTGTAGGTCCACGTCTTATATAGCCTCACTGCTGAAAAGGGCAATAAACTCAAATAAAAGAGATGCCCTACCACTCGTTCTATAAGATCGTCACCATCAAAAAGATCAGAACTTCATTAGATTCAGTGGTATTGGTACTCACAAATAGCTCGTTGTCTCAGGCACCCAAATCTATTTTTCGCATTTACCTTTATCGATCAGTAGTTAACTATGTGCATATAACAATTGCCAAAGATATTTTCATCCTGTTGCAGTACATGAAAACGAAATTAATGTTTTATCTCAAATTGTTATTAGATAATATTCCCAGATACAGAACTCCAGCACATAATTCAAGGACGGAAAAGAACTCTGATAATTTCAAGTACCCTTGACACTGTTTAACTGCAAGCTTGAATAAAACACATTTATCGTCGTAAAAGAGTCGTAGAGTTTCAGAGATTTACAATGAAAGCTCGTAGTTTCCTGAGAGAAAGCAAGATATCGAAATTGCCGTAGATCTGGAAAATCCAATTTAAAAAATTCTTTTTGTATCCGTATAATCCTTAGAAGAAATATCGTATTTTGGTTAAATAAGTTAAGCTTCTTTCGGTGGGTTAAAATTCAAGAGGTGTAGTCATTTATTTATACATATTTCTGAACATTACCAACATCCATGACCTTAAGTCCGTCACTTATGAAGGATGATATCGCTCGACTAGCACTCTGTCCGGGGAAGGGGTGAAAGGAAGCAACCTGAGACCTTTATGTTAGGTACCGTCCCGTCATTTGCCTAGTGTACATGAGGAAAACCTCACTCAAGATGGCTGGTCAGAAAACGCTGTTACATCTTTTCGACATCGTACTTGTTTAAACATATTTAAGAAGCGTATCCAGAAACTTACTTTCTCCAACATCTAAGTACTACAATAGGAGAAATTGTGATAGATACCGTGTGTGTGAGAGTTTTCTTGGGGTTCTCCAGTTTCCCTTAGCGTAGGAGCATAATTGTGGTCGAGGTTAAACTAAAAAAATAAAATGTATTGAATTTCAAAAAATATTAGAAATGACCTGTTTACCAAACTCTGTTATTCGGGCTTCCATATTAGTTGTGTTGTATTACAGCCCATGTCATCTAAGACAGAAAAAATTATTGAATTTCAAAGATTTTAAATGACTTGTGTACCAAACCCTATTATTTGGCCTGTTATATTAGTTCTATTACAGCCCATGTGATCTAAGGCATAATATCGCCTTCAAGAATGTAGATGTGTGAATCATCTCTGGAAGAGGACTGAGTGGCTAACACACCAGAAAGATGAACCGGAGACCGGTGTTTGATTCTCAGCCCATTCGCATACTTTTATTTCTTGCAATGCAATTCTTAACATTATAGTGAGGCTATTTCCTTGAATTGGCCTAAATAGCATTCGCCAATTAAAATTGTGAAAAGTTGGTAGTTTTTTGTGAGACCGTCGGACATCGTTATAAATATTGTGCATAAGCTGGACCATCTAATTCTGCTACATATGTTTCAAACATAATACAATACAAACACCACGCACGTAGCAAAACCGCACATCAGAGAGCAAGTAGGGACCTTGCTGAAACACGGACAGTCCTAAAGTCCTCCCCGCTGGTCTACTGGCTGGCGCGCGGTGTCCCTGGTTCGATTCTTGCTGGGAGAACATTGAAATTTGAATGCATTGTGGTGTTTCCTATTCTACTTGAAACTATAGATCCACGTCTCATATAGCGTCGGTGCTGGAAGGGTACTAAAACCCGATCCAACCAACGGACAGACTGAAGAAGTCCTTTCAAACTTTTTTGCAATTCTGAAACAATCTGAAAATAGGATGTTCGCTAGAAATTAGAAAGTAGCTTGTGCACCATAAAAGCATCATTCTCGCTTTAAATTTACTAGATCATTAATGCATAATTACAGCAACACAAAGGTGACTATTCAATAGTATCTTACTTTTTTATTTTTACTTTCATAGGCCACAATGTGGTGGGGCACCAGTTCTGGTAAAGAGTCCCCTCCTGCCTCTCAGAGTGCGCCGGAGGTGGACCTCGAAGGAAACTTGGAACGTCAACAAACAGCTATTGATCAGCTACAAGAAATGGTGAAAAAGAATGAGGAGCAGTTGTCATCAAGGGAGAAACAAGTACAGGTGAGATTTCAATGTCGCGAGTAGTATTTTGTAAAGTGTAAGAAGAGAATGTGAGCTGATTGGTTTAAAGTGTTCGCACTGTTGTCATAATAATTCCTTGACCTTCCGGCTAACTTATATAATTTCAGAATCACACAAGGTATAGCGAACTTAATTCCAGGGTGGAATGTTTTATTTTAGATAGTCGCCAGAAAATGGTTTACTCATAAATATTTTTTTTTTCTGTTGAAATGAATGAACCAAATTAAATGTAGTTTGTGATAGATTTCAGAAAATTACATGGGCCGTTTATTTCCAAGTTATCGATACAAGTACATTCGTTAAGTGAATATGCACTTTTGTCCGTTATTGTCCGATATAGTTGTAAAACTAGTCATTGATCACATAAAACGTATAGATAGAGTTAGAACAGAGAAATCCCAGCATGGACATACGAGAAACAAAATTTAAAAAAAAAATATGTTGTATTTATTTACAATATAAATTGATGGAATTCAATAAAGGTAGTTAGCTTTGAAGACTCAGCGTCTTGTCATCCGTGTGTTAAAAAAGTGAAGAAAATAAAAAGATCACTAAACACAAGGTCTAGTTGTATGTCACTGTGGGGCCATGTTGAATGTTGCCGTAAAGCTTTAAATGTGTGCTTCCATGTCAAAATCTGAGTAGGTGTCAAGGAGCAACGCTAGAGAAAGGCGGACATGGTTTACAGAGAAAATATTATTGTAGTAGCTACAACCATAATTAGATGATTAACTGAAGAACATAAATGAGACAATCGATCAAATTATTATGTCCAATGCTCATAGTAAAGTGCATTCAAGATAACAATGGTGCAATAAATCTTTTTACTCAGTCTAAACATAGAGCTGTATCATTATCATAAAAGCAATAAGAAGATGTGGAAAAACATTAGCTCCATCTCTCTTGCCAGCTGACAACTAAAAAGGAAAGAATAACCAATTTTGCCCTGGTTAGGTTATTAAAATCTATATGTAAAGAAAACAGTTTCGTGAGTGAGCAAAGAAACAGTTATTGAACGATTGCTCTTGTGCTTAGAACTCGTGAGGTGTGTGTAGTCACTTAACATGTTACACAGTACAGTATTTGCGCGAATATAGGCCGCACTTTTTTTCCCTATATTTTGGCTTGAAAAATATAGTGCGGCCTATAATCAAGATTTTCTTCCAAAGATCATAAATCTTAAGTTTCAAAATAACACGTACACGTATTATTTTGCAACCTCCAATTTGAATCATTTCAGTTGTAATGGCATATCCACATTTCATGTTTTAAACTACAAAATCAAGCAAATGTTTTTCCACAACTGAATATTTGCTATTTTGCGCTCGAAATGATCACCAACTTGTCAAACTATTTAAGAGTTTCTCTTCACTTGCACACCACCGACGAAGGTTTTAAATACAGGATGTTAATGAACTATACCGACAAACTTTAAAAGGTGATTCCTCATATCAAAGTAAGAGAAAAAGTTCATATGGACCTATGGCAAAAATTGCATAGTTTCAGAGCTAGGGCTGTCCAAAATCGCGAAAAAGCCAAATTTCAAAAGGCCCTATTTCGAATTCAAGGGACTAGATGGTGGTCCTTATCAGAGTAAAGGAAGTCACACACACGCAATCCAATAATGTATATTTCATTAATGTTCAATGGGTGTACAGATTATTCCCTGCAGGGTTAAATTCCCAGACATGCCATCAACCGAATTTTGAGATATGCTCTGGCTTTATGATTGGTCCAAAATAGGCAAACAGTAAGCCTTGATAGCATTGAACACAGAATCCTTTTGCGCGATGTCGGAAATGTTAAGGATCGTCAGCAGCACGGTCTCTCGTACTTGGGAAAACGCATGCTGCGATGATTTCTTTCACGCTTATAAGTGAAAAAAACGCGAAATATACCGTGACGAATTACATATCATCACACGTTATTCCTAACACAACGAAACATGGAGCTGCCGGTTCCTAACACTTTCACCTTCTCTCCGAACCATTGGATGTCCATTGTTGTTAACGTTTACCTCCTGGCTACTTTGGACCCTTCTTAAAATCAGGGTATATCTGAAAACTCTATTGAAAACATATCTGAGAATTACATCCTGTAGGGAATACCCTCTACACCTATTGGCAATTGATGAAATATGCACTTTTGGATTGTGTATGTGTGACTTTCTTTACGCTAATGAGAACCACCATCCACAGTTCCAAATACGGCCTATTGAAATTTAGCTTTTTCGCGATTTTGGACAGCCCTAGCTCTGAAACTATGCACTTTTCGCCATAGGTCTATATGAACTTTTTCTCTTATTTTGATGTGAGGAATCACCTCACCTCTTACAGTTTTTCGGTATAGTTCATTAACACCCTGTATATATATATATATAAGATAAGATAATCAATTCTGCGTCCAGCTTCCCACTTGCAGTGTTCTTTTGCATAGCTGATATATTGAAGTTTAAATTTCGCTGTGTAATTAGTACTCTCCTTTCTCATCGTTACTCAGAAACCAAATGACCAACTTTTGTCGAATAAATGTAAAATCCGTGCTAAGTGTCAGATATGGAAGAGTTCGGTTTAATGTAAAAATGTGGCCAATGTGCCTAACACTGCTCAGTGAAAAACTGGCTATCTAGTATTCACTGTGGAAGTAATTCAAATAACCGTCAGAAGAATATATGGGCCTTTGTACCATCAGTTCTGAAGTAACATCTGGACTGTTTACTCAATATTTTTGTTTTGACACTTCCCACGGTTTTTATATTCAGTCTACAAATCAACTTTGAACTTCCTCGCACTGTCGCTTAAATTAATCACGTTACCAGACCTCCCAATGCGCAAAACCTGTTCTGTTGATGATGAGTTTACCCTTAGTTATGCGAGAATTGAAAAAGGGAAAGGAGAGAGATGCAACTCGAACTAAATTTAGTGGTGCGGCCTATACCGTATTCGCACACGGCCTATATTCGCGCAAATACGGTATTTACAAAGGGTTACGATGGCTCAGTTGGAGATGCCTAATCTCTAGTAAGATAAGCCTTCAGTTTGATTCCGGGTCTTGAGGGATTGTGGTAGACAATATTGTGTCTGTGCGTTTTGTTTTTAGTTTCGTTTCGTCATCGTATTACTTTCGTTTACTTTTTTTTTTTTTTTTTTTCATCAGCTTGAGAGGGATAATCGAGGATGTTAAGCTAAAGATTTTATTTCGTAAAATATTTTCTGATTAGAAGTATTTTATGTTATTTGTTGCTCAATTGATCTAAGTAGAGCCACTAAGACTTAACTCGTGTATATTTTTGCATGCAGTTTCAGTGTAGCCTTTCGGAATAAAGAATCCCTAATTCAAGGAAAGGATCAGGAGCGGTGTAGCCACCGAGTTGCTCTAGGAAAAGGTGCGGGAAGAATTTTTACATACGAAGAGCAAACGTCTTTCAGAATATGAAAGCACCAATAACTCTCAGTTCATACATATACGGGATGGACCATTTATCTTCATACGCTCATGTAATTTTTAAACTAATGAGGGAAAAACAACACACACTGAGAAGTTTTGTACCATGCAAACATTAACAGGGATACATTGTTTGGTATACTCTGCGATACCACAAAGTTAACACTTTTTCCAACCCAACATGAAGTATTTTTCAAACAGCACTATTTCAGGTTATATTTCTTTTCTACATTTTAAATGAAAACTTACAATGTTGCATTTATTATTAAGTTTATTAAAAATGGGATTTTAAAAATGAAATTTATTAATTAATAAGAAATGGAAATTAAAAATTGCGTTAAAGTGGACATAAATACTAAAGAAAGAATAAATAAGATCAGACTCAAATATTTTATTCAATAGTATATAATAACTTGGTAATTATGTGCATCTAGTTAGGTAAATGAGAAAGCAAAGTAGATTATTACTTTAGTTGTTTACTTATTTTCACGCTGTTGTGTGCGCGTACATTTCTGTGCTGAGAAAACAAGAGGCGAGTTTCACTTGGCAGAAAAAGAAAGAAGATTTGCAAATAAATGTTTTTACTGTGGACAACTTTATGTTATTGTTTGCTGTTTGTTTTCTTGTTATAAGTAGTGCGATTGGGGATCTGGCAACTTCAATCACTTGTCAATTAGATAATGCTTAGAAACAAGAAATTTATATTTTGAAAAGCTAAGCATCGAATTCTGTGAAAGGAAAACACAATTTAAGATTTCTTATTCTTGGTCATATGTGGTAAATGTGTGGTCTGCTATCTCATATTCCCAACAATTCCGTATCCTTTTTATGGCTTCCTTGACTGTAGCTATAACTGTTTTCAAACAAAATAATAATAATAATAATAATAATAATAATAATAATAATAATAATAATAATAATAATAATAATAATAATAATAATAATTATTATTATTATTATTATTATTATTATTATTATTATTATTATAAACAAAGAGTAATGTATTAAAAACCTGATTTATTGAAAAATAGAGTCGTGTTACATGATCAAACACTAGTTCAATACTTTTATCGGTAATTGATGGTTAAAACAAAAACAAAGTAATTAATTAAAAGTGGAAATTAAAAATTGGCGATATTTTTAGCTGTTAAAGTAAAACAACAGTATGTGTGATATAATGTAAGAGGACAAGCTGTAGATTAATATGATTCAAAACTGTGGTAAGCAAGCGAACATTATATTTACTTATTTATTTTTTTAAACACTTGCTCTCAATGCTTTGATTTCTGAATTTGACAAAATGCAGTATTTATCTGATCGTTGTTCCTGGCCTATAAATAAACTTTTTAACCCTTTATTTGCGTCGTTATGTTTTGACGTTTGGATACTTCAGTGAGTGAAAATTTTTACTTTTATTATTATTATTATTTGTTCTGTAGGAGTATGCTGCCAGATTGTCTCGCATTAAATCCCAGCACCAGGCCAAATCTTCAAAGTCTTCCGCAGATGCCCAGAAATCCCAACAGGAAAAGTCTGAGACCAAAAAAGATGATCCGCTACAACAGGAAGCTTTATCAGAAGAAACATCCCAAGAAGAAAAGAAGACAAAATCTAGTGAAAAAGTGCAGAAAGCTAGAACTTTACTTTTAAGAAAACAATTAGAGGAGAATAGGTAAATTTTATTCTGTAATCCCTATTAAATTCTTTAAATAATATATATATAGTGTGTCTATAAGCCAGAAATATAAATATAGTACTGTTCATAAAGCCAACGCCCGAGGAACACCAGAATATGGGCGACCGTTCGTAATCACCAGATAGTGGTGGCATTGCGGCGTCCATCCAGCGCCGTGAGAACAATTGGGGAAACTGCTTGAAAGAAAGAAGTAGCGAACCTCATTCAGGAAAGCCTGTATTAATGGCAAAGGAAGCCGATGTTCTGACCACACATCAACATAGGCATTAGTTCCTCAAGCTGGCTAGTACTCTGGCTTCTAATGGCTGTTGTGTCAGTATTAAACGTGTTAAGCACACAATTTCACATCAATAATTCCGTTGTTTTAGAATAATGAAAAAAAGCGTCTTCTGTTTAATTGGGTACCAGTATTAAATTAATCAGCTTGAAGAGATATCTTTAATTTTTTAAAAAAATGCTTTGCTGTGTTGTTTTACTAATCCATTAAAAAAAATCATTTAATCGTAGAATTTTCGAGAACCATTTTCCGCATTCTAAAAACATAGATAAGAAAAAAGTAGATTTAATGGAGATGGTTGGGTGGAGTCAATTGCACAGGTAATACAATGTGCATTAGCTTGTTAATACCTGTAAACATATCTTGAGGCTTCCAGTGCGAATTTTCCCATATCTAAAGTTATTGCGCCTCTTCTGTTAAGGTTAGTGACGTCGGTGAAAGTGTCAATATGCTATTCAAACCGGAGTGTCCATATTAAAGTTTTATTTATTCATTCGAATGAAAGAGTCTCGAATGAGCTTGTCTGTAGATATATTTGATAAAGAAATGATCAAAAATTCTTTATCATTCATAGACAGACAAGTGTACGACGCTTTTTTCTTTCTAACTAAAGAAACTCCAACATGGGAGCTCTCAACACAGACTTGAAATACTGTAATATGGACACCTTCTCTGACGTCAGCAACCACAAAAGCAGACACACAATAGCTAAACATTCGTGTACGCACTGGAAACCTTAAGATATGTTTACAAGTAGTTAAGTTGTTAGTATGAGCGTAAAGCATTAAGTGACACACATCAGTATTTTCATGAATGTCCCAACACAACTTAATTGAAAAATAAAAAAAAAAAAAAAAAAATGTGGGTATTATTAAAAGTTCATATATCGAGTGTACCATTTATTATGTTCTACCTTGATAACGGAGAAACCAAAAGAGGGAGAGAACCTAACTGCACGAAGCAACTATAGGGAGGGGGACACCTAACCATATATTGGGTAAAATCACCAGATGAACAGTGTTGCCCAATACTGATCTGGGGCGTGAAAACTGAATGAAAACTACTTGGGAATTCATACTGTAGTTGACAGTGGTTCAATTAGATGTATATCTAGCGGCAGCAGCGTGAACTACTGGAAAAACAGCGCGTGTGTTACACTCGTCTATTTACGAAGTACAGAGAAGTATAGTTCGTTTCTTGTAGGCCAAAGGACAAAATTCAAACCACAGGGAAATGGTGTGCGTCTATGGGAAAGAATGTATGGACCGTAGCAACATATCCAGGTGGTGCAAATTCTTAGAAAAGAGCCGTGTAAACCTTGCGGATTTGCCACTTGCTGGGCGTCTAGTAATAGTAACAGTATCAAGGTCATAACCATTGAAAAGGAAATGACCGGCAAATCCATCTTCGAACATTGTCGTACACGTTCGACATTTCGTACGGTGCAGTATATGATGTAGTGCATAACAAATAGAGATTTCGTTAAGTGACTGCTCGATGGGTGCCAAAGTATATCATACACGTCCATTACAATAGCAAATGAAATGCCTGGACCACATGGTACACTAAAGAAGACATGGCAAGTATTGTTACAAGTTACGTTACGCCTGAAACAAAGCAGAAATCCATGAAATAGGAACATACTGATTCCTCACCAAAAATCAGTTTCAAAATGACTCAGTCTACGAAAAATGTGCTTATAATTGTATTCTGTAATATGCAGAGGGTTCTGTTGATTTTTTTCTAACACGAGAAGCCACTTTAAATGCAGTATTGTATGAAGCAACATTGTCAAAGATGCGTCGTGCGCTTCGTGACAAGTGCACTCATATTAATGCTGGAAGTATCAAACTCCTTCACAACAATGCACACTTCCGTGTTACTGCTTCTGTCCGTGAGAAACTTGAGAAGTTTAGGCGGGAGGTACTCGAGCACGCGCTGTACAATCCTGGTCTGGTATCTTCAGACTATTATTATGTTCTTTGGCCTGATAAAGACATTCTTGACTGGCTAACGTTTCAACTCCGGTGCAAAGTCGATCAGTTGTGCGCAGATGGGTGTACCGAAAAGATAGACTTCTGTGGACAGGGTATTTTGAAACTTGCCATGATTGGAGAAATGTGTTTGAGAAACTTGGCGGCTGTGTTGAAAAATAGCTTTCATGTGATCCCTTAATTTGTATGTTTGCTATCTTTTACCCTTTTTTCTGTTCTACATAAGTTACGTGTTGCTTATTGATCCTTTCTCGTATATATAGTACTACACATGTAATTAGTAATGTGTTTTGGCAGTACTGACAATATTAAGCGCAAATTAAACGATCAACTCATCTGTTTTAATTTCCAAAAAGTATAAACACTTGGTTTGAGCGTTGGATGCACTATGATAAGTAGACATTGGATTTTTTTTGCAATTGCACAGTTTGTTTCTTTATATGCATGTCTGTTAAACTTTGTAGGAACTTGCAACAACAATAATACACCTAGAATTCGAAGTTTTATAATGCATATAAATGCATATTTCAAAAGTTAGAGCACATATTAGAGCTTACGAGCATATTCAGCATATTTTATGAGTTTTTATTTCAGATGTATGCTTTTTGCGTGGAATAAATCCAGTTTTAGTTTGCAGAGATGCTTACGATTGCCAACACGTTAAGGGAAATCTGATAATGATAAAGACATTGCAATATCGTGTCGACATCAATTCAGAGACAAGAGACGCGAGGAATGCTGGTCAGTGAATGCTTAGTTTTAGTTGATGAAGTTCAGCACGAGCTGCCGTCAGTTTCTGATAAATTCCAGCGGTATGTGGGGAAAAAAATGACGGATGTTATTGCGAGAAACTCCGACTGCAAAAGAATTGAAGCCATGAAACAATATGTTCAAGAGTTAAATTTCAGCTTGCAAGAAAATATAGACACTAAACTTGCTCCTCTCTATAAATATTGTCCAGTAACATCTATTAATTATAACAGGTCATTTTCTGGCTACAAATGTCATAGACACCAAAAAATGAAGAGAAGCATCTTTTAATATAATGTAAGGCTAATTACGTAGAGAGTACATCCTTAGAAGCGATTTTTTTTTTCAGTGGAATCATGTAGAAAAGTGAACTTCGTATTATTTCGTGTAAAGTAAATAATTCTAAAACACAAATGTGGAGAAAAACTAAAGGTCTTGTTTTCATATCACTGTGTTATAAGTTTGCTGCATGTTAGAAAATGCTCTCTTTTATTGCATTGTTAGTGCATATTTTAACACATTGAAGAGCATATTTGCGTGTATGTCATGAGTTTCAAGTGCATAAAAATCCGATGTCTAATGATAAGTTACCTGATTCGTGATTCCTGTAAATACTTGTATTATTTAGGCTTTCACGTTACACGGCTTGTATTTCTCGTCTGGAGTATACAAATAACAAAGAAAAATTTACTACAAGATGATAAAAATATGCAAGGGAATAAAGGAAAATATCTATAGATGTCTTCTATCGTCTACATTGTTGCAAGCATAGTTTCGAGAATAAAATAATCTTTCACATCATTAGTTTTGTATAAAATTACTAAATTGCTGTATTGAAATTGTAAGCAGATAACGAAAATTAAATCTAGACAAGTATTGGATCACAAGTAGAGTGGTGACCTCATTAAATGTACCGAATTAATTTTTAAAGAATAGTTTAACTTGTATGGAATATATAATTTTGGTACTTTTTTTAACGTTAACTATTTTCTTTGTTTCATATTCTTCAATACAAAATAGTCGACGTATTTCAGTAATAAATTCAAAGTTTTCAGTTGTTGTGTTGCTATCTTAAGTATTAGTTGCTCACTTTTCGTAATATTCCTATTATGAAAAATGGAGTTTGCTAAAATAGTACGAATGTTAAAAGGATTTTTAGTACAGTACTTCTAGTAAGAGGGATAAACTGAAGCGTGTAGTATTGTGAACATATAACGCAGTATTGAGGTTTCTGGCAGATCCTTTGGTAAAGATACTTTCTAACCCTGCTTAAAACGATTTTTAAAATGTTAAAGAATTCTTTTAGTGCTATTTTTAGATCTTTATTCAATTTTTACGTCGGGGCCGCGGTGCTCAGTGGTAGAGCGTTCACCTCTGGTGCTTGGGGTCCCGGATTCGATCCCAGCCCCCGCCAAGTGAAGTTTCTGGTGGATAAACACCGTGTGCGTGGGTTTTCTCGAGGTTCTCCCGTTTTCTCCCACTTTCTTCATTCCACCATTTCACTCATCTCTCATCATCACCGTCTCCTTTAGCCTAGCCGGCATAATCGTGGGACGTAAAACTCAAAGATCTCATTTCATTTCATTTTTTCAATTTTTACGTCGGTAGAAACTCTGGTTGACAAAACAACTCCAAACTGATACCATTTTCGTTGGCAATTATGTGTTTCATTTATAAGATATATTGTATTGACAGTAATATTTTTCCCTGCTAATAATTCTGATTATATATATAATCAGAATTCATTTTTACTGTTTCTTTTCACTTATTTCTTGGAGCTTGCTGACAATGTACTTTAAAGGTAGAACACCATAAATATTTACAAGAGCCACACAATAGACTAAATGTTAATATGCAGCTTTCTCAAAATAATTTAATTATCGTGATGATATTTAACAGTATAAGCATAGAAAGTTATTGAATAAATATCATTTAAAAATTGAATTTTGGATAGGAGGTTGGGAGATGCAATTTTATATACTAATTTGTAATTTCAATTGTTTTTACCCAGAAATTTGGTTCTTGTGAGTTTTCAACTTTTTCGACCACACCTCTTATTTTAAGTTAATTACCAAAATTGATCATCGAATAAATTAAATGAAAAACATCAAACTAGGCAAATACTTAAGATTTCGTAATCTAACCTGATGTTCATGAATGTCTGAACACAACTTAATTGATTTTTTTAAATGTGGATATTACTAAAAGTTCATATGAACATAGTGCGAAAAACGCTTTGTTTCAAAGTTATGAGATGCCGAAATCGAGAAAATTGTAACTTTGAGGCTGCTTAGCTCAAAAACTATGAGAGATAGCAAAGACGGTTAAAGAAATATTAGAGGAACTAGTAGACTCTGGATCTAAATAACCATATTTCAGAGTTGGGATGTATCAGCGCAACGGATTTTATAGAGAAAGCTGCGGTATAGGTCTCGCTCTTCCACCTCTCTCTCTAAAATCATATGCGTCGGTACAATCCAACTCTGAATCATAGGTATTTAGATAGAGAGTGTACTAGTTCCTCTAATATTTTTTAACCGCCTTTGATATCTCATAGTTTTCGAGCTAGGCAGCCTCGAAGTTACAATTTTCTCGATTTCGGCATCTCGTAACTTTAAAATAACGCGTTTTTCGCCCTATGTTTATATGGACTTTGTTTTTATTGTTTAGGTGTGAGGATTTCACCAGTGGCTTTTGTCTACATAATAAATGAACACTCTGTATATATATTGAACCAAGTGAAATTTTCCGTCTCGCAAAAAATGCGGTCAGTTCATATAAGCAGTTCATCAAGTAAGAAAAGGGAGAGATAGTGAGAAAAGAACAGAAAGTCATCAAGTATTTAATTAGCTTATATTAGAATTTATATTTGTCAGGATGGGATTGTTCCAAAAATTCTTCCGTAACTATTACTTATTTATTTTCTAGTTCTTATGCTTTTGTAATTACAGTTAACCTTTTAGTTATTAGCATATAGCTTGTGCTCACAGCATAAGTGTCCGTTGTGTGATGTTACAAAATTCGATTCGCATGTATTTTTTACAGGCTAAAATTCGAGCAGCGAGAAAGAGAACTATCGGAGAAGAGGAAAGGCATGGAAGATATGGTTGAACAGCTTCGTAACCAACTCTCGGAAAGAGACAGTGTGATACAGTCATTAAAAATGAGCATTGAAACTCAGGAGCAGCATCAAACGGAGACGAAGCCGCAAGCTGTATCCAAAGAGGTAAGTGTTTTCTTGGTCAGAACAAAGGAATCCCAATGTGGGAATAAACAAATAAATTACTTACCAGAAATATTAGTAAAAGAACCTAATCGCCTAAGGAAAAGTTGGAGGATACGCTACAATCGTTTTCGCTAAAAGCTTGATCACATAGGAAGAAAAAAGTGTAGAGAAAATAAAATAAAATAAAAAGCAGAGAATTCAAGTATTGGATTAGTTTTTAATAGAATTATTCAGTAGCAAGTAAAAGATAATACTTCATTCTCACCACTATAATTCACAAAACAGTGTCACTTTCGAGGACATGGCCCTCATCATAAGCTGATTTGAAGTTTGAAAAATAAAGTTAAAAAGGTAAAAAAAAAAAAAAAAAAAAATCTGGAAAATGGAAAGGATAAAAATAATTATTCGAAGCAAATAAGCCATTTCATGTTCACGGACACTGTGGCAGTTGAATCACTTTAAACACACTAAAGATTGTCCGGTTATTGTTCTTTCTTTCCAACCAGTGGATACACCATTTAGAAAGATCATTCTATATTGGATTAATTTCCCGTTTGTCCAGATTGAGTTCAGGATTAAATTTGTGAATATAAAAGGCCTCCCCTTTATTCTACGTTCAGTCGTAGTTTTTGCTTTTTTCAATTTCTAGTACTGAGAGTCCTAGTAACGCAAATATGTTCAGCTAATCCGGTAGAAATATTCCTTTTGGTTTGTTCTATATATACAATTTATCACAGTGATAAGTGACATGATAGTTGTCACTTACATTTGTTTATAAACTCGATTAAATAGTTGAGAATCGGTGAAATAATATATGAAGTTTATTAAATAAATCCGGACAATTATAATTGGGAAATACTTTTCTTTGACGAAAATATTTTTATCTGAGACATTTCAGCTGACAAAATGAGAGGAAATGTGCTAGCTACAAGTTCCTAGAAAGGTCCCAAGACCCTGAGTGCCATAGTCGTGTGTTTGTTTGGTGTAGCATGGGTATGCCCTATGATGGCTTTACTTTATTTTAGTGAAAAAGATGTTTGAATTTCGTCCGAAGTCCACCAAAGAACACAATTTTGAAACTCGTAGTATAGCAGTTATTGTGTTTTATGTCACCAACGGGTTCAGTAGCTGTTACCTCAAGCCATGGGACTGAATATAAGTTGTGTCCATATTTGAGAACAAGGCATGCAGGAAGAAAGCAATA
This sequence comes from Thermobia domestica, assembly GCF_964235325.1. Taxonomy (NCBI): domain Eukaryota; kingdom Metazoa; phylum Arthropoda; class Insecta; order Zygentoma; family Lepismatidae; genus Thermobia; species Thermobia domestica. Next base: position 282,305,062 of record NC_137456.1, on the reverse strand, counting down.
TTTCCAACCATAAGCATTCCTTATGTCAGGCAGCACCAGACATTCTCATGATGCGAATGGTGAGTGACCTCAGAGACTTAAGGTCTTTGTGAAGATTACGATGGACATTTCATGATGAGAACGTTTTAAAGTTCTAATCATAATTTTTGTATGTCGGTGATATAACTAGAGCGGTAAAATATCTTTAAAGCCAGGGGTAAAAGTGCGGGGGGACGCCGTACCCCACCTCCAAAAAGTAAGTACGGTGTCCCCCAGTTCCTAAAAAAAATTACAATGGGCAAAGATAGGCAGGCGGACGGCGGGACGTCATGCCGCTACCTACCGTCCCCCACTTTTTCAGATCCACTTTTACCCCTGTTTAAAGCTATGTTAGTAATTCTTAAAAGCTATGTAACGGAGTTTGTGTATGATAAATATGTATGAAGTGAATTCCTTGAAAGGTTTTTCAGGACTCTTTTTTTTTTAACCATAAAAATGAGGTATATTTTTTAAAATAAAATTATTATTTTTAACATTTTAGCGAAAAATGGAAATTGCTTAGGTATTAAAAAAAACTAAAAGTTTCTTTGCCGAAAGTATTTCTTCTTCAAAACACTTTTGTCACAGAAACCTCAAAAATAATCTTTTGACTTTAGATGTTAATTTAGTTTCCCGTTGAGGATATTTATTATTTTAATTTAATTATTTATTTATTTACTTTTTTAACAGGGACCGGAAAGTATGCAAGAAGTATATGCACAAATGTTGTATAAAGATAACAAAATTATCGAATTAAATAATAGGATATTAGAACTCGAAAGAAATATAATGGATCTACAGGTAAGTTTCGAAAGGCAATTAGTTCTTAAGTCATTGTATGCTATGCATATATAAATCAGTCATGGCTCCAGGATTCTATAAAAAGGAAATCATATTGACAGTGACACTAAAACCTACAACACATCTCGGGTTTGGGCTTTTTAATCAGTTTTCACTTCGAAGGCATTCTTTAAATTCTGATATGAGGTACAAAGATTACAGAAAAAATAATAAATTTGACATTGCACAAAATTAATAAATACACTGTTCAGCTTATTTCTTCAGTTTGAATTTCGTAATGAAATGAAATTTTAGTTTAACGTCATAGTATTCGACACTAAGGTACTGTAGATGTGCATTGCCTCATCCGCCTCACTTGAGTTATTACAGTTCCAGAAGACTTCAAAGTTCGTATGTTTATGATGCTGTGGCGCTCTTAGTTTGTAACACTGAACAATCAGTGTAGTACTATAAGATTCTGTTTAACATGTAGATTTGGAATATGTAGTAACCTGATGTAGTGCCATTTGATAAAAGTGCAGCTTTACGTTGGGTTGGTAATACTGTTTTCATACAGCTTTGCTGCAGAAATACTGTTAACCAGGGACATTGGAGAGTATGTCAGACAATGTCCCTTTGCCGATATTTGCACCCTGCAAATTTCAGCGTGTCTTAAAGGGGCCGCGGTGGCTCAGTTGTAGAACGTTCACCTCTGATGCGTCGGGTTCCTGGTTCGATCCCAACTCTCACCAAGTGGACTTTGTGGTGGACAAACACCGTGTCCATGGGTTTTCTCGTGGTTCTTCCGTTTCTTCCCACTTAATTCATTCCACCATTGCATTCATTTCTCATCATCACTGTCTCCTTTAACTTAGCCGGCAACCGTATGACGTAAAACTGAAAGATTTCTTTTCTATTAGCCTGAAAGTTAAAAGATCATTTCAAGTTAAATGATCCACTATGTTATCGTACTAGTGGTTTATTAAGTGAGACATTTTGGTTGCTGGAAATGTCAACCTTCCTTAACCACGAAGTACAAACATACAGTATCATTGTTGCATTGCTATTAATTTCTTGTCAGTTCTACTAAGCCATGAATAACAAATTATTTCCGCAAGTTTACCATTGTTTTCTTTTCTTTTTCAACTTTTTTCCATATATATTAATAAATGTGTAATGTTTTAAAGATATCAATATACGTCCAGATATATCCAAATATGTTATTGGAAAGATATCAACCAAGTTAGTTAAATGACTAGTTGGGTGGAAAAATTAGCACTAGAAGTTTTTTGCTTTCAATTGATAGTTGAATATATTGTTAACCCCCCTTTGGAAAACCTCCGGCGCCTCCACCATGTCAACCTCCCTTTTGGTGTTTTTAATAGTAATAGCGTAGCTTTGAAAGTAGGGAGATTGTTTTTTGAACATTTTTTAAAATGTTTAGAAAATATTTAGTAAATTTGTTTTAAGGAAATAAATATAATGACGAATTTTATTATTAAAAATTTGTATTTTTATTAAAGTAATTGTTTTTGATGTGTGTGGGATATGTAAAATATTATTAGATTATAATGTATAAAGTTTGATTTTTTTATTTGATAATGATGATTAGATAGTAAATATATATTTTTTTTAAGTTGAAGATGTTGGTTGTTTTTTTGAAATAAGGTGTAGCTTAGTGAAATTTTTATGATTTGTATTGATGGAATTATTTGGAGTGAGAATTTTAAATCACTGTAAAATTTAATAATTGATAATAGTTTATTATGATTTGTAAATTATTTGTTTTTAGTTTTTATTTTGATTTTGATTTTTTTATTGATTTTAGTTTTATTTTTGGTAGAGTATTTATTTGAAAAATGTTGATTTTTAAACTGTTATTTTGATTTATGTTTTTATATGTGTTTGCTTATTTTATTGCTGAAATTTATATTTTTGTAATGATTATTAAACAGATAAAATTTTTAGATGTTTATTTTTGTAATTTGACAGATTTGTTATATTTTAAAAATTGTGTTGTTGATAACAAACAAATTTTATAATAGTTTTTACATTACAATTTAATTGTTTGTTGTTTTTTGTTATTATAATAATATAAATTTACATGTTTGTGTTTATTATTTTATATAAACAAAATAATAACTTAAATAACATTATATTTTATTATAATTTTAAAATAACTTATTAATGTTTTTTATTTAATTTTAATTTTGTAATTTTTTATTTTTTATTTTGTAATTTTTTATTTTTATTTTAATTAATTTTTATAAATTTTAAAATTATAATTTTATTTTAACTTAACTCCTTATCAATAAATATATTTCACAAGGATACATTGTTACTTAGTAAATGCGCAATATTTGTCATAGTTCAGTGAACTTTTTTTTTTTTTTTTTTTTTTTTTTTTTTTGAAAGCTAGGGCAAGGGCGAGAAATTTTTTGTAAAGCTTACACGAAATTCTAAACAAACTGACAAAATGCAAGAAACTTGCTGGATCAGCCATAGATATTTCACTGGTAGTCCAAATGGTCCTTAGTTCGATCTTTCTTACTGGGAGCGTTAGCAACAGTTATTTATTGCGTCATTGGATCATTACCTTTACATTCGTGTTGTGGTTTTAGTTTTTTTTATGAAGAGCAATTTACACATAGTATTCCGTAGACGTAATTTTAGTTTTTAATTGCCCGAAACTCGCTGAATTATTGTCACTTTATTTACTAACAAGAAGTGAAGAACTTTAATTTAATTAGAAGAAATCTTAATGGCATAAACGTACAGTGTTCATAGTCAAAATAAGTGTTCAGCCACATAAGTCCTATAATTGACAATAATGTATTCGGAATGTTAAATCTGCCAATAAAAGTAGTATTTACAACAACCGCAAAAGTGAATTTAATGCCAATTATATTAGAGCAACAAAATTAAAAAGACATATTGTGAAACTCCACATAAATTGTTAACTGGGACAATAGTCTTTCTATAAAAGTAGTGAGTGGAGTTTCATTTACAGTTACAATAATCAGGGGCAATTAAATCTGAAATTAAGTCTACTGAATACCCTGTGTAAATTGTTCTTTGTAAGAAAACTAAAACTACACTAGGACAGGGCGCAAAATTTCAGGTCGCCATTGACGACTAAAAATTTAGAACTGGCGACCATTACGCAGTTCCTGTTTTGCACAAAAATAATCTTTGAATTTGGTGTGGAACAAATAAAACTGATTTTTTAAGTACTTGCAACCAGATTTATACAGTGAAAAAGTGGACCTTGTTTTAGCAGAGTGGACAGAATATATTTTTTTTTTCTTTCTTCATTGACGTTGAACCAGACACTGAAAAAGATTATCAATAAAAACTTCATTACGAGATTCCTAAATCAGCTTCCAATGGTCACATTTTTGTGCAATTTTACCTGAGCACTGCCTCATGTGAGAGAGGCCTCTCATAATTTGCACATGAGAGATCCTGGCGACCATTATTTTTGGATTGGCAAGTGCGTGTTACTTTGAAATTTTGCGCCCTGTACTAGATTAAAGGTAAGAACCTGAGGACTTCGTTAAAAAAAAAAATGCTGACGACGTTCCTAGCGATGAAGGAAATATATAAGTAAAGAAACAAATAAGAAGACACAAGGAAGTAACTTTTTTTTATGAATACGAGGGTCATTTCAAAAGTCTTGCACACCGTTTGAGTGGTGAGATCAAGTTCACTTTTATATCAGTTGTGAATCAGAGTTTGGGCTTGACGGTTGTGCTTGTGTTTGCTAGTTCGCGTGACTGTGTTGTAATAATGTAATGTTAAAATGGAAGGTGAACCCGACTCAGGTCGGATTACACATAGTAACCAGTGTTCCTATATCAAAATCGAAACTCTACGTGGAAAGAATCCAACTGAAATTTACAGTGCTTTGCGAGAGGTTTAGAGGTTTGTGGAAGTAGTATAGTGGATCGTAGCACTGTATCACGGTGGTAAGCTCGTTTCCGTTAAGATAGTGTAAGCACTGCGGACTACCGAAGAAGTGGAAGACCACCAACTGCAACAGACCACACCTCTTGAGATTATTGTGAATGACGTTTTGAGACAAGATCGACAAAAAACACGTGAGGAAATTGCATATGAGGCCAGAATGTCTGTCACTTCAGTTTACAGAATCATTACTGAAAGATTAAAGATGAGAAAAATAGCTGCTAGATGGATTCCACGTGATCTGATTAAAGACCAGGAAACATGTCGCAAAAAGAATCGCAGAATTGCTTCAACATTACCGAACAGGAGGAGATCAGTTTCTACGAAGGATTGTTGCAGTTGATAAAAGCTGGATACGAAATTTTGAACGAGAAATTGATGGAACTACTCCGGGGAAAACGTTTCGATACAACTGGCGAAGCTTCCAGTGAGGCGACCCGAGTGATCAGACAGCTCAACAATGAAGGTGCCCTATCCGGAATACAGAGTTTACCAAAATATTGGGAAGCTGCATAAGCAAGAATGGAGATTATATTGAAGACCTGTAAAGGTATTTTGTATAAATGTGCAGAACTTTGAAATTACTTTCGTATATGCCCTGCAGCTTCTATCAGTAAATATTTTGGTGAACAACTCTGTCATTGGTAGTTTTGTATGTGTTTTCTCATTCTGTTCATTTCTCCCATTCTTCTATTATCATTGAGTTGCATTGTCGTTCTCTTTATTGTGCAGAACCTTTAACTAAAGTTTCCGTTCTTCATACATTCCATTGTCTGCCAAAAGTGCCAATTGCAAAATTCATTAAAAGTGTGGAGAAAGGGAACTTCTAGGGAGAAATGAGTCTATTATTCTTAAGATACTTAATTTCATTCATTGCTGATAGAAATTTATTTATTTTTTATTTTATTTATTTGTTGTTCTCCTGTCATTTCTCTTTCGTTTTAGGAAAGTTTAAAAGAGAAAGATGAGGTAATTGAAGTCCGAACGAAAGCGATAACTCTTATGTCAGAAGACTTGTCGAAGAAGGGTCGTATGACATTAGATCAACTAGACGAAACCCGAGATCAGATGCGACAAATGCAAGAAAATTTTGTGTCCATGGAGGCAAAAATGAAGGATGAGAAAGATAGACTTAATAAAGAACTGGAGGAGAAAAATAAAAGGTGATAATCTTCCATTTGTTCGTAAGAAAACAAACAACTATACAAAATAACAATTTAAGGACATAACAAAAGAAACACTGACCAAAGCGTGAAACACACTTCATTTTATTAAGGACTTAACTGACTCATGATTTCAAACATTAACTTAAACTAACCATGATATACATCTAACATTTCATAATTGCCGAAATTTTCAGTGTGTGATAGTATCTTCCCGATTGGCGTTTTCTTAACGCATCAACTGCAGTTCAGCTAAGTAAAAAGTCTAATCAAAACATTACATTATTCGGAAGTATAATGTATTAGTGCCTTTTTTGTTACCTCAAGTTTGTCATCGTATAGTACATCTGCGCCAATCTGGAAAGTTTCAAAGAATTTCAAGTGAAGTTCAGTGTGATTTTGTGAATGTTCCGATAATTAAAAGTGAAACCTTTGTTGTGGATCCTAATAAGATAATTATATACCTTTATTTTTTGAAGAAAGATTTTTGTTCGATACATCTGTACTACAACGATTGATGCCATAAGATATGATTTAGGAGTTGCAGTTAATGCTTTAAGAAAACGTCGCTGAGGAAGATCCATTGAAAATTTCAACAATTACTAACCTTGATTATACTTGTGATTATAATAATATTAAAAGCGCAACAGCTTTTGGGGGCCATGCCCTACTAATCGAATTTTGCCACTAATGACTTTGAAGTGGTATGTAGTCAGCACATGACTCTCTCGCCGTTAGAGTTTAGTAATTGTCCCCATGACATTGGGTGGACACCGCGATACCCACACCGTTTGGTTACTACGAACAGTCACGCCACCTTTCCTCTGACTAGATCCATCAGTGCTTGATTTGGCTGATTTCACGAGAACCGATATTCCCATGCAACTAGGGCGTTGGCAAGTAGTATTGATTATAAGATAATTTTTTGTACGAATAGAACCAACAAATAAACAAACAAAAACTAATTCAATAAAAAATGCCAGTACTTGGCGAACCGTGGTTCCACAGAAATTTTACAGGGGCCAGTTTATGGAGTAAAAATGACATACGCGTATCTATATTTACGTAATTTCATAATTTTCTCACAATATAATATATGATAGTAATTGGAAATCAAATTAACAATAATTAGAATTAAATGAAATCAAATTAAGCAAGTAGTCAACTTAACGGGTTGTTACTATAATATATCCTTAGAAGTTCTTCAGCTTAAAATATAAAAAGTTTCTTTGCGAAGTTTCTCTGAAATTTCTGGAATTTCCGAAAACTACGCATGAGTTGTAATGGCATTAATTTGACAATCAAAAAGGAAGAAGTTGAACTAATTTAAAATTCACATGATATGCGCCATTAAAAAGTCATAAATTTCTTTAAGATCTGGAAAATAACCCAAATTGATAAACTTTAATGTTAAATGTAGCAATTCACCGGTGTTGTGTTCTATTTCAGTTTATGTAGCTAATCATTTCGACGACTTTAATACGCTACTAACGTCAATTACCACTTCGCGGGGGTAAAATAAGAAAAATTAATAATATGTTCCGTTAGTCAGTCACTTTTTACTCTGGGGGCGCGGTGGCTCAGTGGTAGAGCGTTCACCTCCGGTGCTTAGGGTCCCTGATTCGATCACAGCTCGCGCCGTGTGGACTTTGTGGTGGACAAACATAGTGCTCGTGGGTTTTCTCGGGGTTCTTCCGTCTCCTCCCACTTTCTTCATTCCACCATTTCACTCATATCTTATCATCACCGTCTCCTTTAGCCTAACCGGCATAACCATGGGACGTAAAACTTAAAGATTTCATTTCATTTTTTCACTTTTTACTCTTACTTAAGCGCTGTCAAATCGATAGAAACAAAGAATATACAATGAAATATTTGAAAATAATAAGTAATCTGTATAAATAAAAATTAAATATTACTATTATGGGCTGAATTTGTATTTAAACTGCATCGGAAGTGTCACTGATCATCTCAGCGACCCCGAAAACTAGGGATTTGATACTAATATCGGCCATTTTCATATATATATATAATCCCCAAGTTGCGGATCTGAATTTGGATTTAAACGGCATCGGAAGTGTTACCGTTTATCTCAGCGACCACGAAAACTATGTATTCGACATTAATATGGGTCATTTTCAATTATTTTTATATAACTTCCTCCTCCTCTTCCCCATCCCCTAAGTTGCACCGTCAAAGTGAAATAATAAAAACCATCCTAGACTCGAACCTCATGTATGTTGAAAATTTGATCGAGATCGTCGGGTGGTTCAAGAGTTATTAAATCGCAAACATAACATTAATTTTTATTTATGTATATAAATATATAAAAGGATTCCCTGCTCTTCTAAGGTGTTGTTTTGTGTTACTCTTCAAATTATCCCCTTTCTTTCCTCGTAATAGTAACCGCTAGCACGATCTGCAAAGAGTTGTTTCACGATGGTATGTTACATAATTTGTGTGAAGTATTTCTAACTTTCACTTTTTCCTTAACCAGAATAAGGAAAAGAAAGAAAAAAACTGTTAAAAAGTTTGATTAAAGTAATTTTTTTAAATGTTGATTAATTCCAACTTATCTAGTGATTAGCTTTGGTTCCAGTTTTTGTCTTGTAATTTCTGTTTAGAAAAACAAGAACATAATCAAAAACCGGACTCTGAGAAAATCAGGTCAAGATTGATAGCAAATCCGTGAACACATAAGTAGATAAAGGGTATCAGAATGTAAATGATGTAGGATCAGGAAACTTAACGGTCCAATATAGTGTTAGAATCTTTTATTTGCAAGCCAGAAACTTGAAGTCTGAACGCTGTTATGATTACAGGTTTGTTCGTTGATTGTTGACCTTGTTTGTGTTTCGAATTGTTTTGTATATTTTAATGGAAACTCAGCTTCCATTGTGATGATACATGCGAGTGCAGTGTTAATTCTAAATAAGCAACGTGTATTTTAATTAAGTTCAGGTCTGATCAGTGTGACAGTTCTTACATTGGGACAACACAGAGAAATAGAGAAACTAGAATAAAAAGGATTCGGCGTTGCTGGCTTATGAAAACGCCTAGGCGTATCCAAACATAAGCAGTTCAAACTGGTTAGGAAAATGTCACCAGCAGAAGGAGAAATGTGTTTGAGTTACACTACATTAGGACAAAACTCCCAACGTTAAATATCAATGGGTACAACCTTGATGAGGATTGGGATGCAGTTATAAACAGCTTCATTCAAAAACTCAACCCTCAGTGTCTTTAAATACTTAGGGGCTACAGGTAGTTGTCTATACGGTATTTTAGAAGAAGAAAAAAGTGAAATATTGTAAAGTGTGAATAACAAGTGTAAATGGTTGTGTCTAATTTTTTTATTATTTATTTTTTATTTATGTAAAACTATTGTCTCCAAATTTTGGGCTAGTGTGTGTAGGTGATCACCAAAAGTTAAAACAAATTGATTGTTGATATAAGTGTTTTCTTTGGAAAGGACTAAGTGAAATAACGTGCAATAATTTTTGTGAAGCCTACGTTCTTCAGTTAGTATTAAACGGTCAATGACAATAGGACAGGTTGCCGAATTTTTACCAGGAAAGTGATAATCTGATTAGGATTCCCAGCATAGCCGTAACAGTCGGTGGGCAATGCACCGGGGCCGCAGACGAAAGGGTCCCGCACCAACTGCTTGAAGCTCATATTACTTATTACTGAATAATTAAAATTATACTCTTATTCATTTTATGTATGTGAAATATGTACAGTAAAACTGCATATTAGTAGTAAACTTGTTACGACTCCTATACTTCAAATATTAAAACGATTAAAACAGTTTGGGATATGTTAGTCTTAGTCCTTGAATGTGTAATAGCAAAAATGTCCCTGAAATGTCAGCGAAACCGATCATCAGTATATTGTTGTGAATGCCATCAAAACTTTCTCTTTGTTGAAATGGGAAGATCTAATAGGCTGACTTTTTTTGATTTAATGGTGTTACCTTTCATTGCCCCTAGAAGAAAACTAGCCATTCCTACAACAAGGAGACCCGAAGAGAGAAGGTTCCTCAGAATCAATCAGAGTACCATATATACAAATCACCAGTTGTTATATGTAGTGCCGTATGCACAATTTCACGGGTAGGAGGGTGTTTAACCTTCCAATCTTATATCCTTTCATGAGAAGCTTTTTTTTTTATGTAACATAATATATTTTTGTTGATTTTCCATAGTATGTTACTCAAAGGGGAGGGTGTAAAACTTCGACCCCCTTTGTATACGCCACTGGTTATACGGATGGTATAGGAGGTGCTATCGTGCTTCAGGTTTCAATTGTTATCTCTTCAAAATAACTCGCTGGTTGAGGGCCCCACAAATATCTTCCAGCGCTGGGGTCCCGAAGAAATTTGTTACGGCAGTGATTCCCAGGGACATTAAAAAAATAATTAGTGATTTAAATCTTGCCATGATTATTCTTCGATTATCTAAAGTACAGGAACTAACAACATTCATCATTCAACATAGGAGCACCTAGATCTTTTAATAGGAGCTACCTTGGTGTGTAGTCTTTTGTTGGTATCTATAAAGTGTAAATTTTGCCGGACGGCATATTTTGTTCATAAAGCAGATCAAAACTTTAGAAACACTCAGAAAACTTTAAGCGTAAGTTCAGCGTAATGTCGTTCTACATATTTTGTGGGAACGAAAGTATTTTCGACATGTTGAGTACTTCTGTTCTTAAAAATGGAAATGGAAAATATCTTGCAATATTTCATCTGAATATTTTATTCATTCTAGACTCCACTTCTGTATAGATTACCCATAATAGCGTATGCCGTGGCATTTGTATTTATCATATCAAGCTACAAATATTCAGATATAATTAATGTTCTGAATGCATTTTGAATTTTAAGTACTCACTCAAAATATTATATTGAAGCATAAAGTATAGCTCAGCTGTCGGCGATTAATGTTCTGTAGTCAGTATGTTTGCTTAATATACTTTTGTGTAAATGTCATTTTGATTACTTTAATTATTTGAAGTTCTTTGTGTGTCATTGTATCTTTTGCTTGCTATCTTCACATGATTCTATTTCCTCTGTATCTCCTGTGTTTCTGGGTGTCGGTCCGTAAAAGTTTGGATTTCTCACTTTTCTTCACTCGTCTATCGATTGCGCATTGTTTGATTGGCCAGTGGTACTATCAATATAAGATGTTCCCTTGTCAGTGATAAAGTGCACACACCTGGTGCTAAGGGTTTTGATCAGTCATATCCACGGGTTTTAATAAGATTCTCTCATTTTCTGTTGAGACACGGTGACTTAGTGGTAGACCTTTCACCTTTAGTTCAAGGGGAGTTAGATTTGATTCCTGTCGCGTGATCTTGTAAACAATATTTTGTCCGCGGAGTTTTTAGGATCCATTGTTTCCTACCACATCTTAATTGTAATAGTGTCTAACAGTAAGTACGTCATGCTAATAGGTGCTGCTATCTGCGTTATTGTTTGCCTGTCTGACTAATAGATGTCGCTAGCGTGCAGGTAGTTTTCCTATTTAAAAATATTGTGATAATTTAATTACAACTTATTCACTGTATTGGTTGAGTTGAGTTGATTTTGAGTTTAACGTCCCGTTCAGCAGCGAGGCTATATGAGACGTGACTGTATTGGTTGAATTTAATTGTCAAAATAGATATCGATGTAACTAAACTGAAGCGTGCTTTGCTGTTTAGTATTAGGACAAGGATCGTAATAATATTTAGATTTGAGCATTAATATTTGTGTAACTGCCTGTTAGTTGGTGGGCAGACTTTAAAAATAAAAAATAAAAAAATGTACACAATTAGAGGTTTTAATTAAATATAATGTTTAAGTTACAGCGAGCCGAAGGTCTGGGCGCAACGATTAGTTATAATAATACCAATTATTTCATGAACATACACTTGTTGCTGTCTCCGGGACGTTAGATTGAATATTTTATTCATTATTATCAGATGGCCTCTTCTTCGCACGGGGAGAATATATATATATATATATATATATATATATATATATATATATATATATATATATATATATATATATATATATATATATATAGATAGATAGATAGATAGATAGATAGATAGATAGATATAGATATAGATATATATATCATTTTGGGCAAAAAGGGAAATTGGGGCTGAATTTAGATTTAAACAGCATCGTAGGTGTCACTGTTCGTCTCAGCGACCCCGAAAATATGGATTCGGCACTAATATCGGTCATTTTCGAACATTTTTAAATATTTCCCCTCTCCAAAGTTGCATCGTCAAAGTGCAATGACAGAAAACATTCCACACCCGAACCTCATCTATTTGATCGAGATCGATCGATTGGTTCAAAAGTCATAAACATAGTCACTTTCATTTATATATATATATATATTGTAATGTCCCACATGATGTGATAAACAAACAATTCCACACGCCAGTGTTTACAAACACCACCACGTGGTTTGGCAAAAAGACTTCACACCAGATGGATCTACAGTCACTTGCAGACGACGGCTTCTAGCCCCTCACACGGAGTAGAAGACGACATCGGAGCAGTAGCGCCACCGCCACTCAAGGAACGCTATAAATTGGATGGACCAGGGCAATTCTGTACCAGTTTTCTGGTGACCCTCCAATTTGCTTCGGAACATTAGGAGTAACCTAACCCCAGGGCCTCTAGTCTGCTTCGGGACTACGCCTATCCTTTCTTCTGGCTTAGCGTGGCGCTGACTGGGAATCCTACCCACAGCCCGCTTAGCCTGCTTCGGGGTTCTGTTGGCCACTTAACCTTCCTTCTGCTTGCTTCGGAGCATTGGGTCCCTAATTCCACTCTGCTTAGCCTGCTTCGGGCCTCTGTAGAGATCCTGTCTGCGACCTTACGGTCAAAGACTACCTATAACTTACCTTGTAAATTTGAAGAGATTACTTGTATAGTATTTTGTAAAAATAGTTTTATAGTAAGAAAATTTTATAATAAAAGTTAGTAGTGGGAGTCGATTCCGGACACTTTTTATTAAGGCTCTACCTATACCTATATGGGACAAAGTTTTATATATTCACATATATATAAGATCAGGCTGTGAACATTTTGACATGTTTAATAAGCCTCTGTTTTCTAGTCTTTTTCTTAACACACGTCTCCTAGAATACAGATTCCAAGTTGTCTATCTATTTTTCAGTTAGCGAGTTATTGCACATAGAGAATCGTAACATTTTCTTTACACTGCAAAAGCATATCCAAGCATTAAACCGATTTATTAAGCTTAGTTTAGTGCTCTATTCGAATGAAGAAAGTATTCCAATTCTATATGTGAAATAACTCTATAACTCAAATGCAGGTAGACAACATTTGAATTCTAAGAGAAATTATCTCTGATAATACCCAAGATACTTTGACTTTTTTCTATTATACATATATACGTATTATATAAAGTAAAAACTTACGTCTAGTATAAAGTTTTTGCGTTACTGTAATGCTTTAAATCTGTAACTATTTTATACGTAAAACTTGTGTATCATTGTACATGGCTTTGTATATCATTGTTGTTTTACAGATTTCAGACCAAAGTATTCTGTTTCGATTATACTTGTAAATACATCCTTTTCTTTTCAAATAGGATAGAAGACCTAGTAGACGTAACAAAAAGGCTAGAACTAAACAACAAAAAGCTTGAATCAGCTCGCTTTGATTTAAGTACGAAGAACGCAGAACTTCAGGAGAAAGTTGTGAGGCTTCAAGCGGATCTTGTAGCGTATAAGAAGAAGGCAAAAGAAGACGCAGAGTCCGAAAATAGAATAGCAGAGCTTGTTCAATCACTAGAAGAAGCTAATAAACAACAATCTCAACTCAGAGGTAGAATCAAGACATTAGAAAGGCAGAATGCTGGCCTTAAGAAGGTAAGTCGTTTATATTGATGATTCATAACAATTCATTTTGAATTTCAACAATATATCTCTAAGAACGTTGTATTTAATTTTGAGACTGATTTCTGTCTTGATTACGAGTTCTTAACCTTTTTAAGGTTAGCACCTTTAGTAACTTAGATTACTTTGGCAAGCGTCGTGAAGATTTAACTATAATCTATATATTAAAATGCTAGGTTAATATGTTTGTGGTCAATTCCATTTATATGTTTGTGACGAATTCTGTCGACAATGAGATCTCGGAAACCACAAGCTCTAGAAACGTTCTGTTTTCACTGGTCTATTTCAAAGTTTGTGTACACTTGTCAGTTCTAATCCAATTTAAGAAAAAAAATGTGCCGTTATTGTTCTATTCAACATTTTATGGGTCGGTTTGAGCCCATAAGATTAACATTGTCGCTAGGGCAAAGCTAGGTTTATATCATTGTGTTAGGCAACCAGTAGAGAAGTTACGTATGGCGGGTTGACGTACATTACAGGCGCTTTGCTTTAACGTATTGCATGCAGGGAAAACCTATTTTATGCTGGCAACTTCAAAGACCTCAAGAGCTGCAATGAGACGTCCTCGGACGAATTTGGATTTATAAGGACGTCATCTGTCACTTCTCGAAGTTCGCCACAAACTCAACTGAACATTTGTACATTAAAATGCTAGGTGTATATGTTTATAGCAATTCATCCCCTTTATGAGTTGTCTTGTCCTTTAATTGTGTGTATGGACAGCTATAGTGAGGACATGGGAAAAAACCCATGGTCATATCAAAATGATGAGCTGAGTAGACAGCGCAGGTTCAGGTAGTAATAAATAAATACGTTCTCTGACTGTTAGAAATTGTCTTATTATTACCTGTATAGTTGTTTCTAAGAATCTACTTTAAACATAACATTAAGTTGGACTAACCATGGTATTACTCACTAGTAAAAAATTGCCAGCAGCTGGTTTTGTAACTGAAATGTAAACAGCAATGTTACCACCCTGTTAACTTGTAATTAATTTATCACAGTTCATATTGTCCAGCTCGTTAGAAAGGACCGAATGTGTTTGTTCAGTTAAAACAAATAACATTTCAACTGGTTTGGAAGTTACTTTGAAAATATTTTAATGGTATTACCACTCTCAGTAATGCTAAAGTAGTTCGTTTTAAATACCACAAACTTCGGAGCATTTGACTGTTTTAATCTTTTAAATTTTATCATTTATTATTAGGTGATAAAGTAGTGTCTTCATTATTCGATGAAAATAGTATCAATAAAGTTTTTTTTTGTTTGTTTGTTTGTCTTTTCAAGACTGGAGGTATTGTTGCGTTACGTATTTTTTCATGTGTTTCTGCGTCGAGACATAGGGGATAATGATGACATAACTTTTAAAAAATATTTTTTATTATGCCTACTTTCATTATTTTTTGGCGAGCTTACTTTTGCACCTAGAAGATAGAAATTTTGCACACATACATTCAGTGCACTCCTTAGTATTTTTCACATCTCTGCGTTAACACAGGAAGGATCCAGAGGGGCAAAAAGATTTTAAAAAATATATTTTTTTAAACAATAAATCCCTTTTTTCGCGATAATCCCGCCTCAGATACATGATGGATACATGTGAATCGTACCGTTTCAAATGCTGTTGTATTCTGAAGAGAATAAGGCATGAACAATGATTCTAGAATAAATAGGGATGTCTCAAAGAGCTTTTACCTGAGATCCTGCTTTATGCGGGAATCCAGGGTATTGTGAAGATATTCTTAGCACATTGGTAAATATTTTTTACCTTACTTTTCAAAGTAGAAGTTTGAAATTTCGTACACACATTCAGTATACGCCTTAGTATTTTTCGTTTGATTTTGAGATCGTGCGTTAACACAGGGGGTTGCAGAGGGGCAAAAAGGTTTTAAAAAAGGATATTTTTTAAACAAAAAATTCCTTTTTTCGCGATTTTTCCGCCTCAGATACATGATGGAGAATATGAATGGTGTACCGTTTGAAAGCCTGTTCTATCCTGAAGTGAATGAGATACAAAACATGACCTTGGGATAAATAGGGATGTCTCAGGAAATTTTTATATTACATCCGGATCTTTTGGGGTAATTTGGGGCATTATGGAGCTCATTCGTAAATATTTCCCCCACTTACTATTCAAGATAAAAGCTTAGTTACATGCAGCTGAAGCACTCAGCATGCCGTTGTTAACCACGGCGACTGGATTTTTTTATAACATGTTTAACCACAGACTAACAATATCTTTTGGGTATCTGTTCAACTGTTTCAAGCGGTGTTTGCGAAGTCTAGCAAGGAAAAAGCCCGGACCACTTGTCCAGTCGCGGTTGTTAACTACGGCATGCCGAGTTCTGCGGTTGTATGTAAATACGCCATATCGCTCTAAACAACTACAGCTTATTACAACGTTCCAATGAAGATGTATGCACCAGTGTGATTTGCAATCAAGAAGGAACCATCGATAACTCCCGGAGCACGACACTTCTAGAATGTGATACACTTGTCCCGATTTCTCCCACGCCACTTTAGAGATCTAATTGATAGGGTCATTTAACAAAACGAATTCGTCACTCATCCTGAAAATCTCCTGCTAGCTTTAATATCCAACCAAACTCAGACATAAGAAATCTTGATTGGCGAGGAATTAAGGAAGCAAGAGGATCGAGAAAAGACAAAGACTTCGCTCTTGTGTTTTACCAACCATTAATTTTAGAGCAGAACAATACTATGACATGAATGATTAGGCTTCATGCTTCCTCTTCGAACCTCCATTGATCAATAATATTACAAATGAAGAAGTAGATGACTGTATTGTATAAAAGCGGAAATTCAGGGCTTTCTCTGCCAGACCCAAGGAGTAGAACGACATTTGAAAATAATCATCACAAAAGTTGCTTCTTCCATTTTCGGGGTCAGCGCTTGTCATGCTACATCAAAGCGAAATTGTAATCTAGGGGATATACGCTGACATTTCGAACAAAGAATGACTAAAAAGTCCAAGAAGAAAACTAGAAAATCTTGACCTGCTCCTTAGCAAAATTATGTTTGCCAAGATAATTTGGGGTGGGTAGACCTCGCAGTCCAGCCACTTCCTTCTGGTGAGCTGTAGGTTGTTTTCAAAACATAATAAGCTATGAAAGTAAGCGAAGTGTTGGACAGTAATTGAGAAACTGTTAACAATTAGAAAGCCAAATCTTTTATTTATTGTGTAATATCGGAAAACTTCTCAAAACTCAGTCAAAACCAATTGGAAAATATCAATTAAAAAAAAAAATGTCTAAAATTGACAATTTTGGGTCAAAAACATAAGTAAATAGCATAGAAAACCACCCCTGAGGTACGAATTTAACATATTTGTCAGAAACAAAACAATAAACGACCATAATGCAGAAAAAATACATAAAATAGCCAAATAATGAATTTTTTGTGCACGCAGGAAAGTCAGCAGACGTCAAATCTGGAGAGCGACTGGGCCATAAATCTGGAAATCAGACGCTCGCCAAAAAATTCGCACAGCATGCGAAGTGAATCGTTGGGTGTGTGGCAAGTTGCTCCATCTTGTTGCAGCCAAGCATCACGTTCATCTTCTTCCAGGAGAGCAACGAATTGCATTACGAGATCCCCGTACACAGCAGTATCCACTGTTGTCTCAAAGAATAACGGTCCGACAATACGTCGTCTCGATATTGCCCACTACTCTTCGACTTTTTGGGAGTGCAAGGGTTGTTCATACAACTGATGTGGGTTTTCTGTGGCCCAGAATCACGAATTCAGGCTGCTTACAAAGCCGTCCAATTGAAACCAAGCTTCGTCGGATATATATATATATATATATATATATATATATATATATAACATATTCAGAATATTGACACCATTTGTTCTAATTAATGATTGGAACCAATGACAGTAACGCAACCGTGATGCAAAACCCACCTCTTTCAATTCATGCACAACATGAACTCTATATGGATAAAATTCCAGTTTCCGTACAACTCTGTGAGCAGTTGACTTGTGTAAATCACATTCTGAGGCGAGCTTCCTAACTGACTTCTTTGGTGATGCCACATTTCTTTGTTCAACACGCTGCATAACGTCAGCCACCAAAACAGAGAGGCGTCCTGAACGTAACCTGTCTGCTACTGATCCAGTTTCTCGAAATCTTTGAACTAGGGAAAAATGGTTTACTTCTGTGGCAAAGGAGAGTTCTTACACCAGAATGACACTGTCCGGAAGTATTGTTCCACAAAAAAACACTTTCCTGCGTAGAGAATTTCATTTTGAAAAACAGAGCACTTCAGCACAAGTGGACACCATCACCTATCGAACAACGAACAGCTAACTGGATAGCAACTATTCTAGGCACATGAAACAAATGAAAAACTAATCGCTACATTTCAGGGTTGCCAAGTATATGTACGTTATGAGATTTTCCCATAAAAAAATCAGCTTTCTCCTTTTTCATTAAAAGTGCCTTAGTGTGCTAGCTAGAGGTCAAACTCATCTGTTAGTGACACATGACAGCAGCAGTGTTGCCAGCATGGTTCATATTATGGTAAAAACATGGATTTTGGGAATACACGTGTGCAATGTTTGTAAGACTTCATCAACGTACTTTTTCTGTCAAATTCAATATATGGGCATCCAGATTATTCAGTAGTATTGAGAAATGTTGGAAAAATTTACGCGTATGGCTTCTGTGATTCAATATAATCGATTTGCAAAAATGTTTTTTCTGACTCGGGCAACATTTTTCATGTTTATTATTAAATCATGCATGGCAAGAAACATGTTTATGTCTGAAAATTTTCTCAATATATAGGGCTTTCTATTGCAAAGAGCGTTCCTTCTCATTCCATTTAGTTTGTTAGTTATACGGTCTTAAACATCGGGTTCGGTGACTTGTGGGACGCCCTGCATTTATGTATTTACTTCATTTATTTCTTTCCTTTCAAATACGATAAATTGCATAAACGTTATCCTCCCCGTGCGAAGAACGGTTATTTCAGCTAGTATTTATATATAAATATATTATTTAATTATAGATTATATTTCAGTTCTTCTTTCCCTATACCCTATTATATGTATATAGGATGGTACAGTCACGAAAGAAAGTATTCTTCAGTTGATATAATTTCTTTTCCTAATAACTCAAGAATAAATTATTCGAGTTCCGATTTTGGCAAGTTATCAATTTATAACTATTCTAAAGATAACGACAGAAAGATCCAAATTCATTTGTTCCTGAGTTAATGGAAAAAAAAAATTGTCAACTGAAGAATACTTTCTTTTCCGTGTGTACAATAATACACTGACAAACTGAAGAAGGTGATAATACATGACATTAAACAAAAAATGTCAATTGAACATAGGTCGAAAGCGGCACTCTTTTATCGTGAGAGGCGTTCAAGCGCTGATATAGTGCCGAATATCTCACGAACACGGAAAGGTATTTGGTATTATAACAGCGCTTTCGCCGCGTCTTACGATAAAACGGTGTCGCTTTAGGCATGTGTTCATTAGACAGTCTTTTCCTTAATTTCATGTCCTATCACCTCCTCCAGTTTGTCATTCTATTATCATGCTACTCTGTATAAGAAACACTGTCAGGATTGAAGGAAGTGGTTCTCTTTTTGTTCCTATGCAATCTTACCGACCCATTAGTTTTATGTTCGTTCACTAAACAGTATCTATTTCCAGCCTTGAACACTATCACTTGATCCTCCTATTCCTAGAAGGTTCACGCCTGTGTACTTAAAAATTATTTTTCTGTTCTTCTGTTTTTCTTTCCCACTTCATTTCGTCCTTTTTTGATGAAGCAGTTAACGATGACACTTACAGTAAAATTTTTTAGTGTGTGTGATCGTTTTTGATATGCTCAGAGAAGTCCGAATTACTGGATTTAGCGAGTGAATGAACGAGCTCAGATTTAAGTGTACTGTCATTTTTTACTTTTCTAGTTTGTATTTGCAGTTTCTGATATATTCTACCATTTTTGATTGCAGGGATCAGATGCAGGTGAGGAGATAGTCCAGCTGCAAAATAAAATAGCTGAACTGGAAGAAGAGAAAGGTAACCTCCAGTTACAGCTGGTTAACTTTGATGAATTGAAAGGTATGGTTTTTATAAGCACATGTTGTAAATCACTTGGTGCTGGTTGTCTGGGGCACAGAGCTTGGAGTGCTTGTTCAAGAATGTAATATGGTTGTTGGAAAAGTGTTACAATGAAGCGATTTTTTTTTTTTTTTTTTCTCGTTCGTGAAATAGTTTTATTCAGGCAGTGAGTGCAGAAACAAAAATAATGGAACTAATTTATGTGATATAAAATTAAATATTAAGCACCAAAAAAAAAGGCCAGAGTAGCGTAATCAATAGCAAAAGTATAAAGAAGTATTCTTACCTGGAGCTCGGAAATGTAAAAACTGCCACAAGATTTCATTATTAATAGCAAATGCTATACAATTAATAGATCCAATATACCGTAGAGGTCAAAAATAAGGGACCACTCACGTTTAAAGCAAATATTTCGCTGAAGAGCGTTTGCCATTATATTTACCGCGGAAATGATGTTTTCATTGGGAAGATCATGTATTACTGCAAGAAATTGGGTCAGTATATTGCAGCATCGCAGCATCACCCTTATTTTTAAGGAAGAAACAAAATGGCTTGCAATTTTACTGAAATTAAACATACTTTATCCTGTAATAAAAATTAAATGTTCGCACACAAACATTGCCGCTTTATGTATAAAACAATGTGGAAACGAAAAAAAAAAAGTTTGGTTCGACTACATTGAATTAAGTGGCAACAGATTTCTTGATCGTTCGATGTTACACAAGTTTTGCTCACTTTTAGTTCACCGGCAATTTCCCTTTTACTGAATTGACCGTTATGCAACTCAATACTCTCCTATTTCACCCATCCGCCACTACACACCTTCGCATCTTCGTGTCTACACATGTTACGTGTAAACAGTCGGGACAGTTCTCAGATAGCCAGTAGTTGACCAAATAGTTAGTAGGGGCGTGTTGGTGCCTCGATTAGGTTTTATTCTCGTTATTTTTGCTTGCCATTTTTTAACTTTGGTTTGAAAACAACAAGAGATATTGAGTCAAATTCTTTTTGGTTTCCTCATTCTTGTAAACATACAACGGCAATATTTGTATGATTAGAAAAATCTTAATTTTTATTATAGAACGACATATGTTTAATTTCAATTAAACTTCAAAGTCATTTTATTTCTTTTTCAATAATAAGAATAATCCTGTAACATGCTGACCTTGTATCTTGCTTTTTCCGACGAAATCATCAGTTTTGCCGTAAATCTCATGACAAACGCTGTCAGCAAAATGTTTGCTTGAAACATAAGTGGTCTTTTATTTAAGATTACTATGGTATATTGATAGAAGGTGAAATTCTAGTTTATTTTTTGTGAAATCTCGTTCAACCATACTTCAACGTGTGCTAAAATTTGAAACTAATTCATAACATTTTAAGATTGCATGAATTTCCTTGTTTTTCTAAACTTCAATTCGTACAAAAAAAAAATCTAGTTTTGGTACAGTTCACAAGTCTTACAAATTTTGGTTAGATGGATGAGATAAGAAGAAGTAGAGTACCTAGATTTGTGACAGGTAAAAGACAAAGTAACTAGTGTAACTGAAAATAAAAGAAAAAAATAGATTAGGTTCACAAGAGAGAGAATTAAAGATCGAGTATATGTGCATTTTATATTATGTTGTTTCTACTCGCATATAGTCTAATGGTTATTCGCGTGTCTGTGGTGTGCTTAATTGCTCCCGTGTTTAGTTCTCTGTCCAGACAAATTTTAAATGTTGCCGGAGCACTGCGGGGCATTTATGTGGTGTAGAAAGTCAGAAATAACGTAATAGAAGCCGATATTCTAACCATGCATCAGTCAAGTAAATCCACCATAACTGGTTGTAAATGCCAAGAAGTTTAATGTAAGTGTTCCAAAATGTAAATAACGTACAATTTTTCGCCATCCTCAGAGTATTAGTTTGGTTATAACACAAGTTCAAGTCTTTCTGAAAAAAAAAATAAAATCCTATTGCCCTACCTGTTTTTGAAAAGCCCTATATGATCCTTAGATAGAATTAAATTAAGTAAAAGCGAATCTTCTTTGGTTATTGACAACTTCCTTCAACCGAAAGCATTATAATTTGCTACATACATTTTTGCGAATATAATTTTTTTAAAAAAAAGATCGGTGGCTAGTGCTTTTTATTATTATTATTAAATAAAAATACTATGGTGAATTATTCTATGAGGAAAAATTGTCTTCTTGGAGGGTGCTTCTTTGTAATTCTATAATATTTAAACGTTTGTTACTCTGTTTTTCCTCTGTCATAGTTGCTAGATCAAGTAGTATGAATAGACACTTCTCGAAGAAAACTTTATGTGGATTTCTATTGCGACGGAAAGTTGGGAGGATAGTTCTTGTAATGCTCGGGCAGAAATGGTTTGAAAAAATGAAAATGAAATCTTCAAGTTTTACGAGCCATGGTTATGCTGCCGAGGCTAAAGGAGACGGTGCTGATGAGAAATGAGTGAAATGGTAGAATTAAGAAAGTAGGAGGAAACGGGAGAACCCCGAGAAAACCCACGCACATGGTATTTGTCCACCACAAAGTTCACTTAGCATGAGCTGGGATTGAACCAAGAACCTCATGCACCAGAGGTGAACGCTTTATCACTGAGCCACTGCGGCCCAGAAATACTTTGAGATGTAGGCACGCTCGACCGGTTTCTACTTTCTTCCATTCTGGCTATATGATCTGCTCACCTGAGCCTCCTAGACTTAGTGACTGTTAACAATGTTTGGTAAATGGTATAAATTATGCAATTCCTCGGTATGAAATTTCCGTCATTCTCCATTCCCGTTCCTCCTCGTGGGATGCAACACATATAATTTCTAACTCTACTAATTACAGTCCTAACTGGATTAGTTGGCAGAGAATAGAATACTATTCGGGCCTTTGTTTCAGCGTCGATGATCCTTTGAAATTTTTGTCATACTTTGTGTCTGTGTCGTTAAAATTTTAAACTGGTGGATATAGTTAATTTAAGTTAGTATGCCAGATCGTTAGAAAAGGAAGAAACAGTGTCAGATGCCCTTCGATTGATGCAAAAATCAAATTCATCCTGTTTGTAGTTCGCTCATATTCTAAGCTTGTTATAAATACTTAAAAATGCATTTAACAGTGTTGGAAAAACAACTTGTTTACCACTACTTGTTTCTAATTATTGGTAGCCTTCACCCTGGCTGGCTTTAAATTACTAAAAGCAACAGAATATGTACACGCTCTCCTACATTTTCAACACAAGCATTACAACTTAAAATAAAAACATTTTCATCTAGTCACCTTTAATAGTTTATTTTGTTATTAATATTCAGAGTGTGAACACTATTTTTGAACACACTATATATTATCTTAAAAACATACATATATTAATACTGCATTTATCTAGCTCTTTGGGATCTATTCATTTCGTATCATATTGTCTGTTTAATATTTGAGCTTATTAACGTCAGTCTAAAGTCATGAAATAGTATCGTCAGAAAGAAGTACAATTTTTCACTCGCAGAAGACGTAGTTTTCAGTTTTTACGAAATTTGCAAAAAATGATAGCAGTATTGTCGTACCCAAGTTAGAAGATGAGATAAGATCTTTTTTGAGTTAGATTCTTTCTTTCCTCTCAAAGATTAGGTCAGACCGTGTAGGTGCCGCTTGTTTGCTACCTTCGTAGGACTAGATACTTCCATCCCTCTAAATTACCCGAAACCGCTGACTACTGCCCAATACTATGCAACGTGTACGTTCGTTTTTGAAAGGAGTGTTTGTAGCTTATCGGGTCATTTCTTGCACAGAGGAACCCTGAATTAGCGAAAATGCCGATTACTAAAAGCACTTTATATATATATATTTGTAGTACATTACTTGTCTTGATTCACGTAATACTGTAATTGCAATTAAATACACATTTGCATAGGATAGATTTAATTTATTCAAAGACGTCACAAACTACAACACAAGAAACTGCAGTAGCGTACACAGAACGTTATTAAGAGGAATTCAAGCACCCAAATTCATATCGTATGACACTGATATCAACAATACAGTAAAGGATACGGTACACAAAAGTTTAAATCTTCAACCCAGTATAGGGGGTTTTAAAACGTGTTGCTCTTTTAAAATTTCATATATATTGTCAGTGTGGAGTCATAATGCTGTTTAGCGATAACGACAATAAAAGAAAGGAAAGAAAATAGTTTTAATGACCAAATTGGCGAGAGAAAGTAGTGTATTTACGAAGGTGCAATAGTAATTATCAAATACTTAAAATTAGTGAATAAAGTGACTAAATTGTTAGTCATTGTAGAGTGGTATCTTATTTGAAAAAAAAAAAAGAAATGAAATATTTCAGTTTAACGTCCCACAGTTATGTTCTTCAGGCTAAGGGAGACGGATGACTCAGGCAAGTGAATGATGGTGGAATAATTGGTGGAATGAAAAGGTGGGAGGAAACGGAAGTATTCCGAGAGAATGTAGACACGATGCTGTCCACCACAAACTTATTTGGCTATAGGTCGAACCAGGGACCCCACGCACCAGAGGTAAGCGTTCTGCCACAGCCACTGTACCTCCCCATATATATTATTTGCAAAAAATTGCAAAATATCAATGTATAAATTATAGTAAATCACTTCGTAAATAAATATTTCATTAACTTCTGCACAGTGTTATATAAATCATTTCTGCTGGAAAGGAGGAGTGTACACTTTAGGAGTTTTCTTCAGATGTAGTTTTCCGAAAACGTCTATTATGAGTTTTTTCATATTTCGTAACTGCAGCATAACCCGATTTAATTTTAAAAAGGGTTTGGGTTTGAAGTTTTGTATTTTACGTTCTTATGCACTAATGTAATTGGACGTTGTAGTGGACGAAATCAAGAACGTGTATTAACGTGAGCTCCAAACCACGACTGGGGCTTGAGTGCTGCGTAATTAGTGAATTCATAGACCATCATGCGAGATCAATTCTTGCAATATATTTCGTTCCCCATCACAATCTCACGTCCAGGAAATATAAGAAAGGGGAACATGAACTGTATTTCCTTTTATTTATTTCAGATTAAGAAAACAAGTATAGTGAGATTTCTTGCTAAGTTTATTGTTATATATAAGATCTGTACTTGTAGTGAATATATTCTTATGTGTGAACTCACTTTCCATAGATTATGAGATGCAGAAAAAAGACGAAAGGTTATTAAACAAAAGATTAATCAGTCAGGGGTGCGAAAGGAGTGATACGAAGACATTGTCATTGCGAATTTGATCTTTTATTAAGAAAGCATGTAACAAATTGAGAAATCAGCACATTTTTAACAGCATACGATATGAAGAAACGTCATAATTTTTGCAAAATCCGAATATAAGCTACATCCTAATTTTCATAATTGAAATTTTGATAAAATAGGCGGCTTATATTAGAGTCAATACAGTATTTGGTTTATTATAATGCGATTTTGTGTTGTATATAATGATAAGATAAAAGTCAAATGGAGGACATCACTTGCTTTTCCTATTTAATTATTAATATACAAATTCAATAATCGTGGGTTCAATCTCTTATAAATCACAATAGCTCAGTGGCAGAAACCCTATTTCGGAATGCCAAGGGTCAAATAACGAGTTTGGTACTAAATAGTTTTTCTCTCTCTCTCTCTCTCTCTCTCTGGAGAACTCGAAAGCGAGCCTGTATTTATACATATTTGCATAAACCTTAACGAGGACTGTGCTATTGGATATATCGATCTATCCATCAGGTATTCTCGAATATCTAAATATCAATATCGGAAAACTTACTGATTAAAATTTCGATATTTTTCAAAACCTCGATATTTCTATGTTTTTCCCTAGAAGTGTCGCATATACTTACGTTTGATGTCATACACAAGATGCAACCGTTCAATTTTTCAGTGATGCTATAATTGAACAACACTTTGTTAGCCTACTGGATCGTTTTTACTTTCGAGCGACGATATGAGAGAAGAAATCCCGGCGGGACCTCGTGTGGTTCGGATCCCACGTTAAGATTTAGGATTTAGATTGCTGGGCTTGCGGCATCTATGGCCATGTTAGCTTATTACGTATGTGGGATGACGTCCCTCGGCGAGCACACTATTCGGGGAAAGGGAAGAAAGGAAGCGGCTTTGGACCTATACGTTAGGTACCACCCCGACATTTGCCTGGTGTTAATGAGGAAAACCTCATTCAGGATAGCTGGCCTGAAAAAGCTTCTTACATTTTTTTGACCGAGTGTCCCCACCGGGAATCGAACCCGGAACCGCTTGCACTCACGTTAAGATGTAGATCCACTTCTCATATAGCCTTGCTGCTGAAAGGGACGCTAAACTCGAAAAAGCTAAATCTAAATATAAACCTTGTTTTCGAACCGTTTCCTCAGGAGCTCAGCCGATTTTGTTCATGTTTCATAAACAACCGTATAACGTGATGAGAGCAGTTTCTTCTGAAAATATACACAAAAGGTGGGTTTTTCAGCCGATATCTGAAATTAAAAAAAAAAAAAAAGGTCATATTTTATAAATAAACACAGTAACAACCCTACAATAAGGCGGATGTAATTTCAAGTTAGAAATCAACAAGGAGTAATTTAGTCTTGGAATAATTTGACTTCGAAGTTTTCTGGAAATTCGTATTATAACTTTGTTGTATTTCATAAGTAAATGGGAGAATTTTTCTCGACGATATTTCTCAGTCTATTTTTACTAACAGGTTTTTTTGCTTTCCTTACACCTTATATGTTATGTACTTCAACAAATACCATATAAAGCTTAAAATATAGAATGTAATAATAGTAGTAAAAGAAAAATAAAATTAGTGAGATAGAATTTTTAATAACGTTGTGCTCTTGTGTCAGTGTATTGCGCAAGCGACAGTGTAATTGTATTTTCGGAAAACTAATGTTTGGAAAGTTGATTTGGTTAAAGGTTTTTGTAACAAGTTTGAAATTTTATAGAAGAGTTTCCTATTCTGTTTTTCTTCTTTTTAATTTTTGTCATGTTTTACAGATTACGTTAGTTACTTAGATGTATATGAAGGGAACTATAAATAATCTAAGTTACAGAAAATAACCTGTAAAAGATTACACGAAAGCTAAAAAGAAAAACCTATTCTGTAAAATTTCAAATTTGTTACATGAGCCCTTATCTAAATCAACTCTTCACTTATACAAAGGATTGTGCTATACGGGCTTTATTTGGCACTTTTTCACTACCAAATTCATTGCTTATGTGCTTAACATTTTGGTAATAGTATTAAACAGCTAACCCTAAATATAACTTAAAAATAAGAAACATTTTTATCTTATTATGTTTCCACCTTATTAATTATAAAATTTTTAATCGGCAAAAGAAATGTAATTTAACAATTATAAGATTTTTCCATCTTCTTAATTATAAATTTTTCATCATAAAGGAATTGTAATTTAACAAAAACATATAATATAGAATGTAATTAATAATTGAACCTTACCATTTAATGTTTTGTAACTTTTTTTTTAACTTTGTAAAATGCTGTGTTGTATTCATGTTGAGCGTCTCTTTTCAGTACTACATAGCTTATAGTTGCTAACGAACTGCATATTCTTCCATTATGTGAGCATCATGTTCGTGGCATTAAATGTATATTTGTGGAACGTACCTTACACAATTCCTGTATTGCAGTTTTTCCATATTACGATTTCATGTTACCTTGCGCCAAATTAGGACTTTTCGTCGTAGTTTTCGGTATATTTTATTTACGTGTTACAATTACTTTTTAAATCTGCTAATGTTCTACCAGATAGCATCAAATTATGTCACATAATTTTCGGACTTTTCTGTTTCCAACGTACTGTAGCTTTGTAGACTCCCTTGTTTCCGCGAAGCTTTTTTTTTTTTTTCTTTTCATTCTTGCTTCGACACGATCTTATAATTTGGTAGTTCCTCATTTTTAACATAATTACCGAATGGAATCAATCATACTTGTGCCAAACGAGGATTTTGTAGCGATTTTTGACAGTTCCTATTTTTTAATCTGGTTTTATTTATTGCTTCAGATGAGTTTATTATATAAAGGTAATCAAGAAAGTCCTGTCGCTTTTTTGGGGTTCTGTGATCAATTGGCCCTCAAATCGTGAGTTGAATGCGAATGGAGATAAGTCGAAGGTCAGTTGTTGGTGTGGATATATCCAACATTCTATCTGGTTGTGGCAGTTCAGTTACACCGTGAACTTCGTAAGGACAGAGCGTCATAAGGACATGTATGCTGTACGAGTTCAAAATGGTTTCAAACGCTGTTGCAGCGGGGCGGAAGATATGCAGCCCTTCTATGAGGGTGTTGTGACTATGCGGACACTGCAGCGATGGTTTAACAAGTTTAAAGACGGGGACGAAACACTCGGAAGACGCACCACGTGCCGGAAAACCAACACTTGTACAAAATGAAGATCTTCAGGCAGCAGTTGAGACGAACAGTGACCAGACATGTAAGGAACTGGGACTAAAATTCAATGAGTGGAGAAACCATTCGACAGCACCTCCATCAACTTGGGAAATACTACAAGTTGGGCCGATGGGTCCCACATGATTTGACTCCTGCCCAGAAGGCAACGCGAACAGATACCTGTGTTTCTTTGCTGTCTCTTCTGAGTAAGGAGCCATTTCTGGACAGGGTGTTGACATGTGATGAGAAGTGGGTCCTTACGAAGCTCCACGGCACCATCATCATTGTTAGCATTCCATGAACCTGTTCCAAAACAGCCGAAACCAGCACTGCACCAGAAGAATGTCCTGTATATTTGGTGGACTGCCCGCAGCATCGTAGATCGGGAATTGCTACCAAATGGCCAGAGCATCAATTCAAGTGAGTGCTGCCAGTAGTTGAGCAGTGTTCAAGAAAAGCTCAAAAAACTTTGGAGCCAGTACTTCTAAATTGCAAAGGGGTCCTCCTGTTATAGGACAATGCTAAGTCCTACTTGGCCAGGATGACTCGGGATACCATTCTACGCCTTGGATGGGAAACACTATTACACCAGTCATTGCACCGTCCGATTATCATATGTTCCATTCTTTGGACAATAACCTTAGAGGACGCCAGTTGAAATCCCTAGTAGATGTGCAAAACGTACTTGATACCTTCTTTGCACCACGGCCCATCAAGTTATACCACCTTCTCCTTCTTTCCAGAACCATCCATGTCCTTCCAGAACGTTGGCAAAAGATTGTCGATACTGATGAGGGGGCGATAGGGGACTTCCAGGTATGTCTTAGGTGACATCGTTGTTCGAAGGTGATGGGTGAAAAAGCGATAGAACTTTCTTGGTTACCTTTATATACCCTACAAGCATCATGTTGATATCTAAGAAACGAAGCTTGTAATTAAAAAAAAAAAGATTATTGAAAACAGAAAAGAGAAAGAAAAAAACAAGGTTAAGAGCCTAAATTCGAATTTTTCATGTGCCCCTAATTACCCAATGGTAACGATCTGTACTTGCTTTTGTTCAGCAAGAACTGATATTCGACTGGCGTAAGTTGATTTGCGTTCGTACTTATAGTGCGGATTTATAAACGTAAATTTCGAATTTTTTGACCGAAAAATTGGATTTTAATTTCCCTAGTTTGCAACACTTAGTGAGTGTTCTAATTGGTCTAAAAAATTTGTATCTATATGAGGTATATATCTGACAAGTCCTAAGTAGATCTCTCTAAAACGAAGGAAGTTATACTGAAAAAACTTTTAAAAAAATTGAAATTCGAAAATTCTCGAATTTTTTGCTTCGGGCTCAGTTTGAGAGAGAAACTCGATACTCAAGAAAAAAACAGGATAAACTATAACCACAATCATATTTGACATAGAAAAAATCATCCCGATATCTTAATTAGTGTACACACAGCATAGGATTAAGAAAGTGGTACGCCCGCGTCCGTCACTTTCCCGACCCTGTTTCGAAAGGCTTAAAGATAATTTGATTTTTCGGTATAAATTCAAAATACGCGCTAACGTATTTGTTTTTGCATTGAATTAAGATTTATGTAATTACTGGTACTTACGAATTTTTGTTGATGAAATTGTAAATTTTCTCCGCGTTTGGATGCATATTTAAAATACAATATTTTTTAATGTACCACCTTCTCTTTCGTCTGTCTCTTAACAGTAACAGGATATTTTAGAATGATATGATACTTAAAGAGTGAGAGAATGAAACCTATAGTCGACGGAAATTTGTCCTTAAGGTAAAAAGTTTTATACAGGGTGGAGCAGAGGGAACGCATGTTTTTCTAAACTGCAACTGCTTCGCGACAAGTAAGGGTATTTTGATTTACCATTGGCACACAGCTCAGACAATGCCGTTTCAGTCGTTGGGTTTCATAACTCATCTGCATCTTCCGTAACAATAGCGTCCATTATGTCACAAAATTTTCTGTGCTGCATAAAATCCGTTTCACTTAGCTGCTGGACAATCATTACTTTATGCGGCTGAAATTTGAGATTATCATGTAAGATGCGATAAAGCAAACGACGTGACATACCCAGCGATACAGCTTGTTGCCTAGCGAATCGTTTCGGACTAGCAAGAACTGCCCTTTTCACTCTGTCTACGTTTTCCAGAGTTCAAACTAAATGGGTTTCCATTTCATCGCAGATCCAGTACATCTGAACGTTGCAACCCATCTGAGTATAGTGTTTCGATCTGAGACTGTACCTCGACGTTCGATATTAAACTTCCGACGGAAAAGACGTTGAACCGTGACCGCAGAATCATTGTTTCTAAAGAACTGCTCGACCGCGAACACATGATGCTCTACGCTTCCCACTACATAATGACTGAAACTGCATTGTCTGAGCTGTCTGCCAACTGTCGCTCAAAATCATTACCCTTACTTGTCGTAGAGTACTAGCGGTTTTAAAAAACATGCATTTCCTCTACTCCACCCTGTAGTTCCTTAAATTTTTGAAACAGCATAACTTTATTTAACAGATTTTGTCAAACAACCGAAATAAAACGTGCCATCCGATGAATTTAAGGAAAAATGTCACTATATTTGCATTATTCTTATTAAATATTCATAATCAGGTCATATAGAACAAAACCTCTTTTTTCCAGTGTCTGAATCGAGATGGCAGAATCAAGTTACAGAATTGGAAGAGCGAGTAAAACTTCAGAATTCTGACTTGGATAACCATGTGCACATGATCAGTCTTTTAGAGAATGAGAAATTGGATTTACTTAATAGTAAGTATTATTAAGCGTTTTCTGTATTCGCATTCTCTGTTGTGTACTCTATTACTGTATTTATATTTCATAAGGACTTTCTAAAACCTGATGTTGTGCTTTTGTATGTTTGAGGAGAGGAAGAGCAAGGTTTGTAATAAATTTGTATTATGCGAGCATTAAAATGCCAGAGGAGGTTGTATTGTGACTTATAATTGGAGGGTTGGGCAGTTTTTCTTAGGTTATTTACTTAGTACAAATTGTTTTATTTGAAGCTCTGATTGTTGAAAATATCTTATACTTGTAATCTTCCGACTCTCCCCACGAGTTTTGGTCACTCTTTTCCACGAAGCAAAATTTCAAGTAAATAAAGCGATTTTTAAAATTCCTGAACATGTTAGCATATTGTGCATAGCGAAATGTTTTGTTTAATATTCGCATTCTGCTGTATTACAGAAAATATTATTTAACTATATAGAGAAACGTTTCAAAATCCTCTGTTATGGATTAAAACCCATTTTTCGGTTGTAGTCATAAGTGTTATTCCCGAAGCAAAGGTTGAGGATAAAAAGTGGCATGGACCGAAGCAGCAAATAACGGTATTTGTCTGCAGATTTAAACATCTTTAAAAATACCAGAATCCTTGGCGAAATGTGCAGAAGACGCCATGACAAATGACTGAGGTTTCAGTGCTGCCAGCTGTGTTGTGTTTTGTTTATATTATAATTATCCAACAATTATTTTGTATAAATTTCTTTTGTGTAATGAAAAATAGAATCTCAAGTACTTTCTTATCCTTTGTGTTTTGTGGTGTGTGTAAATTTTGACGCATGTAATATTAAGGTTTTCTGCTTTTAAATATTTGAAAAGATTATGCGAACTACGAGGATCATTTCATAAATAATGCACACTAACTTTTTGTGACTTACACGTCTATTGTTTGAAGAGGATCTCTCTACATGCCTTCGCTATAATCTACCTGGTTGGCAATGACGGGCTCCCAACCTCCGGGTAGCGTTTGTATTCCATCAAGGACGCTATTTTTGTAAAGCTGCCGAAGGGTTCGGATAACGGTTGCAGAAAGCTTTTCCAGACATGGAAACCGAAGTCAATGCATACGTTGTTTTAATTTCGGGAACAGGTCGTAGTATGGTGGACTCATGTCCGGACTGAGAGGAGCATTAGGTAACACTTCCCAACCGTATTTGCGAAGGGCTGTACACACAGAATTAGCGCTGTTCGGGCGAGCCTTCTCATGGAGAATCAGTGGACCCGAGTAACTGCCGTCGGGTTTTGTGTATTTTTCTGCGCAGTTTCAGGAGAAATTCAAAATAATATGCTGCTGTGACACTTCTTCCACGTGGAACTCATCCGTTATGATAATGCCTTGGTGATCATAAGCAAAAATCATCATTTGTTTAATCTGTAATTGAGATCGGCATTATTATTATTATTATTATTTATTGGAGAAGATGGAGCTTTCCATTCGTTGGATTGTGATTTCAACTCCGGCTCAAAGTCTTTGATCCACGTTTTATCAATAGCAATAATGGGACACAGAAAGTCCTCACCTTCAACGTTAAATTTTTGTTTCAGCACCATTGCATTGCCCAGACGTGTCTGTTTCTGTTCAGCAGTCAAGAAGTGGGGGACTCACAGCACAGAAATTTTTCTCTTCTGTGTAAATCACTTGTCAGAATTCGGTAAACTGACGCAAATGGGATCCCTGTGATTTCAGAAAGTTCCTCACATGCCACACGGCGATCTTGTTCAAGCGGTTGATGATTTTGACTTTACTGATCTTGCATCATCCTTTATGTTCATAGGGCCACTACAGAAACGAGTTGCTAAACGAGAAACTGTACTACGGTACACTGTTGTCTCGCCACAAACTTTAGAAAACATTGCAAATTTTTGTAGAGTTTTTGCCACGTAAAGTTCCAATTTTTGTGTACGTCTTCTGATCTTCAGTAGATACGTTACCCGAAACACCTACAACCTCCATTTCCAACACATGTCACAGCCACACTGTGTTCACTAGAGAGCGTGCAGGCACACGTCCTGGTGCCTCAAGACTTTCAGCTTCAACGAACGAAATGTTTACGTCGATTGCATCATCCAGTTCGCAACGTTGCTATAGTGTGCACTATTTATGAAATGACCCTCGTAGTAAAAATAGTGTTATGTGATAAGGTTTTCACTATCTTCTTGTAAGTTCATTTTCATTCCAATTACTGTATTTACCGGATGTTTAAGATAAAACGTCCAATGTTTATAAATCACAAACATCTGGATATATATATATATAAGGATGAAACCAACTGAGATAGGAAAATATTAGAGTACGCATGGAACGGAGCCCTGCGGTTCACCCGAAAATATAAGTAATAACATATATAATCTCATACAATGTTGAAAAGATAGTGGTCAAACTAACCACTTTTGTAGGGAAAATTATTTACGAAATCGACATCATTTTACTGTGAATTGTTTCACAATCAGATGAAATATCTGTCCAATGCTTATAAACATTTTGAAGTATAAGGATGAAACAGAAAGTGAAATAGGGAAAAATGTCTAAGGACGCATCGAATTGATCGTTCTGCATCCCACAGGGTCGCCCGAAAATTGTATTTGGAAAAGTGTACCATTTGATACATCATTGAAAAGATCATGAAAAATAAACAGCTTTTGTAGGGGAAAAAGTTGTTTGTATGGGGCACCGCTTACGAAGATCAAGGAGATGTTTAGTGATTTGGTGTTGCATTGCAGTTAAATAGTAGTCATTCCGTAATCGGTGTCCCACATGAGAAATGAAAATACAATTTATGATTGGATGACTTTGCAAGGGAAATTATGTAGTTGGGTTTGTCAGGAAAAATAACACTATGTATCTAATGTTTTAGCAGTTTTAATACTTGTGCTTGTAGTTTTCCTCTTTTAAATAAATTTGTGTAAAAAGCACTGAACCGCTTTGCAGTACACTTTCTAATGTTTGTAATTTTTGATTTCAGCGATCCAAGACCAAAGGCAGAATATAAACGAATTAGAAACGGTTGTTAATAACTTGAGAGAGGCACATACTGAACTGGAACACTTCAAAGTATCTGCTGAGATGAAGACTGTTGAATTGGAAGAACAACTGGATATAGTCACAAGAGAAAAATCCGAACTTCAAGAAGAAATGAATAATTTGTTGCAAGAGCGTACGGACTCTAGCGTGGAATCCGAAAAGAAGAAGTTAATAGAAGAATTAGATTCTTACAAAACCGAACTAGAAAGTGACAAAAATAAAAATCGAGAGTTGGAAACCCAGTTAAATGAAAAGACTGAACTTATTTCGAAACTAGAAGAGGAAATACATTCTGTGAAAGATACTCTGTCAAAACAAAAAGATATTATAGATGATCTTTCATCGAAGTTGAATTCGAAACAAGAAGAATTAGTGTCAGTACAGGAAGAAATTACCAATCTTACTTCTGATTCATCGGAGAGAACTCACGTGTTAGAAAGGCAGATAGAAAGTTCTACGCAAGATATTAAGGAATGGGAACAAAGGTGCTGTAATTTAGAAGCTCAAGTGCGATTGTTAGAAGAAGAAAAAGTGAAAATCTGTGAACAAATTCAGTTCCTAGAGAAATCGAATTTAGAATTGTCAACGTTATTAAACGAAAAAGATTCTGTTCTTAATGAAGTGTACAGAGAGAAAGTAACGAAAGAAGAGACGTTAGTGACACAGAGTGCGAGAGTGCAAGAGTTAGAAAGTACTGTGAACGACTTGCGCGAGATTGTTCGTGCAAAAGAGGCCGAAATAGCGGCTGCGAAAACGAACATTGAAGAGTTAAAGGTACAAGTGCGAGAGAGTGTAAATAGAAATGAAGTGAGAGAAGAAATAGATAATAGCAAAGCAGAAATTAATAGACTTACGTGTTTGATAGATGAAAGAAATTCAGAGATTCATCAACTTAAAATTGCGTTAGAGAATAATTCGGTAGAATTAAGTGAATTAAGGGAAAAATTAACCGCTTCTTCGGAAAGTATACGTGTGTACGATAGTCAACTTCAAAATTTGACAGTAACGATTTCGGAAAAGGAATCAGAAATTAGTAATTTACACGCGAGTAACGAATCTCTGATGCAACAGTGTGAAAAGTATATGAATATTATTGCTGAGAAAGACAGTGAAATTCAACGACTTACTAATGACTTGCAAGAGCAACTAAAAAGTGAAGAAAATAGGCATTCTGAATTATCATCTGTTTCCGATAAAATTACTGAGCATGAAGAAACCGTTCGTTCATTACGAGAGCAACTTGAGAATGCAGAAAAGATAGCGAAAGAAAAGGATGAAACTATTCAAGAGCTGCAACAGTTGCGTGAACAGCATGAAACAAAAATCAAGGAACAATTAGAGAAAATGAAGAAGTTAGCTGCTAGTTTGAAGCAGAGAGCTAAAGATGTTAGAGATTTGAATGATAAATTAAAGCAGTTTGAAGCCATTATTCAGAGTAAAGATGAACAGATCTCTACTCTTTCGTTAGAACAGCAGAAAGTTCAAAGCCAGCTTAATGAAGGCGAAACGCGAATATCAGAGAATGAGCATCTCGTTAAAGAATTCCAAGAACATATCAAAAACTTAGTTGGCGAGATGGAGCTGAAGACTAAAACAGTGCAAGAAAAAGAGCAGTCCATCATGGAACTTCAAACAAGAATTTCTGACTTGGAGCATCAGTTGCAGAAAAAGGACCAGGAACTGGAAGAAGTTGTGACAAGTGTGAACAAGTTAAGTGAGCAGTTGAACAGTGTAACGGAAGCTAAGAAAACAAGTGAAGTGCAGTCAGAACAAAAACTTGCGTCGTTGGTAGAACAATTATTGGAACTTGAAAAGGAAACATCTAACCTGCAAGAAGAACTCTCGCAAAAGGATAATTTTATAAAAGAACAAGAGACTATATTAAATAAAGTGAGTGGTGAGAAACACCAATTGGAGCAGCAAGTGGAACAATTAATGTCAACCTGTAGCGGTCTAGAAACCAAGATCGAATCATTAGAAATCTTGTGCAATGAAAAGGTTAGTGACTATGAAGCAAGGATTTCGCAGCTAACAACTTTTACTGAGAACGCAAAGGAAATACAATTAAAATATGAAGAATTGCTAAAAGAAAGAGAAGAATTGGTTAGTAAATTAGAAACTGTTCAAAATGAACATAATAAAGTAGTTGCGGAAAATCAAAATCTTCAACAGGAGTATGAAAATCAAGTGCAAGCTGTTCGTGAGTTAAACACGAAACTGTCTTCCATGGAAACTAATCTTGAAAATTCTAAAGCACAAATAGAGGACTATGTAAACCAGATAGAACAAATGAAGGTTGAACTTTCAAGTAGTTCGGAGGAAATTCAAAAATTACAGTCACAGATTACGAATGTTGATGATTTGGTAAACACGAGAAACGAAAAAGAGGCTGCTGATGCTAAAGTAAAAGAACAAGAAGCTGTAATAGAAGAACTGGAGCAGCAATTAATGAAGAGCGAAGCCAGGGTAGAAGATTTGGAAAACAAACTGAAAACTGTAGACGAAAGACGTTTATCATTGGAAAACAAAGCAGAAATCCTTGATTCAAAACTACGCGAATCATTCGAGGCTAAAGAGGAGATGGTAAGAACTGATGAAATGTTAAAAGAAGAGTGTATGAGTCTAGCTGAAAACGAAAAGAAACTTCTTGAAATGAACAGACAGTTAGAAAAGCAAAACAATGATCTGAATCAACAAGTTGAAAAGCTACATCGAGAATATGAGGAATTACGAAATAACTGTATAAGCGCTGAAAATACAGTAAGAACTTTACAGCAACAATTAGAACATCTCAAAGATACAGAAAGCTCTCTCAATCAGGCAGTGGAGAAAAATGCTATACTGGAAAGAGAAGTTAAAGCCCTCCAAGAAACTGAACAACATCTAAAGGACGAAAGCACGAAAGCACAGCAGTACATTGAACAAATCGATACTGAACTGCGAAACCAGATAGAAAAATTGGAAAGTGAGAAAAGGTCGTTGTCTACTGAAAATGAGAAGCTTCAAGATGAAAAGAACTTTATGAATGAAGAAATGACGCAGTTACAAGGAGCAATGGAAAGCATTCAAAGTCAGCTTGAAAACAGTCAACAGCAAGTTACAAATTATAAAAAAGAAATTGAAAGTGTAGAATCCATTCTTAAACAGAGGGAAGAAGTCCAAGATGTAGTAAATATGTATCAATCAAAAATTAACGACCTACAAGAAAATCTTCGCATAGTTTCAAGTGAAATATCGGAGAAAGATGAAAAGCTTAAAGCATTGCAGGAGGAGAAAGAAACAAATACAAAGAAAATTAAGGAATTAGAACTAAATATAATGGAATCCATATCTACGCGTAGTGATATAGAAAATGACTTACATAATACGCAGAAAATGTTAACCGAATCAAATGCCTTTGTTGAAAATCTTCAGCTGGAAATTCAGAAACTCCAGCATGAGCGGGATGATTATGTACAGTACAACAGCTCACTTCAATCAACAGTTAGTGACCTAAATAGACAGTTAGAGGAAAAACTAAATGTCGTAAGTGAAAAAGGAAATGTTCTAGAAGAACTTAAACTTGCGTTGGATACCAGTGCGAAAGAATGTAGTGATTTAAAATGTAGGTTACAAACTATTACAGAACAAAGGACTTCAGTAGTTATATTGTTAAACGATACGTTACAAAGACTAAATAACTTAAGCAAGGATATTACAGGGTCTTTAGAGATCGTTATCAATGAGTTGGGCTTCTCGCAGAAAGATGATACTCAGCAAGACCTGGTAGAAATTACAATTGAAAGTGGTGAAGAACATGTGAGTAACATGTCTGAAGTTAGTCCCGAAACAATAAGCAAAGAACCTGAAGTTCCATATCATGAACTTGAATCCAGACTTACTGAGCTAGAAAAGCTACAGAAGGACATACAAAATCATTTCCACTCAATAATAGCACAAAACAAGGAGCTGAAAAATAGAATATCAGATATAATAAACACTTTTGAGTTGGAGAGAAGCGAATTTAATTCAGCAATTGAAGCGCGGGAGAGGAGGTCACTAGAGCTAACAAAACAACTTCAGGAATCAGAAGACTCAAAGATGCGTGCCATAGAAAGTATTCAAGAAGATATTTCATCAGCTAACAAAAAACTTGTGGAAAAAGATTCCATTATATCTGAACAGGCTGAGAAGTTGAACATGATTCAAGTTGAATTTGACCATATTCAGACACAGAAAGAATCAGCATTGTCCAAAATTAATGATCTTTCAGAGCAGATTGCTTCTCTAGAAGGTGAACGAAATACTTTGATGAACGAATTACAAGATTTGCGATTGGAACTAGGAAAAAATAGAGCTGTTGTTGAAACTAAAACATCTGAAATTGAAAGTTCTATCGAACCAACGGTTGTAACTCCTTTGCAGACGAGTATCTGGGAAGTTGATGAACCGAAAGAAGGCTGGAGTTTTGGCGAAGAAGAAGCAAAATTAGAAGCTGAGCATAGCCAACAAAAGTCATCGGAAGACGGTCAGTTGTATGGCGAAATGAAGAAGGAAGTAGAGCAGTTGCAACAACAAGTGAAAGAATTGTCTAAAGATAAGTCAAAACTTGAGGATAGTCTCAAAGCAGCTCAAGTACGTTGTGGGAAGATGGTGAAAAAAGTAAAAGAATACAAAGATAAAAATGATAGCCTGACGAAACAAGTCAGTGAACTGGCTAAATCGTCAAGTAAAACTGATACAAGCGACTTGGACAAAGCAATTGAAGAGGAACTAAAACATCAAATCGAGTTGCTGGAGAAAGAAGCGAAAGAACTAAAGAATACTATACAGAGTTTGCAGAACGAGAAAGTAGCCATGTCTAATCGAATAGATACACTGGTGGCTGCTAACGAAAGGCTTGTAGAAATGAAAGAAAGACAAGACACAGAGGTTGAAATGCTACAACAAAGATGTAAAGAACTTAATAATAAAGTTGAAGCACTGGAATGGAAAGTTAGAGAATTAGAAGATAGATCAGAAGTTAATGTACAGACGAATGAGCCATCCGCGGTAGAATTAATGTCCGTTACTGTACCAAGTGATACTCAACAGGAAATAAGTGCCTTGCGAGAATTAGTGAGTGAAAGATCTGGGGAGAATGCGACGTTGTTATCGCAGATTCATCAACTTCAACAACAGATTAGTTCATTGTCCAAAGATAATGAGACACTACAGGAGTATCTGAAAGTTCAAAAAGAAGAACGATTGGGTATGGAGCAAAAACTGTTAGAAAGTGAGTTCCAACTGAAACAGTCAACAAACGAAACTGAAAAACTTCAGAAAGAGTTGGAAAATAAAATGATTCTGGAAAGAAAATTGAAAGAAGCCGAAGCAACTTACGAAAGCATGAAAGGCGAATATAATGTTATTTACTCAACGTACACGGAAATTCAAGAAAAGTACGATAGCTTGAAAATGGAACATGAGATGTTGTGTGCCGAGAAAAATCAGTTGAAGGAGATGGTGTCTCACCATTCAGAAACTACTCAGTCAGTTGCAGCAGAAACTACCCCGGCTGTCAGCGACATGACTGCAGAGAATGAGAAATTACAGCAAGAAGTCCACCAACTTAGGCAGCAACTACAATCTGTTGTACAACAGCAAGAAGAAGAGTGGTTACTGCGAAAATCTACTGAGGATGATGGGTTAATAGGAGACCACGAGAAACGCGCTGAACTAAGCAATCAAGTGTTACTATTAGAACAGCGAGTCAAAGTATTAACAGATGACCTTCAGAGAAAGATGGACGAAGTCAGTATGTTGCATGAAGAGCTCTCAAGACGTGATCAAGAAAGGTCTCAATGGAATACCACGTACCAGCAGTTTGCTACTGAATTGGAGAGTCGAAATAAAGAATTACAAGAACTTCGTAATACACATGGAAGCACGCAGGAATATATAAAACAACTTGAAGCAGAATTACAGAGAGTAAGTTCAACTTTGAAACAAAAGGAATCGGAGGTTGAATACTTAACAAACTTACTGCGGCAAAAGGACATACAGTTCCAAAATATTAAGACTGTAGACGAAAGTAACAAACTTAGAGAACTTCTAAGTGAGTCAGAACAAAATATACAAAAGTTAGTGAAACAGTTATCAGATAAAGAGCAAAGAATTAGCAATCTTACTGCTCAGCTA
Organism: Thermobia domestica; assembly: GCF_964235325.1. Lineage (NCBI taxonomy): Eukaryota > Metazoa > Arthropoda > Insecta > Zygentoma > Lepismatidae > Thermobia > Thermobia domestica. Next base: position 282,264,677 of record NC_137456.1, on the reverse strand, counting down.
CAAGAATATGATGCCGAATTCCAAAATAGAACTGAGAGTGTACTCCATGAAATGTTAGCTAAAAAGGAACTTGAGTTGAGTGAGTTGAAGCAAGAACTGGAGAAGATAACAAGTGAAAAGCAACATCTAATAATCTCCAAACACGGCGAAGGAGATGAGACACAAAGTATTGTTCCTAGCAACGATATTGTAGACGAACTAAAAGTAAGATTAGCTGAAAAGAGCAATGAGGTTGAGAATTTGGAAGCAGAATTGGAATTAAAAGACTCTCTTCTGAAGAAACTAGAAGAACAAGTATCTTTCTCGGGTGATGAAAAACACCAACAAGCATTGGCTAATGTGCAACAAGAACTGGACATCGCGTTGTATATGCTTCATCAAAGAGACGTACGCTGTGAGGAATTAACTGTCGAATTAATGCAGGTATGTGAATTTTACATTAACTTCATTACATATTCACAAATGTGAGTGTTAGTAAAAGTTGTATGATATATTGACTAATACCAAGCTTTACGTTTGTTTATCGAAATATTACAGAAAAGTGGAATTGTATTTTTTGTTGATCTTAATATTAAGAAAAATACTTTAAAATATCCAGAATTTTTGTACATCCGTTAAGCCACCAGAGAAGATCGACGTGAATTGACGAAACAAGGATAAGACAAAGCTGTTCATTGGACGTCATCCCTCCTCACCCGTTAGACAGACTCTTCCGTTCAATCATTGTGGAAAAGCGAGCTTGAAAACGTAATAAGTGCAATCGAAGTGGGCGCCAAGTATGGACTACATAATGTAATTCGATTGTTCCAGGCGTGATGGCATAATACAGCCGAAATTCATCGCCGAATGAGTAAGAATTACGGCAGGCAGGCCCGCAAACAGAGGGGACTAGGGGTGCCTGGCCTCCCTTAAACTTCCCGTGGCTCCTCTAGACCTCAACACAAAAAACACAATTTAGATATGTGTAAGAGAATTTTAATGACCCCCCTCCCCCAAACCTCTGTGGCTGGTTTCGGGCCTGACGGCAGGAACTTTTTAAATGATGATTTATGACTGGTGCAGCTTGAAAATAACGAGTTGAGTTGAGTTGAGTTGAGTTGATTTTAGTTTAGCGTCCCTTTCAGCAGCAAGGCTATATGAGACGTGGACCTACTGATTAACGTGGAATCCGAACCACATGAGCTCCCGCCGGGAATCGAACCCGGGTCTCCCACTTGAAAATAACGAGTACAATCGAAGCGTTTGCCAAGTATGAACTACATGATGTAATTCGATTGCTCCGGGCGGGAGGGCATAATACACCCAAAATTCATCGCCGAATGGGTAAAGATTACTGCGGGAAGTTTATAAGTAATGATTGTATGTATGACTGCTCTAGAGAAAGGACTGACCGATGTACACATCAATGGCGGCCAAACTATTGCTGCAGATGACCTTACAGAACACGTAAATTTTGTGGTCCGTGAAAGGCGTACATTACGATTTCTGAATTGTCTGCTGAGTTCCCAGCAATTTCAAGATCAACGCCCGGTGAAATCGAATTACGCGTAGCGGGCACTTCGATTGTACTCGGTATGTTTTGAGGTCGCTGCTCCATACGACTAAAAGCGATTAAATGGCTGTCTTTGGGTGTTGAGGGGAGGCGATCCAATGAACAGTTTTGTCTTATCTCTGCTTCATCATCCAACATGGTTCTCCTCAGGTGGCTTAGCGGAGGCTGAAAAAATTAGGCATCATATATGGAATTCCATGATAAAATGACTGATATGACAATAAAATAATGTCTTTAACACTGTAATTCATATTATTATTATTATTATTATTATTATTATTATTATTATTATTATTATTATTATTATTATTAAGTATTCTGCCTATTGGCAGGTCCTGGGAATAATTAGTTTTCTTTTTTTATTTTTTTTTAAATTTATTTATTGATTTGAGGTTTGGACGTGGAAATCTTTCTTCCACGTTTTTCTGTCTTCAGCTTCCTCTTTTAATTCCCAATATTTTCTTCTATTTTTCAAATATTAGATCAGTTGTGTTCTTCCTTTTCCTTGCTTTCCTTACACCTTTCCTTCTATGGCGGTATGTATGAAGAAGACAATTTCTTCAAGGTGTGTCCAATCCAGTTGGCTTTCCTACGAAGGATGCTGGTTAAAAGCGTCCTTTTCTCTCTTATCCGTTGAAAAACATCTTCATTTGTTACTCTCTCTGTCCATTTTATCTTCTCCATCTTCCTTCAATACCACATTTCGAAGCTTCTAGATATTTCTTCTCTAACTTCCGTAGTGTTCAAGTCTCTGTGCCATATAGTCTAATACTCCATATATAGCCAACTTCTTCCTTAGTTCAATATTAAGCATGGTAGTTAAGAGTAATTTTTTTTTTTTTTTTTGTTCAATGCTTCTTTGGTTATGGCAATTCTTAACCTGATCTCTTTGGTGCAGTGAGCGGCTTTCGTCAAAATATTCCCAGATACTTAAAGTTATCGACCTCTTAAGGTTCTCTTTGTTTATCGACCTCTTAAGGTTCTCTTTGTTTTACTCTGACACGTAAAGGTGCATTTCCACAGAATATTTTCATTACTTTCGATTTTTAAGGTTTGATTTCCATTCTATATAGTTTTCCAGTGTCAACTGTTTTGTCAATCATTTCCTGTCCTTCTTATATATAGATGTAATTAATTGGTTATAAGACTTATGGAGCACGTCTGAGGATATTGATTTATCCATATTCTAGTTTTAGTGGCATTTGTTGCTGTTGGTTTGTCAGTTAAGAATGGGTCTTTTCTTCCCAAGCTCGGATTACTTATAATAATAGAAGTCTCATTCCTTTAGAGAGTACCTTTGGCGCGGGAGGCCCGGGTTCAATTCCCGGAGGGAGCTCATGTGGTTCGGATTCCACGTTAATCAGTAGGTTCACGTCTCATATAGCCTTGCTGCTGAACGGGACGTTAAACTCAAAATCAACCTTTAGAGAGTAGTATCTTCTAGTACTGCCGTAGACTCAGGAGTCAGCCCAGCCTCGAAACAAAACAAAATCTAAGACCCAGTGTAACTTTAAAATATTATCAATGTTCTTTAGAGCAAGTGCATCCTCACGTAAAATAATTTCAGTACACGTATTTAACTTGCAATCTTTACCTGTAGTCCAGTAAAGATAGCCCATTTTTCTGCCAAGAAAGGAACAAATTAGTAACAAGCTGAAAATTGGTATGGAAGTAGGGGGATGTGTCAGGAATAACATACTAAAAGTCCCCTAAAATCCCACTGTAGCTTTTTCCGCAATTTTGAAAAATGTCCGCCATCTTTAGACGACGACAAGGAATTTATGAAAATCATCACCCTTTATGTTTATTCCTCTAGCCACCGTTCTAATTATCACAAAACCATGAATCATATATGGTTGGAAAGCTTGAAAGACAGAAAATCTAAGTAAATAACATATATGCCAATCGTGCTAAATTTCTAGAAGAAGAGGAAGAAGAAAACTGCTTTTTTATTTGAAAAAGATATATTTTCAGAAATCATGAGAAGTTTGCAACACTGACAGTTATTGCACACCAACGAAACACCACCAACAGATGTCCTTGATATTTATCTCAATCATAGCCAACAATGACACAAATCGGTGCAATACAAGCCGAGAAAAAAAAATATAACTTATGTTACTGTCTGACCTCTTTGTACAAAAGTGCATAAGGTGACATACACTTTCACGGTTCTAGTCACCTTCTTTTATCACATAGGACCAAGAGTTATATATCATTGGAAATCTTAAGAAACGTAAATTCGAACGAGGTAACACTTATACTAATCAAGCCCAATTTGTGGAAAAAGCGCAAAACTCAAAATTTCGGGACAAAACGTGATTTTCGCCATAAATTCTTTAAAACTTGCAACACTGACAATTATCGTATATTAACAAAACTCAGTTACCGTTTTCACTATCATCATTATTAATTTACTCTTAAAATGGCCAACGTTTTTCCCAATGGAGTAAGCTTTTATGATACATAGGTTTACATCACTTAAATATAGCACAAAAATCATTTATTGACAGCATTAGAAAGTAGCAGAAATTGGTAGTCTCCTATTCATAGGAAAATCGTAATTCACACACTAAAAATAACTCTCAACTACAATAGTCATTTGAATGTAATTTTTTAAAAAATGTCTTGTTTATAACTAGAATGCAATTTTCCTCCAAGTATTCTTCAAATCAACTTAATATTTACATTACACGTTAGTATGCACTTTAAGAACATTCGAACTTATTTTATTAGAAATCGATGAGGTTATCATTATCTCGTTCATCTCTATGGTCTTCATCATTTGGTTTTGCATTCATGCATCCAATTCCTCGACACTGACATAAATTAGAGCACACAATTCCTGCTTTTCGACAACCGTACCTGCTTTCACAGCCCTTTTTACAGTTACAGGATATTACACGGAGCAGGTTCCTTGGTCATTCTTGCTGGTACGAGGATACCTCCTAATGTTGTCCATCCATATTCAGTCGCTCGCAAATCATTTCCACGGTACAATTGAACCTGATATGGTGTTTCGCAGCATCACTGGTGGGTGGCAATTTTGCCAATTGTATTTCGTTCTGAATGGGGAGCGACTTACTGCAAAGATGTATGAATTCATCCTTGGATACTGGAATTCATCCAGTAAGGTTACTATTGCTGGAGAATCGTAGTGTGTTAGTAGAAATAATGTGCCAGCTTCATAGATTGTACACTAGTATTATTATGGTTCAAAACTTCAAGTGATCGGCATAAATCTTCCCGTTTTTGAAGTAATCAGAATGGCTTTTTCTTTCCCTGTCGATACAAACCACATGATGTGTCGCATCTAGTTAAAGCATGTAGCTGAGCAAACCAGTTAGTATATTTGCCTGTGTATCTTACAACTTTTTAGTACTAAATTCCTTACTCAAGTCTTGTAGACGTCCAAGCTTTCGAAATGTGATGTCGTACTGATTATTACCTTGTTCAAGCAAAATGATTAAAATGTCAACATTATCACGACGTGCTTACAAGGATTTCAAGACTTGGCTACAGCAGTTTTAGCTATAAGTGTGTCAGCATCACTTCTTGCTTGCTGGGTTTGAATTCCAGCTTGTGTCAAATAAACCATCAATTCACGGGCGAAACAATCCTTATTTTTGAAATTACCTAAGAATTTATCTTTTTTGTTAATAATGTGGTGTCATTTGTGAATAACACCAAAGCTGATTGAACCTTTGACTTACGTTGCTCCCGCTCAGCGGCTTTTGTACAGTTTTCAGTGCAATACCCATAAAAAAAATAATTGTTGCTTTCGTTCCTGAGTTTGTGAGTACATAGGACACATACGAGTTGTGCACGTCAAGGTATGTTCCATATTGTGGCCAAACAACATGATGTAGAAGCCAGCCTCCATCTATAACGTACACACTGTTTTCAAATTGAGTTTTAAAATTTGTCCGATATTCAAACATGTCGTACAAATCGGACTTTTTCGTTTCTCTCATGAACATTTCTGTGAAAAGAGAAAGTGAATACGGTGCAAGCTCGTAAGCAAAACACTGCTGGAGTTCTTTTTCGGACTTCTACTCATATGATTCAGTTGAAGTATGGTGTTTACAGCCAGTGGCTCATCACGGCTACGCATCTTTTTGTTTAAGTTTCACATTTTCAAAAGTCCGTCCAAACATTCCTTCCATAGCAGCCAATCCGATTTCCTTAGATTTATCAGTTGACCATGTCAGTGCTTAGGGACGTGAGCTCCGGATATGAAGGGCGTGGAGAATGCTGGCAAAACCAAAGCAAGAATTTCTTTAGATGTAATATATCACGCGATTGACTTCTTTAGTACAGGTCCACATGCCGACCAGTGTGAAGTTCTTGCCTATCTTTGTTTCATAATTTTTCAAGACATTCTCGTAAGTGGCACGCTGCTGGCATACTTGACACACACCTAGATATTATCTTTTCAGTTATGCCTCTCCTATGGGTCAGTCCACCGCTGCTCTTCATTGCTCTCGCTAAAACCTGCTCAATCGTCATATCAGACCATGTGCCACTCCAAAATATATCTTTTCTACGAATAGTGAAGTAACCGTCTCCTGTAAATAGCTGGAACTCATGAAGATCCATTTCATCCAACCGCAACATTTCTTGTAAGTACAGATGTGAGTACTTGGCATACAAAAGATGCTCAGCTGCATAGAAGTATGGTAACATTTCTCACATGCAGTGAAGATTCAAGTCTCCAGTTCTTTCGAACTAAAAGACACATAATTTCTACAAGCTGATAGTACAATAACTTAGAGATACGGCTTGTTTCTGCAGCAGCATCAACGAATAGCTTCAGGGCATTTGCAATCTTGATTGACTATGTTTGAATGTTGAACCACTACATCAATATCGATATCTTCTTCAGTAATCAGAGGAATACAAACATCTCACAATTGACGCTCAAACTCCTCAGTGGCGTCTGATTCATTAAATAAACAGTATATATTGCAATTGCAAACTGTTTTTAAAAAAATAGCTCGCAAAGCACGAGCAATAAGAATGGCCTGGCTTTATCTGTGGCATGGAGTTACTAGCATACGCACAAGACCAAAGTTCTTCACTGCCACTACCTTTCATTACATATGCAACTGTTTCCATAAATGACACTATAGTTTGGAAAGCCCTCAAGTCTAATAAACACTGACGGTAATTCACCAGAATTTCTACATGCTGCTACAATGTCACATGCTTTAGAGTACAAAGGTTGATCTAAATTGACTAAGCACACTCTTTTGCTCCTTTTCTGCACATTCTTTGCTGGCAAACATAAGCGAAGAGTATACAGCATCCATGCTTATTGGCTGAAGATTGATAAAAGGTTGAATTACTACTTAATATGCTTGGTATTTATGGTTGTTGCTTGTCACCAGCTGCATAAATCCATTCCAATTCGGGCAACTTGGTATTTTCAACCACTTGAGAATCATCCTTGTTACATCGTACAGAAGGTGGATTTCAGTTTGGATATTCAGAACACGAAGGTATCTTATATCTTCAATGATTAAATCCGAAAGACCATTACCTTTGCGTGTGTACGTTAAAAGTGGTATATTCCATTCATTCTTTGACAGTGTACGTTTTTTGAGCCCAGGTATTGGAAGACTGAATATGAATGGACAACATTAGGAGGTATTCTCGTACCAGCAAGAATGACCAAGGAACTTGCTCCGTGTAATATCCTGTAACTGTAAAAAAGGCTGTAAAAGTATGTACGGTTGTCGGAAAGCAGGAATTGTGTGCTCTAATTTATGTCAGTGTCGAGGAATTGGATGCATGAATGCAAAACCAAATGATGAAGACCATAGAGATGAACGAGATAATGATAACCTCATCGATTTCTAATAAAATAAGTTCGAATGTTCTTAAAGTGCATACTAACGTGTAATGTAAATATTAAGTTGATTTGAAGAATACTTGGAGGAAAATTGCATTCTAGTTATAAACAAGACATTTTTAAAAAATTACATTCAAAAGACTATTGTAGTTGAGAGTTATTTTTAGTGTGTGAATTACGATTTTCCTATGAATAGGAGACTACCAATTTCTGCTACTTTCTAATGCTGTCAATAAATGATTTTTGTGCTATATTTAAGTGATGTAAACCTATGTATCATAAAAGCTTACTCCATTGGGAAAAACGTTGGCCATTTTAAGAGTAAATTAATAATGATGATAGTGAAAACGGTAACTGAGTTTTGTTAATATACGATAATTGTCAGTGTTGCAAGTTTTAAAGAATTTATGGCGAAAATCACGTTTTGTCCCGAAATTTTGAGTTTTGCGCTTTTTCCACAAATTGGGCTTGATTAGTATAAGTGTTACCTCGTTCGAATTTACGTTTCTTAAGATTTCCAATGATATATAACTCTTGGTCCTATGTGATAAAAGAAGGTGACTAGAACCGTGAAAGTGTATGTCACCTTATGCACTTTTGTACAAAGAGGTCAGACAGTAACATAAGTTATATTTTTTTTTTCTCGGCTTGTATTGCACCGATTTGTGTCATTGTTGGCTATGATTGAGATAAATATCAAGGACATCTGTTGGTGGTGTTTCGTTGGTGTGCAATAACTGTCAGTGTTGCAAACTTCTCATGATTTCTGAAAATATATCTTTTTCAAATAAAAAAGCAGTTTTCTTCTTCCTCTTCTTCTAGAAATTTAGCACGATTGGCATATATGTTATTTACTTAGATTTTCTGTCTTTCAAGCTTTCCAACCATATGTGATTCATGGTTTTGTGATAATTAGAACGGTGGCTAGAGGAATAAACATAAAGGGTGATGATTTTCATAAATTCCTTGTCGTCGTCTAAAGATGGCGGACATTTTTCAAAATTGCGGGAAAAGCTACAGTGGGATTTTAGGGGACTTTTAGTATGTTATTCCTGACACATCCCCCTACTTCCATACCAATTTTCAGCTTGTTACTAATTTGTTCCTTTCTCAATCCTATCTTTACTGGACTACTGCGTTAAACTTCTAAATTATATCACAGTATTTCTGGAAACATCAGTCGCAAATCCCGAACTTTCTTTCATGAAGTACGTGGTTCAGAAAAGTACAGAATGTCATCATTGAGACCGCGAATAAAATTAATTTGCAGATGACTTGAAATACATAGTACGTAATCTCTATAAAACAGCGGAAATAACTAGTGGTGTAATTACTAATAGATGCTGTAGGATACATAATGAATACATTATCTCAGTTCCCTCCACATGGGCTTTGTAGTAGACAAACAACGTGTGTGTGGGTTTCCTTGCGGTTCCCCCGTTTCCTGCCACTTTCGTTATTCCATCATTATCATCCATCTCCGTTAGCCTTGGTAGGGCTTAAAATAATAATAATAATAATAATAAAAACACACCGTGATACAAGGCAAGACTATTAAGCTATATTTGAATCGTAAAAAATTAAACTATATATTGGCACTTCTCTTATTACTATTAGTATTAGTATTGAATATGATTTCTTGAGCTCATACTTCGACTAGCCTTCAGTCATTACCAGACTTTTTTTTTTTCTTCAGATCGTCAGGATAGTATTAGTACAAAAAATAATAAATACGTCACGTTAACAATTTTGAATGTGTTCGTTTCTTTGTTTTAATTTTCGGTTAATCAATATTATTTAGATTTTCGCGGCACACATTTTGAGAAACATTGATGTAGCCTCCAAAATGTGTAACTTAATCGAAAATTGTTCTTGTTCTTAAATCATAATGTAAAATTTTTACTCTGGTATTAAAATTAGCCAATACATGCATAATATATTTAATAATTGAAATATTCCAGCTTCTTGAAGAGAGAGATACGCTACAATTACGCCTTTCGAATGCGTTGAGGCTGAACGAAGAACTTCGTCGAAATCAAGAATCACTTCGTGCTTCTAAAGAGTCAATATCTGGAACATCTGCACAGTCACCTACTCAGAGTGGCAATGCTCAATTTCCTCCTGCAGACTTGGAAGGTTTAAGTGATAAGTAAGTAGAGTGAACTTTGAGTTCTAACAAAGAAGCATTATTATGTTTATCAATATTAAACTTCGAGATTACTTGTGACGTTAGAAACTCCACCATACCTGTGGTTGCCTGTAGAACTTTTCGTCGGCTGGACGAGAGTAAAATTTAAGAGAAACTAGGGCATCATAATTTATGTATTGCCCCTGGGACCCTATTCGACAGTCAGGGCTCTCTGATTCCTGAAAAAGAAAGAAAAAGAGCACAGGAATTCATCATCGGTATTAGTGATTAAAGTAAGCTAAAGTTTGTGGGATACATAAATAGTTTAAGTTCAAATATTTCTAATATCTTAAAAAGAAGTTAGGATGCAAGATGAATTTCAAGGTGACTACGATAATTCAGATTGGCTTAATTATCTACAATAGTGATGGCGAAATGGTTGCCAAACTCGCCATCACAGTATACCTGAATCGAGAGTTACAGGGTGTCCACTCACCGGGAAATAGCCGGGAATTTCATGAACCGGGAAAAACCGGGAATAAGCCGTGAATTTCTCCAAAGAACCGGGAAACACAATGATAATAGCTGAAGAAGGCCGAAAGTTAAAAACGCAAGGCGTAACTCAATTGTTTTCTACCGATAAGTCACTGGGCGCTTCTGAATTCATGATTCGGTGGGTCGGTTCCAGCGTCATCCGATCGGTATCCACCGTTTGGGGCGTCCGAATTCAGCATCAATGGTAAATCGCAAGTGAACGTGGCAACGGTGAAACAGGCGCTCGCTTGAATCCTACGTTGTGGTTCACTTATCGACCATGTTTTGCATTTTTTAAAAAAAGAATAGAGTAGTGATGCGTCAAAGGGGGTGGTTTGAAACCTGAAAGAGCGCTGTGTGTAGTCAATAGTCATGTGTGCGGGCTTTTGTTCTGGCCTTGGTCTTTTAAGAAAAAAATATGGATAATTATTTAACTATAATTCAACTTTAAGTAGCACGAATTGTTTCTTTGATATATTCTTTATTATTATTTTTGTTTAAAATGAATAGCAATGTAAAGATGAATGCGAATAGTAAATGGCGGGAATGAGATTGTCTATTTGGCAGTTATGATTGCTTGTTTAGTAATGAGTCTGGTTCTACAATCTCCAGATATCTTTAACCACCAAATAAGTTAGCAAGATGTTGCTGCAGTAGTTATTATTTTACGTAAAATAACACATTAGTACTGTGATAAGTTGTATCATTCCATTATCTTATCTGACGATTAAGAGACTTCAGGAAATTGTAGGGCTTGCCCTGAGGGAATATTTATTGGTATACAACTTTATTGAGTAATTTAAAACTTTCAGCAAGATGTTGCGGCAGTAGTTCTCATTTTACATAATATATTAATATTGTGATCACTTATCTTCCCGTTCTTATCTGACATTTAAGCGGCATCCGGAGATTGTAGGACTAGTCCTCATAAAACATTTATTGATGGCGTATAAGTTTATTGAAATTGGTTTTAAAAATACTTCAAATGTACGGATGTGAGTAAATATGTAAAACGAAAGCAGTTTTCAGGCGCGGAATGCCAAAATAAAGGAGGGCATTAATTTTCTGGATTAGGCAAAAGTTACTTCTGCATCACGAAGTGACTAAAAAAGTCAAAATAGTCAGTAAGAAAGTCATTAGTCCTTTTTTTTATCACGCGTGGTAACATCAGCACAATAAGTACAAGGGAGCATATTACTTCGTGATGGTCATTATTCTCTTAACAATATGAATAACAGTAGAAAGGCTTTTGTTACAGTGATTCCAAACCACAGAAAATAAATAAATTGTTCATGAACATGTGTGAAACCGAGTGAGTGTGGGATTGCGTCTGATAAGCAATCGTCACTCCGGTCCCGGCAATAATCCACTTTAATGTAAGCGAAATATTGAAGTTTCTTGCACAAATTCTTGCGGGCCAATCTATACAAACTGTGATAGTAAGTACAAACGTAAATAACGAAGCAAATCTAACTTAACCAGACCTGACCTAACCCAGTTTAACCAAAACTGACCTTATCTAACTAAAATTAGGCATTAAAAAAAAAAAAAAAAAAAAAAAAAAAGCAACATTTTTTGGTAAGAAATTCTGGCGCCAATCAGGCCGACATATGCCGAGATATTATTATGGTTTCTTATTATTTTTTATTGCCTAATACAGTGGAAAAATCAGCTGGAGGACTTTCATTTGCGTTGTGAATGGATTAACTCATGTTGCGTTTAAGAAGTCGTCCAAAACTAATAGTAAACAAAGTTCATCCACCGATCATTGTCAAGCGTCAACTTCTGCTTCTTCGACTGAGAATGACACATCTTTTTCTTGTCAGTCAGGCAGTATTCATTCTACTTCTTAACCGACTATTAAACGTTACCTATTAGCAGATTCAGTTACTAAAGCTGATGTGCTTTGGTGTTTACAAATTGTGATGAATTGTCTCTCCGAGAAGCTGAGCGTCGTGCATTAACATTTAAATTGATGTTTGCTGACAGTGATATTACAGAAAAAATGCAATAGCATCGAACTAAAGTGGGGTACACAGTAGTGTGTGGATTAGCACCCTTTTTCGAGTGAGAACTTCAGAGGTTATTAAAAGACTGTACCTACGTTGTGACCTGTTTCGACGAATCATTGAATAAAGTTTCTCAGAGGCAACAAATGGATTTAAATGTACGATTTTGGGATTCAAATAAATCTTTTGTTACAAGATACTTTACATCTGTTTTTCTCGGATACTCAACAGCGTCAGATTTGTTAAAAGATATCAGTAAAAAGATATCTTCGGACGTTTTAAAGAAACGCATTCAGGTGTCTATGGATGGGCCAAGTGTCAATTTTAAACTATTGTCAGATTTGCAACTTGAACAGCAACATACGCCGGAAAGTCCAGTGTTGTTAAGCATTGGTAGTTGCGGTCTTCATGTAGTTAATGGGGCGTTCAAAACCAACATGCAGAAGACAGATTGGGACTTAGTGGGGTTTTTACGTGCTTTGTATTATTTATTCAAAGACTCGCCAGCACGAAGGTCGGACTACACTTATTACACTGAATTTGATATTTTCCCAAAGAAGTTTTGTGCTGTTAGATGGGTAGAAAACAGTGACGTTGCATTTTGAGCCTTATTAATGTTGCCTCATTTAAAGATTATATATATATTGCGTGTGTCAAGAAGGACAAGGAAACAGCTAACTCGACAACGTTCTCAGTTGTAGAGAAAAAATTTGCACGACAAAATGCTAGCACCAAAATTAGCATTGCTTCAATGGTGGAACCATTTCTGACCGAATTTCAAACAGACCAACCCATGGGACCCTTTTTGCATGAAGAGCACACTTCTTTCGTACAAAGATTAATGGGAAAAATAGTGAAGGGTGATGTTCTTAATAAAGCAGGTGCATCTGTTCAAAAAATAGATATATCAGATCCAAACAATCTTCTTCCTGCTAAAGATGTGGACATAGGCTTTGCAACTAGGGATGCCATGTGTGGAATCAAGGAAATAACTGATCTAGACAAGCTAACACTGCGACGAACGTGCAGAGAAGCTATCGCAGCGATGATTAGTAAAATAATGGATAGGTCACCATTGAAATACAAACTTACTCGAGCTGTTTCGTGTTTCGACCCTATGCTTATTGGTCACAACCTGACACTAGCGGAGAAGCGTTTGACATTATCTTTGGAGGAGATGGTAGCTAAACGATGGTTTACGGGAAGCAAAGCAGATAAAATTGTGGGACAATATTGGAAGGTATTTTCGTCACCTGAATCTGTTCATCAGTGCAAAAAGCTTAAAAGAAAGGAGAAGCGTCTGGATGCATTTTATGTTGAACTTCTTAGCGTATTCAGTGAGGACAGTGTACGAGAACTCAATGATTTTATACAATGTATTTTGATACAGTCACACGGAAATGCATCAGTAGAGAGAGGATTTTCTGTAAATTCTGAATGCATTTTTGAGAATCAAACAGGAGAGCCTGCGGCTAGAAATGCACATGCTCGGTATACTGAACATTTGAAGAAAAAGGCGAAGGATTTGAGTGAAAAGGAAAAGATGGAAAGAGAGAGAAAACGTGTAACGCGAGAAAGACTGGAATTGGAAGCTAAAAGGGGAAAGGTAATTGCTGAGAGAAAAAAAAAAACTGCTCTTCTGGAAGATAAAATCAATGCACGTATCGGGAAGTAATGAAAACAGGTAAGAAAATATAATTTCTTTCGATAGTATAATTTTATGTTGTTCGAGTGGGAACTAAATAATAATCCTTCCGCCTCTTTCACAAAATATTCGTCTTTTAGTGCCCGTTATAATCGGGAATTTATCTAGTAGAGCCGGGAATTTCAAAACGCTTTGAGAGTGGACACCCTGGAGTTAGTTTTTAACTTTGATAATATATATATATATATATATATATATATATATATATATATATATATATATTAATCTTTTGGTTAACTCCATACCGCAAAGTAAGGCCGTTGGTACCGAAATGAATTGTTTTTTCGTAAAAAATATAAAAAAAAGAATTTCGTAGTTTTCTTTAGCTATTAGTAGTGCAGGCTCTGATTGGCCTAGATGCAACAAACAAAATGCAGAATACGCATAATACAAGAGAGATTAAGAAAATGTATGACTTAGGCACATTCATTGAACCAGAGGCTCGTAGAAGGGGGGACGAATGCAAAATGGCCTGCAAACTTAATTCGTACTTTTTTCTAGTCCGGGATCTGTTATGGCACGGTTATACAAAAAAATTTCTATTTCATCCTTCAACGGGACGAAAAAGGCAAAACAAACACAATGTTTTAAATGGAACCTGGTGATACCGCAAGTTGAATCAAGTTTCATATCTTCTTCCCCTTTTCAAGAAACAAACGTGTTTGTTTTTGTCAGTGGACGATTAAGCGGGCAGCACGCTGATTGGCCATTCACACACAGAGAAAGAGAGAGAAGTTCTCCTTACTCAACGAGCTTAAAACAGAATTGCAGATGTTCTCATTCCTGCAAATGTGCTGTTGTTGCCTGAGCCGCAGAGAATTACGAACGTTTTTGCTGCCAACTCTGATTTGCCTCTGAGTGAAGCAAATTGAACAGGCGAGATGAAAATAGGAAAATTGCGGTATAACCGTACCCTTAGCAGTTAAACGTCACCAGGGTGGATTGATTTAAATCAGGCTGATTTAAATCACGATTTAAATCAAGATTTAAATCAGTTGATTTTTTAAATAAAAATCGTTGATTTAAATCAAATACCGAAACAAAATAATTTAAAGTGAAAATAAGTAAAATCCCGTTTCTGTTCTGTTATTTCGGTTACGGAAGTTAATAATCATAATACAATGAGACTCAAATGTACAGCATAGTATGAAAATAAGTGTCATGCAGAGGATGATTAGGGAAAATCCCGTTTTGAACGGGTAACGGAGCAGTCCTGCTTTCTTCCCTTCATAACAATGGGTTTGGGTCTTTAAATCGTTAACTATTCCACCATCGACATTTAAGACGAAAATTCTTTTGTGTGCGCGTCTGCTTGATTGTTCCCATATAATAGGGCGTATTTAGAGGGGTCCTATCCCCCCTTCGATTTTTTTTAAAAAATTATAACTAGGCGAAATTTATGTATTTCGTGCCTCAAAGTAGTTCCATTTTTTTAAAAAATACGCCCCTACCAAATATCAGTAACTTTTGTGAAAAAGGTGTCATTTTGATAAACTTTGCTATACTTTTTCCTTAATGCTTAACCTTTTAAATTATATTACCTATTTTTATTCTATTAAAAATCGAATCTTCATTATTCGATTAAAAAAGTATCAAATAAACCTTTTTATTTCGTTTTTTTCAAGACTGGAGGCATTGTAGAACATGTTACATATGTTTTCACGCCTTTCTGCGTCGAGACACAGATGCCTATTATTATTTTTTTTTTTTTTTTTTTTTTTTTTTTTTTTTTGGCAGGCTTACATTTTGTATTCAAAAGACTGAAATTTTGCAGTCCTTCAGTGCACCCCTTAGTATTTTTCAGATGTTTTCAGATCTGCGTGGAAACAGGGGATGCAGAGGGGAAAATGTAAAAAAAAAGGGTATTTTTAACAAAATAGCTTTTTTCGAAATTCAGATGGAGACATATGAATTGTAATGTTTGAAAGGCTGTTCTATTCTGAAGGAAATGATGTACGAACCATGATCCTAGGATAAATAGGGATGTTTCAGGAAACTGTTACCTGAGATCCTGTTTTATACGGTAATCTGGGGTATTTGGGGGAATATTTTTCGCGGGCTTACTTTTGCACCTAGAAGATTGAAATTTTGCACATTTATTCAATGCACCCCTTAGTATTTTTCACTGTTTCAGATCTTTACCTTAAAACGATTGGTCCAGAGGGGTAAAAAAGTAAAAAAGGATATTTTTAACAGAAAATCCCTTTTTCCGTGATTTTTCCGCCCCAGATACACGATGGAGATTTGAATGGTACGATTGGAAATCTTCTTTTATATGAAGAGAATAATGTAGAAACCACGACCCTAGGATAAATAGGGATGTCTGAGGAAATGTTTACATTACATGCGGGTTATCTAGGGCATTGTGGGGATGTTCTTAGCTCATTGTTAAATATTTTCCCCGCCCTTACTATTTAAGACAGCTTGAAATTTTATACACATATTTAATACTCCCTTAATATTTCCCGGTTGATTTTGAGATATGTGCGTTAACACGAAAGAGTCCAGAGGGTATCAAACTTAAAAAAAAAAAAAAAATCAGAAAAATCCCATCTTCTCTCAAAATTGCCCGCTTCAGGGACATCATAGGGAAATGTGAATGTTACAGTTTCAAAGGCTGTTCTATTCTGAAGAGAATGAGGTATGAACCATGATCCTAGGATAAATAGGGATGATATTATAGCTGCTTGACTGAAAGTCTACAATTTACCTTAAAAAAAAAAGCCATAATTTAAAAGGGTTAAGAAACATTGTTTGGGATTGATATAGGTTAACAATTGGGGATTAATTCAAAATTCAACCCTAATACTTTCACTTAAATGGCATAATTAGCATTTAATACTAATTCCTAAGGCTTTTTCTTCAGTTCGCGTAGAAGCCGACACGACACACTACGAAAACGATTGTCATGCCAAGATAGACTGCATTAGGAAGATAATACACTTCTGTTGGTGTCTGATGAAGAGGACGTTAGGTCCTTGAAACTGTAACACATTATAAGTATATTTTTTAATATATTTCATTCTGCTCTGGTCAGAACTGTGTTTTATTTGTTATAATACACTTGAGTTTAGAAAATGCGGACAGATCAGAAAATTTCGGAAAATAATGTAAGCGGACTGAAACTTTTACTCTCAAAATTTGGATATAGCGTAAATGCTGACGTATGGTAAATCCTACGCATGATACCATTTGTAATGTGTACAAGAGAGGCTACAAGCTTTGCTTATTCGGTAGTGAATTTAGAAAAATTTGTAACCACTTGGAGCACCTTCAGTAACTGTACAGGTGCAGGAAACTTGTATTGCCGGTAATTGTAGTACAGGGTGTTTTAAAAGAAGGACTATCAAAAAGTAAAGCACAATATATGCTTAATCGGGGTATTAACCGTATGTCATGTTGGCCCTTGTTTCACCCTGTAGTGTTTGAAGAATCTTCAATGAAGTTTTTCTGTATTGTTGTTGAATTTATAATACTCGTGGACGATCAAAATCTATTGTCCCGAAGTGTATGGTGCCATTTATTAGTTGGCTTTGAGATTACCGGACAGTCTTGGTATGCAGAGCTGAAATTCTGATACCTTGTACGGCTTCCCCTTATGTTTGGTGTCTTTACCTGCAAAGGTAAAGGAAATATAAGGTTTTACTTTTAGAGACGTTTTCTAACACACTCTATATATATATTAAACTTTGATGTATAGTTAAGTGCAACACTAATGCAAATATAGAATTGAGTTTTCTTCCTTTAAAGTGTGTATACATTATTTTGACGGATTCTTTACAATACACAATTTTTCTGTTACTGTCGATTCCAGCACGAACATTTCAGATAAGGAATTTCAGAATGATGCGGAAATGTAAGCACGATTTCAGAAATTGTATATCCTGTTCAGTTCTCTTTTACTGTTTTAAAATTGGCAATCTTCCCCTTATGACGAGAATTATAACCTTCGAACAGGATATTTTGTTCCTAAATCCATGTTTATGTTTCTCCGTATCGTTTTGGAATTCCTTTCTTTCTTTCAGTTTAACGTCCCACGATTATGGCAGATAGACTAAGGGAGACGGTCTGAAATTGTTTCCTGGAACGTTCCTGATAGTAAAGAGGAATTATGCATTGGCACAGACTGGATATGTAAAAGATTCTGTAAAACAAAAATACTCAATGTAGATACTTTTTTTTCTGGATGAACAGGCATTCTTGTTATGAATTTTCAGTGTAGGGAAATTAATTATCCGAAGTTTATGTTGTTGGAGGTCTCTTTTGCTGGCTGATTAATGTTAAAGACGAAACCTGGCTTCATCCCCTCCTGCTCGAGACAAAGGATTTGGTGGCTTCTCATCCTGTTTTCGTAGTCGTTCTTACTTCCATGATATTGACGCCTTACTATGTGTGTTATCTCTCTCCGTCTAAAGTTCCTTCGATTGAAGGTGACTCCAACATAGAATTTTAGGAATTCTGTTGGTTTTATTCGATCAAATTTACAGTAATAAAACTGATAAAAATTGGGTAATGAATTCGTCGCAGTTAAGTGTTTTAGAATAATGTTTCTTCATTATCTCCATATTTAATCGTATACTTTTACTTAGGGTAATGTTATGCACAAAGTAGTGTTATTTGATGTATAAGGCAAGAATATGAAATAAGAGTTGTAAGTATGCAGGGAGAAGGCACGGTGGCTCAATGGTAAACCTCTGGTGTGAGGGGTTCCTGGTTCTATCCCGGCCACACAAGTTTGTGATGGATCGTGTTCGTGGGTTTTTCCGGGGTTCTGTTTCCTTCCTGTTCTTATAATAGTTAAGTTTCTTTAGCCTAAAGGGCATAAACATGGGACATAGAACTAGAAATTAGAAGTGTATAGTGAAGGGTAAAGTATAAATTCGCTTATTAAACAACTTTGCAACAGTTTAACCTAGTATAATCAAATCACAGTTTATTAATTTATTTATTTTTGTATGTAAAAAAAAAAAAAAAAAAAAAAAAAATCAAAACTAACCAATTTCTTACTTCTTTAGTTAAACTTATACCAAACAATTTCTTAACTTGCTAATCATTTTCTTAGAAACACAGTATATGTGTTACAGATATTCTGTAATTTAGTAAAGTAATAAACTGTGATGTGATTTTCAATTATATTTATTCTTTTAAACTTACCTGAGTCATTTTAACCAATATCGTAATCAGCATTTTTGGTTAGAAGACAACCGATATATATATATATATATATATCCTCCTTTTAAAGATTATAAGGGATTCCATGCCTAAATCACATAGTAAGGGATTCCATGCCGAAATCGCATATTAGTCTTTCGATTTGGTTAGTTAGTTTTGAGTTTTAACGCTCTTTCAGCAGCGAGGCTATATGAGACGTGAACCTACAACTTAACGTGTGATCTGAATTACATGAGCTCCTCCCTAGAATCGAATCAGGTCTCCCACGCCAGAGGTGCGTATCCTAATCACATAGCCACGAGCGAACTTAAGTAGTCCGTCGTGTCTCTGGGTAATATCACTTGCCGTCTTCCCTATTTCATGGCTTACGATATTTATAAGTAACATTGTTAGTGAAAATGTGTTTCGTGTTTAGTACACCGGTAGTAACATACATACCAATACTGTTCCTAGTTGCTCCAATATATCTTATGTACAGAATTATTGAACTTAATTTTAAATACTTTGTTCAGCATAAAGAAAAATTAAGCAATTCAAGAAGTGGAAATAAATTTATGATGCCAACACGGTCCGACCTATTTCTTTCATTTGAATTTCTCAATAGATTCTGTAAAAATCATTCTGTTACACACCCATTAACATAGTATTTACTAGCAATGCAATTTGAAACGGATACCAAACTGACTTTATTTATTAATTTCTTAAAAACTAGACACGATAATATTTTCATGATGCATTGAAATTCAAATATGCATTCGACTTCTGCCCTTCCTAGAAACAAATGAGTAATTCATTCGACTATTCGTTTCAGCGTCGAAATTAGACCTGCTGTTTAAGATGTAATCTGAATCATTTGTCCTCCTACTGGGAATCGAAGCCTAGTATCCCCATGCCGAAGACGCGTTTGCTGACCATATATCCACAAGAAAATTCCAAAATATGCGAGAAATTCCACAAGTTTAGCGGAGATCGAATTTACGGAAATCCCGTTTGTTCCTGAAACCTATCCTGTATGTCGTGACAACTGATTCTTCTCTTATTGTTCGTGTTTTATAATTATTTATTTGTTACAAGTGTAGCACCTGCATATATATGTCACTGACTTCGCATGCTTGTTTTCACAGTAACATTTCGGAGGGAAATCAATCAAAAATGTACTTTCAGATGTTATTAAATTCCGAAATTGTAAGAAAATATTTTTATTTTATCATTTGTAATAATTTGTATATGGACGTCACAAAATTAACATAATACTTCCAAAAACCAACTTCTGAGTTTTCTGGTCCTTGAAATAATATTAATCAGTCTTCCCGCAAAAAGCAGAACAAATTCCTCCCATTTTGCTTTGTGCAGCCACATAATCAGCACAGAGCTTAGAGGCTCCACCGTATTTCTTCCTCTCCCACCCACTGCAAGGAAGTAAATATAAAACAAGTTTATTCAGTCACGATAAAAGTATGAATACATTGTATGTAAGGATAGGCGTTTAAAGGATTATCCTGCGAGACAGGCAAACTCCAAAAGGAACCAAGCCAGGACACGTGACCAGAGAATAACATAAAACATCGTGACTTAACACTGTGTTATCATATTTCTCATATGCATCAATTAGGGTTGCAGACTCCATATTAAAATAACTATAATTTTTGCTCAGTCCTTTCTCATTCGTGTATAAGAATATATGTTATCCCGTCGCTACATTATAGAATCACTCGTATTTAGTATCATTTCGAAATTTACCATAAATCCCAAGGATCAATAACGCTTCACTAGGCGCTCATAATTGTATCAAAAATAACTAAATTTCTATTTGGAAAATTGTCGGCAAGGTATAATACTATCAAACTGGTACTTAAATTCTTTCAAAGTAAGAACTTTGCGGGAAAAACTTTCAAGTAAGAGACATTTTCACGAGAAGAATTCGTTTGAATAGGACATTTTGTTGGAGGGAACCATGTCAGGGAACTCTTTCAAAATCAAATCTTCAGTATAAGTTAGGAAGTGTAAATGAGATCATATGCCTCTTTTTTGTTCTTACTATATTATTCATATGTTTATATAGTGAAACCTGAACATACTGGCCACCACCGGTTCCATTGTAAAGTGATAAATCTAGAAAGGTGGCAAATTTTCAGAAAATAAATCTATTTTGAAGCAAACTATTATATCTAGTAGTCTTAATAAGCACTTTTAATACAGCAACAATTAGAATCTACGCTTTAATATGTATTTTAAACTAACATAAAGTAAAAACTATTTTTATAATGTAAAAAACAGTATGTTAAAAGTATCTGACTTAGTTCGTAATTTACAAGCTATGTTTTAAATCTAATTTCAATATGCTAATTTCGTATCAAACGCCGTGGCACGTTCTTCATTCTTTTATCTTTCCCACCTGTAACGACAGATGCAGATAAGATCATCAGTTTCAGGAAATAATAAAAATATCCTTACTGTTTCACCCATGTTAGTCGTGAGACACGAAAAGCTAACCTGTGGTGCATTTAGAAAAAAGCTTACGTTTGGTTGTTAACCAGTGAGCAACGGAAGGAAAAAGGAAGAAAATTTGTCTTATCTTAATTTTCTTACTTTTTAACTCTTCAGCATGAATCCAGTCGTCATTTGTTCTACTTCTTCCAAAGATAAAAGGATTCAGAAACGTGACAAAAACAAAAAGACTGAATTACAGATACTTTACAATATAAAATATAATTTAGAAACTGTAATGGCTCCCGTCGATTCACACACTTGCCGATAATAGACGTATAAAATAAAATAAAATAAAACTACCATCTTTTTCAAGTAACGTTCAATGGACAAGTCTTTTCCCTTTCTCCCTTGGGTTTATCGACCTCCTGAGACATACAACAGTAAAATATGCGCTGAAAAGATTTGTAAGAAATTAAGATCGCATAAGTATCCAACAAACAGAGGTGAATTTAACATTAACAGCATAGGAATAACATTGCCTCAATACACCTAAGTTCCAAGAGAGACAAGTGACCAGCTTACAGAGTAATGCAAATCTTACGAGAAAATTTAGGTTCTACAGAAACGAGTTGTTACGCAGGAGTCCAAATTAATGTTTTACTGTGCTTAATAGAATCCATATGTACTTATTAATTAAAATTGTACAGGGTGGCACATATGTCACGCATGGGTTGAAACAGTGTATAACGTTTGTGTTTGTAAATGCAAGTAATTATTCTTGTCGCAGGAAAGAAGTACATGTTTGGGAGATTTGAAAACACTGTGTGTGAAAAATTATGTCCTTCAAATGTCCACCATTTGCAGCCTCACAAAGGTTGGCTCTTTTCAGTTCATTGTCCATAACTTTACGAAGAATTGCTGGCTGTAACGCACGGATCTCTACCCTTATGTTGTTTTTGAGTTCCTCGATGGTTGTTGGTTTGTTGACATATACACGTTCTTTGAGATATCCCCAAAGGAAAAATTCTGGAGCAGTTAAGTCAGGCGCACATTGAAGTGCCGACGGTATGCTCTCTCGGTGAGTATGATTGGTCTTTGATTTTCAAAATACAGTTCAATCACTTTCGTGCGTTGTTCAGGACTCAATCTCTCCATGATGAATCTCCCAGGATTCTTCTACAATCCTGAAAAAGAAAAACATCCATTAATAACTTACCAAACAAAGTATGAGGCATTAAAACCCATGCGTGGTATATGTGCCACCCTGTACTTACCCAGTAACATCCAAATTATAATTTCAACCTTGTGAACGTTCCAACAAAAGTTCATTGCCATCATCAGCATAAATCCTTTCAGAAAACTAACGCTGGTTGCACAGTCAGCGACAAAAATTCTTTCCATTTGGTAAAATTTATTTTGGGAGTAACGGTGATATGACTAGTATTTTGAGAGTAACGGTGGTAGTAACGTACAGTCATTATATTCTTTTTAATTTACTGAAAACTGTACCCAAATTGTCATTCCTTTAAGAAGTTACGAAACCCATTTCATCAAACAAAGAACTTTTGTTGCTGACTGTACAAATACATCTCGTTGGCTATTTTCGTCTGTATATTATAACTTATATAATTCTTAGTCTTTGAATACAATTTCCCTTGTACCTATGTACTTCTCTTCATTAAACTGGCCATAATTAATGAAATGATTGCTTTGAAGTGTCGGTTGTTTCTTTTCACTTTGTGCTGAAACGTTCATAGTTATAATTTGGATGCTTTGGGATAAGTAGAGTTTTAATGGTCGTATTGTAGTTAGGTGTATTATAATTGTGTCTGTATTGCAGGCTTTCTCAGTTGAGGACCCTCAACTACCAAAAAGATGTAACACTTAGAGACGAACGTGAGCAGCGGCATCTTGAACAAGTTCAAATTCTTCAACAAACACCAAAATCGAAACATGGGAAAAGACGATTACATCGTGCACCTTCTCAGGATGAAGCACAACTTTTAGTCGATACCAACTACACTGTCTGTAAGTATAAGTGGTTGAATTTACTTTGAAGGTTATTACTTGACCCTTTAGCCTCAAATCCAGTATTTTCTGTGAGCTCGAATGTTTCGCAACCTTGTTTTGGATCCTTTTCTGGGAACGATCTTTTAGAGAAGATAATTTTAAATGCTATTAAATCGAAAGAATTAAAAAAAAAACGAACTTGTAGTGGATTTATACTTATAGAAGCCATAGGGCACATATCCATAAGAAAAGTGACTCACATTGCACCACCGTGTTTGTCACTTTAATTAAATATTTTTTCTCCTCTGGGGACGTTCTCAGCTCTGTTGTTATTACTGCTTCATCGGATCCGTACCCTTACATCTAATAGTTCTTGTTTTCTTCTTAACTCCAATATGTACAGACTATTATGTAGACTTAATTTCGGTTTTTGATTACTTTTAATGAGTGACCCTGTATTATAGTCAATTCGCTGTTGTTTGTGAAAAGAAAAGTATTGTTAAAATTAATACAGGGCAAGTCAAAATGATGAACCCGATTTTAGAAATTTATTCTCTGAAATTTAATAAACAAATATTACTGGTAAGAAGGGCAAACTGTCAAAATTTGCTTCAAATATATCCCAAGTGTTCTATGTGAGCATCTCGCGTAATACGGCTTACATCAACCCGAATCATTTCATGCTTGCAGCTGACTCTTAGAGGTAGAAAGTGGAAACACAGCGTAGAAACTAAACTCCGAAAGTTAACCTTTTGAAGCAAATGTCTTAAAATAACATATGTTCATTAGATTTTACAGCATAAATTTCTGGAATCGGGTCTATCATTTTGACTTATCTGTATTTATGCGGAATTCCACAATTTACTTAATTTATAAATGTGCTGTAGTTGTCCCTGAAGGAGTTAAGTTTACGAAATACAAGTTGTTATTTGAAAGACAACAAAAACTACAATAAGAGATATAAATGTAAGAATCTGGTGATATAGTAATAAAAATTATGCCAAGACGTTCCAAGAGAGGAAAGAAATTTTCAAATTTAAGTAACAAACACAAAGGCAAAGGTAAGTGACTTTCCTTGTAGCGGATTTATTCAAATTGTGGTACTAGTGAAAGAAAATTGAAAACAATATATTGTTACCAGATAGAAACATGCTTCTCTTCCAGATTTTATACGGGCATCATCTTGGAATCCGGTCACGTGAGTGTTCAAAGTTGAAAGTGAAGTGTGTTTCATTTAGAGGAAGATAAAACTATAAGAGTACTAGAGAAAGAAAGATTAATATATTTTCATTCTCTTACCGACCAGCCCTTCGTATTAGTTTCATCTTCCTTCAGTTGAAATACTGTACTTTCAAGTTGAAAACAGTATCACGTGACTGCATTCCAAGATGCGCTCATCTAGAATCTTCACAGCTATTTCCGTGAAATGACGTTTCCGAAGTTTGTGGTTGATCTATGGGGATACAATTGTAGAACATACGCGCGACTTTCCTGAAGTGTACTGTATGTGAAAGTGTATAGTCCCTTCTTTTTTTTTTTTGCAGTGAGCAATACCGGAAATTTGTACCTTAAAATGCCACCGCAAGGGCACCTTAAACAAACCATTGCGATATCATATTCCAACAATGTGCGCCTACCCACACTTTAAGCTTAGTCGAAGTGAACTCAATAATCGACTCTGATGATAGTGATTGTTGGCGTCCGTTTCTCTCAACTGATACCGTGTATTTTTTGTGGTGAGGGTTCGTCAAATATAGTATGCTTGCTTTCACAGATTGCTTTACGCAGTCGTATAAATCATTACACTAATCTGCCATGATACACTACAACAAGTATCGGGCTACAAGTTATATTTGTGCTCTGCTGAAAGAAACTTCCACTGAACACCAGCGATGTATTGCAAGAAAGCATTTTTGAGTTTCTTCTTATATATATATATAATTCTTTTTAAGATGATCTATGTTTACCTACTAACATTGCCATAATATTTTTACTTTCTCATATAATTTTATTTGTAATGATATCTAAATTTATAAACTCGAGTAGTAGGTGTATGACACGTAGCAAAAGGCGTTCTACAGTCAAATTTCCTTCTGCTTTTTGAACTTTGTGTGAAACATGGTATGAAATCAATATGTGTGTTTGACTAGTAGTAGATAGCAAGAAACTCCGCATCAAATTTCTACGTATTCTTATTGAAAACAACACTATAGTTTTCCGAAATTGTAAAGTTTGTTTCATTAATTTTAAATATATATGTTCTGTCCATACGATTAGCAGTTATAAACTCTTATTGTAAGTTTGGAATAAATCTGACACAAATAGAAACATAGTTTACACTGTTCAAATATTTACTGTTAGTTCTCTAATATGTTTCCAACATAGTTCACTGTATCAGAGACACAACTGTTTTATTACGGTGGTAATTGTCGAGAGTCCAGTCAAAAATAAAATGATGAGATATTATAGTATGCTTCAGAATTTTAAGTACAGTGAGAGATTTGATGTTGGCGATTTGAAATTAACTATAGGTTTTGTGAATAGATGGCTAGTAGAGTGATAATTGATGTATACCACTCTAATCTTCTTCTTCATGGCACTACAGCTCTTTGACGAGCCTTCGCCTCCGTCAGAATCTGCCTCCACTTCTTTCGGTCTGCCGCACTCGCTTTCCAGTTCCGTATTCCCATTTCCTTCATGTCCTCTAGGACCGTGTCCCACCATCTCCTCCTTGGTCTTCCCCTCGTTCTCTTTCCTTCGATGTTAGCGAAGAAGATTTTCTTCACTACTCTTTCTTCCCCCATTCTGACAATATGTCCCACCCATTGCAAACGGCTAAGTTTGATGTGCGTTACTATGTCTACGTCGTCGTACTTATTGTAGAGTTCATTATTATATCTTATTCGGTATGTATTTTGGTCTACCTTCACACCTCCATATATTTTCCTTAAAATCTTCCTTTCAAAGTTCCCTAGTAGTTGCATTTCCTCTTTCCGTATAGTCCAGCATTCTGATCCATATGTTACTACGGGCCTGATTAATGTTCTGTATATCCTGGTTTTTGTAGTTTTAGAGATGAGATTTGATTTTAGAAGGGGCAGCAGTGCAAAATATGCTCTGTTCGCCGTGGTGATTCTTCTTTTGACTTCCTCACTTTGGTCATTATTTGATGTGATTGTTGTTCCTAGGTAGATAAATTCATTCACTATTTCGAAGTTGTGTGATTCTATATTTATGTGTGTCCCGATTCTTTTCAGATGTCCTGTGTTCTTAGATACGACTAGAAGTTTGTTTTTTCCTTCATTTATTTCAAGTCCTACTTGTTTCGCTTCTTTCTCCAGGTCTATAAACGCTTCTTTTACTGCTTTCAGACTTCTTCCAATGATGTTAATATCGTCTGCATACCCTAGAATTTGATGGCTATTGGTCGTTAGGGTCCCTGTTCTTTTTATGCCTGATCGTCTTACTGCTGCTTCTAGTACCAGGTTAAATAGTATGGGGGCTAGTCCATCTCCCTGTCTGACACCTTTCTGCACTGGGAACGCTTCTGACATATCGCTTCCTACTTTTACTTGGGCTTTCGATTCCTTTGTACTGATTTTACATAACTGAACTAGCTTTCCGGGTATCCCTAATTCCTGGAGTGCATTCCACATTTGCTTCCTATTTATCTTGTCGTATGCTGTTCTGAAGTCTATGAATAAGTGATACGTGGTTATGTTTTTTTCCCAGAATTTTTCAAGTGTCTGTCGGATTGTGAATATTTGGTCCGTGGTTGATCGTCCTTTTCTAAAGCCACCCTGATATTCTCCTACCAGTGCTTCGTAATATGCTTCCAGTCTATTGCGTATGATGGTTGTAAATATTTTATATGCTGTTGTGAGTAATGTGATTGCTCTATAGTTATCGCATGATAGTTGGTCTCCTTTTTTATGTATGGGGTTTATTATCCCTGTTTTCCATTCTTCAGGTATGTCTCTCGGGTCATTCCAAATTTTGCAGATCAGTTTGTGTAGAGCAATCACTATTTCCTCTCCTCCTTTCTTAAGTAGCTCTGCCGCTATTGTGTCAATTCCCGGTGCTTTGTTGTTTTTAGATTTTTTTATTGCTTCTTTAACCTCTTGAAGTGTTGGGGTCTCTGTTTGCATCTCTCTAGTTTCTTTGTTTTCGAAATTTGTCTGATCTGTTTCATCTGGTTCGTCGTGGAAAGTTCTTTCGTAGTATCTAGACCACCGGTTCAGTATCTCTTCCTTGGAGTTTAGTATGCTGTTGCCTTCATCCCTAATTGCAGTGCAGTATGGCTTAAACCCTCTTTTTAGTTGCTTAACTTCCTTGTAAAAGAATCTTGTTTCCCCTCTATATCGTACGTTCTCAAGTTCTGCTATTTTGCTCTCTATACTAGATTTTTTCTTTTGTCGGAGTAGTTTTTTGGCTTTTCTCCTGGCTTCATTGTAAATTTCTTGTCTTTCCCTTGTTCTGTGAGTTAGCATGTTGTTCCTAGCTATATTCCGTTCCTTTATTGCTATCTCGCACTCGCTGTCAAACCAGTCGTTCCGTTGAGGTTTGTTCCTTTCTCCTATTGTTTCTTCTGTTGCTCTAACTATGTTGTCTTTTATTGATGTCCATGTATCGTTGACGTTTTGTTTTCCTGTCCATTGTGTTTCCTCCATATATTGAGTGATTTTGCTCCTATATTCGTTGACTCTTTGTTCGTCCCTTAATTTCTCTATGTCCCATTTCTTGACTTGGGGCATGTTGGGCTTCCGTTGTGTGCTTATTTTTGTGTAGATACGGGTTACTACCAAATAGTGATCGGAGTCTATGTTAGCTCCCCTCCTTGTTTTCACGTCTTGTATATTGCAACTGTGTCTGCTGTCTACTACAACATGGTCAATCTGATTTTCGGTCTTCCCGTCCGGTGATCTCCATGTTACCTTGTGTATTCTTTTATGTGGGAACCACGTGCTAGATATGGTCATGTTCTTCCGAAGCTGCAAAGTCAATTAACCTTATGCCGTTGCCGTTTGTTGTTTCATGCGCGCTATATTTCCCTATCACTGGGTAGAAGCAGCTTTCTTTACCGATTTTTGCATTCATGTCACCTACTATTACTTTCATATCATACTTCGGACATTCGTCATATCTTTTTCCAGCTGGTTATAGAACTCGTCCTTGACTCTATCATCCTTTTCTTCGGTTGGTGCGTGGGCTGTGATAATGGTTATGTTGTATGGATTTGCTCTTACTCTGATTTTACATATCCTGTCGCTGACTGGCGTGAAGCTAATTATTTTACTACGTATTTGACCCCTGACTATGAATCCCGTTCCAAATTCTTTCTTTTTGTTGTTTCCACTGAAATAGATGGTTTCCTTTTGTCTTTGGTGAATGCCTTTGTTGTCCCATCTCATCTCTTGTATGCCACATATGTCTATGTTATATTTCTGAATTTCGTTTGTTAGTTCTTGCAGGGCCCCCGGTCTATGTAGTGTTCTAACATTCCACGTTCCAAGTACCAGTTCTTTGTCCTTTTTTTGTTTCCGGTCCGGCTTTCCCTTAATCCGTCCATTCCGAGGCGATTCTTCCGGTCTTCTAACAGTAGTTTTTTTCCGGGGCCAAGTTGTCGGCCTGACGCCCAACCCCCAACCTGGAGGACCAGGCCCGACTTCTTCCGTCCCCTTACTTTCCACAGGGATTTTTACCACAGAGGTTTTATACCCTGCCTCCGGTAAGGGTTAACAGCACCACCACTTGAAGGCGAAGTCGGACTTGGATGGGAGAGGTGTGAGGCTTCATTTCAAAAACAGATCTGCCATTCGGTGCACTTCACCACCCGAATAGGTGCCATACCACTCTAATCTTCACAGTATATATCAACTGTGAAATTTTGTTTCTGCCTTCTATTGTCTCCAAGAACTTTGCTGGTTGCTCACGTTACTTCAGGTAATCATGAAAGAAAGCTTCAGTAATTAATGCAATGACGTAGGATCTCTTGTATTTTATACGAATATTTCAGAAAGCCGAAAATGAAGAATCCACAATACTTTTATCAAAGAAATGTAGTAACCTTTCTATTGGACTCCAGTCCTTCGAAAACTTTGGGAAATGTTAACTGGAATATTGTATGGCGTTTTTTGGTAAGAGAACCGAAATGCATTTCGACATAGTGGAACTGTTTACTGAACCGAAAACCGTAATTCGGCGTGCTTCGGGAAGATAATCGAAATGCATTTCGACATATTGGAACTGCTTACGGAACCGAAAACCGTAATTCGGCGTGCTTCAGTAAGAGAACCGAAATACATTTCGACATATTGGGACTGTTTATGGAACCGAAAACCGTAATTCGGCGTGCTTCAGAAGCGAACCGAAATGCATTTCGATATACGGGTTCTGTTCACAAAACTGAAAAATATAATTCGATGTTTTTCTAGAAGGGAATTCAAATATATTTTGACACCAGTTGTAAATATTATGAACTCAAGATCTTACAAGCTGCAAGTGATGTTGCGCAATTGTGAAATGATAACTGAAGGAAACCATCTACAGCAGTTTTGTTACGAAACTTAATATTCTTTTCCATGTAATTCCACATCCACTTCAATATTGATTTCGGTTCCACAACCAGAACAGGCTTTCTCAGAAAGTTAATTTCGCTTCCGGGACCGAAAACGATTTTCTCGAAAATTATGTTGCTGTACCGAGTCTGAAATCATGCTCTTATCAGAATATCCTTTTATATACCGAGGTTGCAATCGTTTTTTCGCAAAAATTCGTTGCGGTTCCGAAACCCAATAGAACCTATTTACGCCTCTAATCGGTTCCGTTACCGGAAACAACCATGAAAAATTGTCACTTCTAATGAAAAACATACTGTTTCTTTTCAGATAATTTCTTTTTCCTCTTCTTAATTATATACAGTATTGTGCTTTTATTGTTGGATCAAAAGATCAAATACATTTCAATCAAAAATTTTCTTGTACGCCTTATATCTGGAGAACTACATATAGTATAACCAAACCTAAACTATCATTTAACTCAATAAGATGTGCTTATTACGTAGAAAATACGAAAACTCGATTTAGGGGCAGTTCAAAAATTTTGTGGCCCCTGAGCCAAAAACTAATTATTGGCTAAGATCGCAATGTTTTGATCCATTTTTGGATCATTCCTAAAATTCTTGTATTTTTATTTATTTTATTTTATTTATCTTAATATTTTCCATCAGTTTCCACTCTACCAACTTAATATCCAGTTTATATTTTTCTGAACTCTCATTTTTCAAGAGGCTTCTAGTCATATGAGTTAGGAGTTTGATAAAATTATGCAAAGACGAATCTGTTTTATTGTTACGTTTTTGTGTGTACATAGGAACGCGAAAGGTGTAACTTTTAAACAAAGTACAAATTAAAGTGCCTCATTCTCAAGTTATTCTGACAATTAAATAAAATATTGTAAGAAAACTTAACTATAGTGTAAAACATTTTCTTAAAATACATGAATGATTAGATTGTGTATCGATAGATATCTATTTTCCTAATATTAACCTTTGATCTATACCTTCTCAGTAACTTACTTTTCTTTCTTTCTTTCCTTTAATAAAAAGCTCGCCATGTGGAAAGTCCTTCAAGGGTATTCTTCAATTGGATGTGGGGAAGGAGGTAAGTGTTAATAATTACTATTCATCAGTTAGTGATATCTAAAATTACATAATTGTTTAGTTTCTTTTGGTGGAGGGAAGATTACTTCACTTATTGCAAAACCTTGTATTGAACGTTTTTTTAATTCCATTCATATCGTTATACAGAAAGTAGATTTTAAATGAATTGTGGTGTAACTGTTTAGAACTCTTTATGTTTTCTTTCAACACACACACCACTGTATACTAGAATGTCTTCCTTTAAGGTTGGTTTAAAGGGACAAGTTTTGCTGATAGATGGCACTACAGTCTTCGTATCTCTCCCATGTATTTTTTATCTTTCACGAATATTCACGATTTATCTTACAAATTTCAACCTACAGACTTCAAATTTTTTGAAAAGGAACTTCATAATCTATCGAAGGCAGTAATCCGTACCGATTCTTTATTTAGAATTTTCTTCATGATTGAAATGGCTTGATTGTTGAAAATGGATATCCAAAC
This sequence comes from Thermobia domestica, assembly GCF_964235325.1. NCBI lineage: Eukaryota > Metazoa > Arthropoda > Insecta > Zygentoma > Lepismatidae > Thermobia > Thermobia domestica. The sequence goes on along the minus strand of NC_137456.1, from coordinate 282,233,140 downwards.
CTTTAACAATGGAATTGTTTCAACAATGAAGAAATTCTAAATAAAAAATCGGCACGGACTGTTCCCTTTAATAGGTTATGAAGTTCCTTCTCTAAAAATTTGAAGTCTCTAGCTTGAAATTTATAAAAGAAATTGTAAATTTTCGTGAAAGGTAAAAAATACATGGGAGAGATACAAAGACTGTAGTGACATCTATCGGCAAAACTTGTCCCTTTACACTAACCTTAAGGATGGTGTAAAGGGACAAGTTTTGCCGATAGATGTCACCACAGTCTTCGTATCTCTCTCATGTATTTTTTACCTTCCACGGAAATTCACGATTTATCTTACAGATTTCAACCTAGACCCCCCAAATTTTTAGAGAAGGAACTTCATAACCTATCGAAGACAACAATCCGTGCCGATTTTTTATTTAGAATTTTCTTCATTCTTGAAACAGTTATATTGTTAACGGTTTGGATGTCAATTTCAACAATCAAGCCATTTCAGCAATGAAGAAAATTCTAAATAAAAAATCGGCACGGATTCTTGCCTTCGATATGTTATGAAGTTCCTTCTCTAAAAATTTGGAGTTTCTAGGTTGAAATTTGTAAGGGAAATCATGGATTTTCGTGAAAGGTAAAAAATACATGAGAGGGATACGAAGACTGTAGTGACATCTATCGGCAAAACTTATCCCTTTACACCAACCCTAAATTCTTACGATTTAATTACCTATACCAGGTTGTTCAGAATAGAGGTGATAAACACATCTGTTTTGAAGGTAACAGCTTGAAAGCTTGAAAAGGAGTTTATTTTTCTCCCATAGAGGAGCAATTTCTCGTACTTTTGTTAATCTAAAATGCAAACCATTTCTTGTTAAGTAACGAAAGTGAAAGTGTTAAGTTGGTGAAATATGAGCAAGCAAATCAAGAAAAGAACATTTGAATTGACGACTGTGTACATATTTAAGACAACCATCGGCGCAAATCTGTCTTCTACATTAGGGAGGGACGCGTAAGACCGTTCCCATAATTTTTATTTAAAAAAAAAAAAAATAGCCATGTTCAAAATATTTATGAAGTTGAAAAACAATTCTATGGAGGATCATGGGAGCAGAATTGTCTTCAACATTGGGAGGCGGGCAGATTTGAGGCTTATTCTGAGGAAGGGGGACGGGGGGAGATGAGACTCATGTTATGGTAGATGAATCTGATTTTTGATGTGAACTTGTTGTATATTATGCAGCAAGGGACATCAATTTCATCTCATTTTTCTTTGTGGCAGTCAAACACAAATCATCATATTTCTCCTCAAAAACCACATTTCAAATCGGATTATTGGAGGGGACAGTGTCGCCGGTTCCAAGCTTGGGGGAACATGTTCCCCTCACCCCCTCCGGGATTTGCGCCAGTGAAGACCCCAGAAAATTATTTCATTTCAGTCTTATCCGTGATATGTGGAACGATGGAATGATTTTCGCCCGTTACTGTTACAGCATTAAATGCAACGTAGCATATGGTTACGTTAGTTTTCTTTGAAATGCTAATGTTATGAAAATAAAAATTAGGTACACAGGTTTTCTATAAAGTTACATATGTGATATATCTGTGTTAAGAGGACAGCAATGGTAACGTGTATTGATAGTGTCACACGTAGCATAAATTGAGCTCCCTCGTGGCTGCATGGTTAGCGTACGCGCTTTCGGTGCGAGAGATCCGGATTTTCAGCGGAAGCTTATGTAGTAAGGATCGCACGCAAGCTGTAGGTCAACGTCTCATTTAGTTTCGGTGCTAAAAAGAATGCCAACTTCGAAATCAACCATCCAACATAGTACATTTAATAATAGTCTGTAGCTATAATTCAAAAATAGTTACTGGGTTGTCCAAGCACAATATATGTTCATTCTGGTTCATTGTACGTGATGTAAAACGTACAGCGTCGTCCTCAGGAGTGAAAAATATGGTTAGTTAAGGAAAGGACTGGGAGTGGCAGCAGTTAACACACACACACTATAAGCCTGAGACCGTAGTCTACCTCCGACCCAGTCACACATTTTCACCTATAGTGAATTAGGTGTTCAAAAAAATCGACTGTGTTGCAAAGAACATTATAAATTCCTAATTCAAGTGAGACGGAAATGTTCATTCTCGAGATACTGGTGCAGGGTTGTTCCCCTATTGTTTTTCCCAGAGAAACTTGCAGTGTTTGCTAACCGACCTGTTCTCTGTTCAGTATTTTCACTAGTTCTTCACAGTCCTCAAGATCTAACTGGTAGTGCAGTCAAGACCGTTGTATTGCATTTCTACAATATAACTAACCGAATGTGTCCTAGAATTTATTGTATTAACATTTTGAAGAAGAACCTACCTGCACTTATTTTAAGCTATATTAAAATGTTTGACAGAATTATTTCCACTATATACAGTATTTATAAAGTGCGTAGTAATTAATTAGTGTGTTAATAATACGACTTTTGTTATCTATAATAATATTTGCGTGTAAGCACACCGCCTGTGTTATAAATTTGTTGTATTTGGTCTAGGAATTAATTCGTGCGGGTGGACAAGAGATGGCGCAACGAACGGAGCGTCCCACAGTTCCGTGTATCCACACATGTGTTGCAAACTCTTGTCATCGCGTATCGTTCGTAGTATAGGGCAGTGGATTAAAGCGTCAACAACACCAGTTTGTAGTTAAGTGAACATGGCGCAATTTGTGCCTGATAAAGTGTTTTTGCGGGGTGTCCTGCTGCATTGCTTTAACATGCAGAAAAGTGCGACTGAAAGTCATCGTATTTTGGTGGAAGTGTATAGTGACCATGCTCTAGCTGAGCGAACGTGTCAGAAGTGGTTTGCACGGTTTAGAAGTGGTGATTTCGGCTTGGCAGACCAAGAGCGAGCTGGACAGCCAAAAAAATTTCAAGACGAAGAATTGACAGCATTGCTCGAGCAGGATTCGTGTCAAACGCAGGAACAACTTGCAGCAGCATTAGGCGTTGATCAAACAACAGTCTCCAAACGCTTGAAAGCCATGGGAATGATTCAAAAGATGTCACATTGGGTTCCACATGAATTGAAAGACAGAGACGTTGAAAGACGAAAAACCATTTGCGAATTGCTGCTTCAACGACAGAGCAGAAAGGGGTTTCTGCATCGAATTATTACGGGTGATGAGAAGTGGATCCATTACGAGAACCCTAAACGAAAAAAGGCCTGGGTGAAACCAGGTGAACCAGGTCCATCACAACCAAAACGAGATCTTCACTGTGCAAAGGTTATGCTGTGCATATGGTGGGATATGAAAGGTGTGGTGTACTATGAGCTGCTGCAACCGGGTGAAACTATGAATGGAGAACGTTATCGACGACAATTAATGCGTTTGAAGCAAGCTCTGGCCAGAACACGACCAGAATGGGAGAACAGACATGATAAACTTATTGTTCAACATGATAACGCTCGCCCACATGTCGCAAAACCGGTCTAAACCTATTTAGAAAATGTCGGATGGGAAGTTTTACCCCACCCGCCGTATTCACCAGACGTTGCTCCTTCGGACTACTACTTGTTCGATTGCATGAACAACGATTTGATTGGACAGCGGTTTACTTCTTCAGAAGATATCGAAACATGGGTCTCTGACTGGATCGCTTCCAAGGATGAGGACTTCTTTCGCCACGGAATCCGTACATTGCCTGACAGATGGGCGAAAGTGGTGGCTAGCGATGGACAATATTTTTCTTAAGGTATTTATGTATTTTGTGTTTGTACTACAGCTTCAATGTGTGCGTACCAACCGCACGAATTAATTCCTAGACCAAATAGGTAACATTTAGGTTTTCTCGGGACTGTTCTACTTCCTTTGATATTCTCATTCGATCAATTATTTTATAATTGTTCACTTCCATTAATCATCTATTAGCCTAAAGGGTATATCCATGGAACATGAGCTCATTCGTGGCTAAGCGGTTAGCGCACGCGCCTTTGGCGTGGGAGATCCGGGTTCGATTCCTGGAGGGAGCTCATGTGGTTCGGATTCCACGTTAATCAGTAGATCCCTTCTCATATAGCCTCGCTGCTAAAAGGGCCGTTATGCTCAAAATCAAATCAACTCAATATTCGTAGAACATGAAACGACATTCCATTTCAAAATATATTCATTTCCTAAAGTTGTCTATGTGTTTTAAGTTAAGCTATTTTCAGTGATACAAATAATGGCTAACATTAACCGGTTTCACGTACTATTTTTTGTTTTAGTAAATTCCATTGGGTCAAAGCTTATGGGTACGTAGAGATTTTTGTTATGATTCGGTATCGATACCATAGCAATGTATTTCTCAGATTGTCCGTTATTTCTGAAAACGTAAGGGTAATCTTTAAATATTGATAGATCTTTTTGCTTTCTCCACGATTTTTCCCTTCTGCCCGCTTGTTCTTTTGCATTGTTCTCAGCTTTCTCTTCTTGGATCCTTCTTCAATCCTTTGTTAGTTCTCGACATTAAAATAAATAATAATACTAATGAGAGGAAGAGTCAAGAAGGGAAAACATGAGAGTACGTGGAGACGAACAAGTAAGCAGAAGTTAAATGAAAGCAGATGCAGCAAAGAAAAACTGTAGAATCTATGAGTGTTATTTAAGGAAAGACTACTTTAAGGTATTTCAGAAGGTAAGATAATTTAAAAGGCATTGTTATAAAGGTGACAAGACACACGTTTTAAGTCCTCTTCACTTGTTGGATGTTTCTCTCTCTCTAGCCTAGTGGCTATTGCCAGAGTTTGTCCAAGGGGCCCAGCACCACTGAAAAAAAAAAAATTACTTTTTATAGTATATTATTGCCACAACTAAGCTGTATCATATTGTTTTTTTGCGAGATTTTGGACGTATATTGGGAGAATATAACACTTTCACATATTAAGATATACAAATTCTAAATCCAGATATAAATTTTAAATATGCCGAATGAATGAATTCTCACCTTGATTTGAGATGATTAAAGAGCATATTAAAATATGGATTGTATTTATATTGGAAATGGCAAACCAATTTTACATTTATAAAACTATGTATAAAGGTAACTAAGAAAGTTCCGTCGCTTTTTGTGGAGGTCTGTGTTCAATGGGCCCTCACACCGTGAGTTGAATGCGAATGGAGATAAGGTGAAAGTCAGTTGTTAGTGTGGGTATATCCAACGTACTACGTGGTTGTGGCAATTCAGTTACACCATGAACTTGCGTAAGGACAGAGTGAATGTGGGTCCTCAATAGAGCGTCATAAGGGCGAGTATACTGTACGAGTTCAAACTGGGGTCAAACGCCGCTGCAGAGGGGTGGAAGATACGTCAGGCCTTTGGTGAGTTGTTTAACAAGTTTAAGGACGGTGATGAAACATTCGAAGACGCACCACGTGCCGGAAAACCAACACATGTGCAGAAAAAAATCTTCAGGCAGCAATTGAGGCGAACGGTGGCCAGATATGTGAGGAACTGGAACTACAATTCAGTGTGAGTGGAGAAACCATTCGGCAGCACTTCCATCAACTTGGGAAGCACTGCAAGTCGGGTCAATGGGTCCCACATGATTTGACTCCGGGCCAAAAAGCAATGCGAGCAGACATATGCGTTTCTTTGTTGTCTCGTCTAAGGAAGGAGCCATTTCTGGACAGGATGTTGACATGTGATGAGAAATGGGTTCTGTACGAATCGTTATTGATTAGCATCCCATGAACCGATTCCAAAACAGCCGAAACCAGCACTGCACCAGAAGGTCCTCCTGTGTGTTTGGTGAACTGCTTGCGGTTGTGCATCGGGAACTGCTGTCAGCTGGTCAGAGCATCAATGCAACTGTGTACGGTCAGCAGTTGAGCCGTGTTCAAGGCTAAGCTCCACGTAGCTAGGATGACCCGGGACACCATTTTATGTTTTGGATGGGAAACACTATTGCGTCTGCCGTACTTTCCGGACAGTGCACCGTCCGGTTATCGCCTGTTTCATTCCTTGGACAATCACCTTAGAGGACGTCGTTCAAATTCCTATTAGAGGTGCAAAATGCACTTGATACCTTCTTCGCTTCACGGCCCACAAAGTTCTACAGCGATGGAATCCATGGCCTTCCAGAACGTTGGCAGAAGGCCGTCGATGCTGATAGGGACTATTTTTGATCTTCCAGGTACGTCTTATGTGACGTGCCGATGTTTAAATGTGGTGGCTGAAAAAGCGACAGAACTTTCTTGGTTACCTTTATAAAATAAAATGCAGTAATAACATTTCGAGGACATAGCGGCCTAGAATATAAAAATTATTGATTAAAACTATTTTTGGGACAAGGATAGGTGTAGAAATGTTCCTTTATATGTATTTATTATAGCGCGGTGAACAAAGAAGGATACGCGATGAAGGATAGGTTCAAAGTGTGAGAAACTAAATACAATTATTTAGAACAGTGTATGCAAAAAATTTTCTTTGCTCTCGTCACTGAACTAGTGTCTAGTGCTTGCGCCTTTGATGCACGGGTCTCGCATTCGGTTCCTGGTGGGAGTGCTTTGAAATTTGAACGCATTACAGTGGTTCCTATACCACTTTTAAATTGTACATGCTCGTCTCATATAGCTGGGTGCTTAAAGGGACGCTAACTCCTACCAAACAACTTACTGATGTTTATGAAGTTTATTTGCAGAACTTTATTTCATGTTCATTACAAAATATTGATTTTCGTATGAAAATGACTCGAGTCTGTGTCCTGTTTTTATGCTTTTGTTTATATGTAAAAAACCTAAATACACCGTTGTAATTTCAAAATGGCAAAAGGAAATGAGATCGTATATTTAGATAGGGTCATGAGAATTGAGCCGCATCTGAGATTCTTATGGATTCAGGTCGATAATTTTACGTAGCAGAGACGTCATGTAATACATCGGTTTGAAGTAGCTTTCACCCAAATACGTAACAAAGTTATTTCCAAGCTAACTTTATTCGTGTAAGGATTATTATCGTGAAAGTGAGGGAACGTAATGAATGTGCTTCGTAAAACCGCCCTGTTACACAATGGTACTCGCTTTTTCCAGTACTCTTGGACCCGATTTAGCACGTGTAGATCTATAGAAGCTTTGGCGTCCATAGTGGATCGATTGAGGTGGAGCAAGTCTGGTACAACAGTGATTTCAAATGTTCCCATGGATAAAAGTTCAGGGACATATTAACCGCGGCAACCACTCCATGGGACATTTTCTATATATCCAATGATCGGGAGACTGCTTGTTCAAAGATCTACGGACCCTGGCAGCAAACTGCAGAGACGAACATCGTGCTGGTAATAGGTGGTAAATGTAGCCTCTGGATTCAACAGAGAGGAGAAATAGAGTATGTCACTATCCAATATTTCGTCGATGTAAACTTAGTCCACAATATATGGCCACGTGGCTTAGTGGTAGAGCGTTCACATCTGGTGCGTGTAGTCCCTGGTTCGAACCAAGATCGCGGTAAGTGAGCTTTGTAGAGGACAAACCGTGTGCGTGGGTTTTGTCGGGGCGTTCCCACTTTCTTCATTCCACTATTTCATTCATTCTCATCCTCACCGTTTCCGTTTAACCTACATAGCGTAACCGTGGGACATAAACTGAAAGATTTCATTTGAGCTCATAGTTCATGTTTTCCATACATCGCACCACATCATCACTTTTTTTTACGCCCACGTGTTCACTATAAGCACGTTTCTGGCTCTTCACAAATTAAGCCACAAGTCTCTTTGTAATTTCCTCGTCAGTAACTGTCCTCGGACTATTTTATGCCTGCCTAATATAGTACCTTTTTTTACTTAAATTTTTCCAGTATCTTGAATATATTACCGTGTGAAATGTTCTCTTTCTGGGTGCAGTGCGTTAAACTAGACCTTGATCAGTGGCGGCTCGTGGAATTTAAAAGTGGCGGGGCACATCCAAAATACCTACATACTAGGGCGTCATATATATCAATAATAATCTACTATAGTAAAATACTAATTAAAAATTTTAATTATGTCGGTGGATAGTCTTGCCTCCCGCCCCCCTACCATAATCTGAAATAATCTACTGCTACACACTAGGATAACATTAGGAGTGACCATTCTTTTGAATCCTGCCATCGTTGAAGATCAGTAGCGTGATATTCAGGGACGTACTTAACATTTTTGCCACCTTCGAGCCATTGTAAAAATGCCGCCCCGTCAATAACAATAAATTAAATACCAGTATAGCAAGGGCGCCCATGTTGTGGTTTCCAAGGTGGGGCAAGTATAAGCGACGTTTCAAAAATAGTTTCAAATTTTGCTGTAACTAAAGTAACAATTCTATTGGATTTTCGATTCTGAAGTACAATTTCCTCTAGGGGGCGAGCGCCCCACCCTACCCCCCCTGATGGGCGCCCTTGCAGTATAGAAATTCTGAGACAGTTGCTGATTTTGAAACCAAGTTCATGAGATCAGCCAAGTTCAAGAATAATAATACAACATTGAAACATTCAAATTTCTTGCGTTGGCGGCTCGGTTGATGTTTGAAAACTGTAGATAATTCTGGAAGTTTATCAACAATGGAAATGCTTTAAAATTACGATAAAAGAATAAGGTGTCAACAATACGAGAGGGGAAATAATTGATGTAAATTAATAACTAGAATGTTAATTACTTACTTCCTGCCAAGCAGATTTTTTTTTACAAATGCAATAATCCCGTGTCATATCACCATAACTATGCATAATAAATAAATACATGAAATTTCCAAAGCTGGTATTAAAAAAATGATCTCAGAAAACTCGCCGTCCCAGGCCATGACCCATGTTGGCCCATGTGTAAAAACGTCCCTGATTGATATTTTGGGTAACGAATTATTTATTTGTTTTCAACAACAATTTGTTTCAACTACTATATGTCCATTTCCTTCAATTATGTGTGGTTTCTTAATTACTTTTCTGGGAAACATTATATACGTAAAGTGTAGCTCACTATTTGAAAATACGATTGCAGATGCCGATTGGTAACTTATGCGTGTAAATTTTAGGTCAATGTATTGTAAATTAACTGCACCATGGTGGCAACCCTTGTCATTCGCTACACCCGGAAAGGCCAAGCATAAACCTTTTCCATCCCCAAATTCTGAAAATGGCTTGACCCTCCTTCCCCCTTAACCCTTCTTACGTTCCACTCTGTACAGAGTTGAGTTTCCTTGTCGCGACCTTCTTACCGCTGTATGTTCCATAAGACAGAACACAGCGCCTCATGCGACAGGTCTCAACATTACTGTGCCCATTTTCAATGGACATAGCCATAAGATCCCCTGCCACCTCTGATGATAGGGCTACTGTCAAAGCATAGAGATTGTAAGTCCGCAGCCAAAAAACAACCGTCGCTGTGTTGCCAAGTTTCGTCTATCCTACGAGAGCGCATAACCACAGCCTCCTTCATTCGCAAACACGGCTGTGGCGGAACAAATCCAAACATTACAAAAGAAAAAGAAAGAAAGAAAAAGGTTTCTGTTAATGTATTAGTACTGATTTATTAATTGCAGTTCTATTTAGATCATGAATGGCAGGGCACGTGACCGGGTGCCCCTTAAACAGATCCGCCGCTGACCTTGATAGCATAGGTACCGCGCCCGCCACTCATGAACACTACTTCAAAGCGTTCCTGTAGTGATCTCATAGTGAATCTCCTGAAAGATAAAATTACAGACCATTACATTCCTTCATTTTTCTCACTTCTATAGTTAATAACTGACATGTGAATGAAGATAGCTCGGTAGCAACTTCAGTTTTATGTCTAGTAAGAAGCTAATGTAAATGGTATATGACACGGCCCCTTTTCTGTTTAAAATTTTGGACCTGACGAAGATGAATATGGGTTCGGCCTTGTTTTCATTAACTCTACCAAAGATTCCCTGCAATTGTGTTAAAAATGTACAAGAATGTGCCGTTTTTGCCTTAAAAAATGTATCCGACTCTTTTTCTTTCCTTTATGAGTTCATTTTCGTCTATATTTCAACCTTCTCTGTGATCTTGAACGCGAGCTGCTTTTACTAGCTGAGAAAGACTAATTTGACATCTTGTTCTGTTTTCTTGTCGTATAAAAAAAGGAACGTCCTCAACTATTGCGAGAAGATAACTTTATATTTTTACACCTTAAGTTGGTATTATGTTAATCCACTATCTGAAAATATTGAAGGTAGTTCCATCATGTAATTTTCTTTAATAACGTACACTTCTCAAGTGACAAACAATTAATACAGTTCAATTACAAGTAACAAGCAATCTTTTAGTGTAACTTTAGTGAGAAATATATAAGTTATTAAACCAAATTATCTGATAGAACAACCTACAATTTTCTCAGATTGTGAATCGACAAAATTCCAGCTTTAAGATGTACAAATGTAGTTATTTGGTTATACTTAAGACCATTTCTTTTTTTACTAGGCAAGGAAGTAAAACAAAATGTGAAATTAGTGTTTCTAAGCTAGCAAAAGAAACTCGTGTTCAGGACTACCGAGCGGGTTGGAATATAGAGGGAAATGACTCATAAAGAAAACGAAAGGTATCGGGTAGAACGTAGGTTAGTTTTTATGTTAAAATATACACTATAGCATCATTAGTAATTATAGTTAGTTTTACTTTTTTTTAAACATACTTAATATAAATTAAACATCACAAAAGACTGATTGATTTAAATTTTAATTATACTATAGTGTCAATTGTAACATTCATGCACGCTTAGGTTTTTAGTTTTTGTAGAAGCCTATTTTTTTCAAGCTTTTGAAATTGGATTGTTGGGTTCTTGTCAATACAACTGCGAAAAGAATTTTAGAATGGTAAAAATCTAACGAAATGAACGGAAAACATTTACTTGCCATTGCAAACTTAAGTCGTCCGTAACGACGTGTGAAAAATTCATCATCTTGCATCTCGGCCATCGATTGTTGTAGATCCAACTATGAAAGTTGGTTTGTTTTATTGAATTCATTATTTTAGTTTGTCTATTGTAAAAGAAAGCACTTGTTAAGTTAGGATTCAACTTATGCATGAGTCAGAGTGAAGATCTCGTTCAATCACCTGGATGAAATATACCAGCGCTTTAAGTGAGCATCTGATTTGTGATATTTACTGATACTACTTGACACTCTTACACACGCAAGTGTAAAAACCGGAGGTTTCTCAAGTTAAACGATAAAGCATACAACGACGACACAGTGAGCGTTTTTAATTTTGTAATTAGTCAATTCCCAAGTGCCATGAGAAAATAGCTTTCCTATATATTGATCCTTGCACAAGTTGTATGAATTTTGGTTATTATTATTATTATTATTATTATTATTATTATTATTATTATTATTATTATTATTATTATTATTATTATTATTATTCAGTACTTTCAATTGTCAGACGTACTAATGACACGCTTATGACTTTCTGCGTACAGGTTTATGCAATTCCTGCATACCACTTGCTCTTCCGAGCTTTCGATTCTTCCCTGGAGGGCGCGGTGGCTCAGTGGTAGAACGTTCACCTCTGGTGTTTAGGGTCCCTGGTTCGATCCCAGCTCGCGCCAAGTGAACTTTGTGGTGGACAAACACCGTGTGCGTGGGTTTTCTCGGGGTTCTCCCATTTCCTTCCACCTTCTTCATTCCACCATTTCGTTCATTATCTCATCATTATCGTCTCCTTTAGCCTAGCCGGCATAAGCGTGGGACGTAAAACTCATTTCATTTTTCGATTCTTCCCTGGAGTCTTGGTCACAGAGGATAGCAGCAGAAGAAGATATAAAAGGAACGGACTTACCAGGGTAGAGCAATGCTGGTGACACTTTATCAGACCCAAGAATCAAGTGTCAAAATGACAAGTCCTTATCTTTTATTTTTCCTGATTTTTCTATTTTTTCTTCTGGTGTTATTCTCCGTGACCAAGATTCCAGGTAACAGTCGAAAACTCTGAAATGCAAATGGTATTCAGGAATTGCATAAACCTGTAAGTACAATAATACTTTCCGATGCTTTTTATTCTCCCCACTAAAATTTCCTTCTTCAGTTGACTTGACAGAACCACGGATTCAGGGTCAAAAGTTTGAAAATAAACTTATCTGAGAGCTTCTAAACTCTGTAATCAATTGGTCAATAATTGTGTGTTGTGTTTTAATTTATGTGAATGCAATGGCTTTAAATCGCCGAAAGATATTGCTGTTGGTGCTTAATGTGTGAATTATGGCTCATTTATTTTTGTTTTACTTATTTATTTTTAGCACCCCACGAGTGATGCATGTATGAGCGTTGTAACTTTGGATTTACTCGTGCATGATATTCAGGTATGTTAGCTACTTCAGCCTTTTTTTATGTAACATGTTCTTTGTTGCATGTTTGCTAAGTTTAGTATAACATTTCTTGATCAACATTGCACAAGCTTTTCCTTTCAAGAGATCCAAGTTTGGTACCCAACTATTTTTTATGTAGTTTAATATGTTTTTCAGTATTGTTTTCTTCTTTCTTTAAACATCACTTAAACACAATCACCTTAAACAGCAGTTTTTATGAGTTATTGGCCTTTTTAACACGTTAACTGCCATGTGGCCACTGGATTAGTCCAAGAAAATGTCCTCGAAGGTCCGATCGGACCCCAATTTCTAATTCGTCGAGTTATCATTAGAGCACTTGTATTGCGAAAAACTGCCTCTACTCTTAATAAACTGTAATGTTTCTATCACACACACAAATTCACACGCGTGTTAAACAATTCCTTGTAGACATGCTGGTTTTGATACATCAGCAAATCGAGCAGCTTCATTTACTGTGTACCAACGGCGCCGACTTTAGAAAATTTATGTGGGTGCATATTAATGGCGGGACGTGTTAGCCTATATGTTTTCAGGGGAGTCTTGATATTTGATTGATTTATTTTTAGTTAAAATCTTTTATGAACACTGTCATAAATGGCTATGCTGTAATAAAGTAAAATATACCGGTACTATAAGGATAAGTTGGGACTGTCCTAGCTCAGTCGATAACACGGCTGACTTAAACGCAAGAGAAACGGATTCAAACTCGGGTCCAAATTAAAAATCTTGAGGGTCCCCTGCACCCACAAGATTATTTGTGTGGATGCCGGAGCACCCACGTAGTCGGCGTGCATGCTGTGTACCATAAGCACGCCTAAATATAATGGTCCCTCTTTTCCATTTTATCACGTGTGTGCTAAACCCGTTTAAATGTGCTATTTCCATACAACCAACTAGCACACTTTGAATCAGTTACCAAATTGTCAGGTCATTTAGTCACTAGCTAGCTGTGATGATAAAAGCAAACCAATGTTACTCTTAGAGAGAATGAATAATTTTCTGTCTAGTGTTCTTATATCTTCTAACACACATGTATTCTACAGAGCATTCAAAAGGTCACTCCGTAGTGAATGTAGTTACTTGTTATTGTGAGAAAAAGATTGAAACATTCACCTTTTTCCTTGTGTGTTCGTATTCTTATGCAAAAGTCAGACACAAACAGAAACGAAACTAAACTTTAATGTTAAACTAAATAGAGACGTATATTGCATTATAAAGACGGTTCACGTTAAATCGTAACTAGTCATTATGTTCGAAATTCGGTCAGAGTTCTGTTGGGTCTCGTGTAATACAAGTGTGTGTTACAATGTTGACAATGGAGTGGTGTTTTTTAAACTTGTTTCGTGGGAGTGACAAGTACAGTTTATCGAGTTTATCGATCACCAATCTTCTAGTGTTCGCAAACATGTGTAGTAGGATTGGTCTGTGCCTTTAAGCTAAGATAAACCACTTTTAATATTTATAACATTTACTGCAGTAGAGTATTTCTGTGTATCTCTTTGCCATAATCCACTGCGGAGCGACTCTTTCAACACATTATATTTCTTTGAAGTTAAATTAATTGATTCACATATTCTGATGAACTTTTTTTCATTGCAGACGATGGTGCTATGTCATCTTGAGGTCTCGTTCAAGACGACGGAAACTGTATTATCTCTACCTAACTCTCCTGCATGCTGTCGTTTTGTACGCAATTATATTTTAGTGCAAAATCAGTCAGCAGAGGAGGATATCTGCGGATTGAAGTCCATTGTGATGCATGGATATTCTCAAATTCATCAGGAATGAATAAAGCGAAAAAAAAAAAAAATGTAAAAGTACAGAAAATTGTTGATTGTGAAAGTTACTGTTTCTAAATTTTTATCTTACGAAATCGTTTACAATTTAATATGTTTTTATCAGAGTATTGTGCAAGATCTTGCCATTATGTGCCTTTCAAATGAAAATCATTGTATTCAATTATATAGGGTGCTGTAGCTATGTTGGAAGTGTATTTCAAGGAGTTATTTCAAAACCCAGGATATTTTTTTTTTTTCTCTCTCTGAACATTTTTTTGAATTTCTTCTTGCATTTACTTAATATTGGCTAATGGGCACTGCAAGGGTATTGCATAAAACGCACGGTTTTTTGGTTATCAAAAATATACTAGTTTTTTTGTTTTTGTTTTATGGTCGCCACTCAACATATCTGTCGTTGTCTTGATTTTTTAAAAATAATTTATGTTATTTTTTCTCCACTTTATGCACTTTAGAAATGGGCAAAGGGAAGCAATGTGTAATTGCCGCATTCGCATAATACTATGATTTCAAGGGATATATTTGGAAATGTATGTTTAATAATATGCCAGTTTTTTTCGTAGTACAGAGAAAAGTAAACCCTCTTTGAAAAAAAAAAAAAAAGCTTTATAGTCAAGGGAATTTACAACATGATTTTGTAATAATGGGTCTTATGATGAATTTAAGCCTGAGTTGACGTATAAATGTCTGTGAAATATTAAAGTAAATGAATTGAGATTAAGCCAAATGGTATATTGTCAAGGGTGAAAGACAAATACCAAACCAAGGAAAAGAATTCGCAGGAGTGGAATGCAGAGATTCCATAGCGAATTCACTGCCTAAATCACGTGCCGAGTGTATTTTGCGAAATGCATTCCTTCACTTTTAAGATGACCACAGAGTACTACCTAATTTATCTAAGTTATTTGTTAATTTAAACTTTTCCACTATTTTCTTGCCGTATTCATTTCATTACTTAGAAACTAAGGTATATTTGAAACAGCGAAGGGAGAGGGATAAGCGATCGTGGCTATCTGGACTCAGGCAATATAGTAGCTGTATAAAATAGTGTTCATAGAAAAAAAAAAAAAAAAAAAAAAGAAGTGCGTAATCATATCACAGTTTTTTAACACTAGGGTAAAATACTTCATATGGGAGCCCGCTAATGTACTTCCTGCTGGTTTTTCTAATTGGAGTATTGTAATGATAGAAATTGATAGGTGTGTACGGTAAATCAGATTGAAATTTTGTGAACTAAATGACGTACATGTATACGTCATTTACATGTACATAGCTTTTTATTTCCTGTTATATTGATCCTATGCATTGATATAACGTTACATTTATAGAAATGGTTTCCTTGGTATATACCTTCAATATTGTTTTCCAAGTACCTTGGTGGAAAAAGTGAAGAATATGTATAATAAGGCCATGTGCTTTAAGGTTGTCAGATTTTTTTTGCTAATTAACAGAATTTTAGTTGTTTAATTTTTCTGATTGGTGAATAAAATACTTCTAAATCAATTGATAATCCTGAATGTAAGGAAATATTGTCTGATAATTAAGATATAGTTTCTTGTTTTTTCTCTTTTTAAAAGATCTCAAATGTTGACTTAAGTCCGAATTTAATTTGTTTTCCATTTAAAAAAAAAAAAAAAATCAGTATTATCCTAATATTATTATCCTTTGGTATAAAAATTTGTATCAAAGGCTTGTGGAAAATATATTTCTCATATATACATAATAGAAATATGTGAAAAAAACATACGTAACTATGAATCGGTTGTTCAAATATTTGGCAAGACATTTGGCAATCTTTGCTCTTATTATTATTATTTAATATATATATAACTATCATTGTCTTACAATTCCTCTCCCTTGGCGTCTGTTTTCGAAATACATGATTTTTTTAACATTCCGAAGACTGCAGTTGAATTTTATATACGTATATTTTTTCTTTCACCTATGTGAACATTGAGTAAATACATGTGGTCTGATTATGAAATACCATATTATAGTGCCTCATAATCTCCTTCAATATAGAAGAGATGGCTTCCAGTACTTGAATAGTCGATAGTATGTTTTCATTTGAAAAAGAAAGAAAAAAAAAATGAAGTGTCATCGCGAGTGATGTAATTTCTACGAATGTTGTGAAGCTAGTCTTCAACTTGTGAATGTATTAAAAAGAAACCATGAGAACAGAAAAATTAGTATATTTTTAAATTGTAATTTATATAAGTGTGGATGATTAAAAAGAAAAGAAAAATGGATGGATGTGGACAATCTTGAGATGGTGTACATTTGCTTCGACGAAAAATTTGATTGTTGTGAGTTAGTAGTTGTGTTCAAGATGATCACACCGTCCACCTTGTATATTGCACAGCAACCAACTTTGTATGTGTGTGTGTATATATATAAATAATAGAGACAGCTAAAGAAAAATATTCTACTTGTTATATTCATTTCCAGTTATATCAGGTAACCAAGAAAGTTCGTGGGGTTTTTGAGAAGAGTTACGTTTGTCACGTTAGTGGTGTCAAATTGATTCTAGTGACGTCATATATTTACATTCATTTCAAACCTTATTCAGTAGAGTTGGGGTCCCGGGTTCGATCCCAGCCCCCGCCAAGTGAACTTTGTGGTGGACAAACACCGTGTGCGTGGGTTTTCTCGGGGTTCTCCCGTTTCCTCCCACTTTCTTCATTCCACCATTTCATTCATTACTCATCATCACCGTCTCCTTTAGTCTAACCGGCATAACCGTGGGACGTAAAACTCAAAAGATTTCATTTAATTTCATTTTTCTTATTCAGTAGAGAGTTGTTTAGTGCATCGTAGTTTTCGCTGTCAGTTTTCTAGAAAGCGCAGTCTATGAAAGAATATGTCGTTGGAAAGGAAGATTTTGAGGCCTATTTAGCTTTACGAGTACAAATTAGGAAACAAAGATGCAAAGGCCGCTAGAAGAATATGCTCCACGTTTAGAGAGATGTCAGTGAGTGAACGGATTCAAGAGTGGTTCAGCTGGTGGCCTTCCGCAGACGAGAGCCTTGAAGACAAGCCTCATGTTGATCGTCCATCCACCCTCGACTAAGTCAAGCTGGAGGAAGAAATCAAACACAATCCTCATCCAACCTGCCAGGAACTTCTTCACAGGTTTGGAGTATCCGACGAAAACATTCGATCACATCCTCATAACCTTCGGATGACATAGAAGGCAAGTGGGTTCCTCATGTCCTGTCCGAGGAAAAGAAGCTCCGTCATTGCGGTCACGCCATAATAATGCTTCGATCCTGGACTAAATCTTGACATTGACGAAAAAATGGATCATGCCTGATAACCGGAAGAGGAAACATTATTGATCGACTTCTGGTTCGGTCTCATTGATCGCTAAACCGCACATTCACCAAAAGAAGGTAATTCTGTGTGTTTGGTGGACCAGCGCTGGCATAGTCCAGTATGAATATCTAGAAAGCGAAAAGAAACATAATAGCCGAGATCTACTCGTCACAGTTGCGAAGTTTTAGCTGCACTGCTCCAGAAGCAGCCAGCACTGGTCAACAGGAGAGGAGTTCTCCTCCTCCACGATCTTGCCAAACCATAAACGGCAAAAGCAGCTAAAGAGGCGATGAAAACAGTGGTCTGGGAAGTTTTGCCTTATTGACTCTATTCCCCGGACGTTGCCCGGTCGGACTACTACCTGCTTTTGGCTATGGATAATCACTTGCAGGTATAGCATTTCCGAAAACGCGACGATGTCACAAAGGCTGTATCACGAGTTTTGGACTCCAGAGAAAAAGGATTTTTTCAGAAAGGGCATTTATAAGCTTCTCTCTCGTTGGGAACAGTTCATTGAAGCCAATAGTAACTATTTCGATGAATTAAATGGGTGTTTAAGATTTTTGTGAACCGTGTTTGATGAATGACGAAAACTGCACGAACTTTCTTGGTTCCCTTATATGTCCGAAATACATATGTGTGATGTTAAAGGTATAAGAACAATACAGGTTGTCTGTAAAGATTGGAGACAATGGCGGTGTTATTTTCTGATTACAAATCTGGGGAAAGCCTTATCGCCCTAACCCTGCGCATCCCCTTCTCTAAAGAATCCTCCTCCAAGCAGCGGACCCTTAGTGTGCGGAAGAGGGTAGAACTGAGAGGGAAGCTTCATCTTTCATCTATTCATTTGCATGTTATTTGTTTGCCCTCTCAGTCACAAATAACTGTAAGACTCGCGTGTGGCTGGTGGAAGTCTGGGAAAAGGATGATTGGTGGGCGTATGTTCCTTTCCCCTTTAGCATTCTATTTTAAAAGAAATAAAAAGTAGGATAATATAAAACTAAAGAGAAAATTCGCACTATTTTGTATTCGTATTTATTTTAGGGTACTGAAGATTGTCCTATTGTTAACTCGGGTTCTTTTCTTTTTCTCTCTGTTGGTTTTATCTTAAGAAAAATGTGCGTTTTGTCAGTGGGAATGGTGTTTTAGTGAATCTTCTATTCCCTTTGACTACGTGTGTCCCAGGTTGATCCTACGGTGAGAGCGTGCTTACGCGATTGCTACGGAAGTAACGTTAATTCTCCTCGTGATCACTCTGATGTGGTATTGCAGCGACCATATAGAATTTCTCAATTCACAGTGTTTCATTTAAACATTTACATACAGGTAAAAGATCTGTAATTTCGGATCCGAACCCACCGTTTTGTGGAAAGGCCAGATTTGAGGAGAATGAGACAGAAAATCAGTCTGTAGCAGAGAATGTGGAGAAGATTAGTAAAGCCATTCTTCTAATGAAAGACAAAATGTTACTGGTGGTAATGCAGAATTTAACCGTCCGAAGGTTTCTCTTCTTTTGTTATTAATAAAGTTAGCATCTACATAGCTGAACAATTTAAGGATAAAACTACGAAACGACACGTTATTGGTGGAAACTGTGAACGAGCAACAGAGAAGTTGTTCAAATTGAAGAGCAGTGAACCACTTCACACTTCAGTAGAGCCTCACTGTCTACCTGTAGTGAATACTAGTCGCGGGGGTACTTTTAAGATTTCCAAAGGCCATCGAAGAGATCAAATTAGTTAGCTGACCATTTTGAATTAGCCTGAATCAAAATAATAAGTCACGTAAACTGCTTTCAGCTCAGATCCTTATTCTTACTTTAGTCTGCCTGCACTCCAGGAATATGTGAATGCTGCATGTAATTGGTTAAAGTTGCGTCCCTAAAATCTGCCCTCTTGACTGCTTTAAATGTCTCAACAACGGATATGTTAACACTTCTGTAATGCGACGTGGACCCTTTATGTAAACTGCTGCAATGAAAGTCGTAGTGTGGAGCCGGAGCCCCGTACAGCGGCCAAGCCCTATTGTGTTAACTGTAAGGGTGAGCATTCTGCTTGGTCTAGAGACTGTCTAGCTTTCGAGCAGACCTACTGATACGAAACGTTCTATTACGGAAAGCGTTTGTACCTCGTTCCTGTTTGTGTGCATCTGTAGTAGCTGCTTAGCAAAATCAGTCTCTAAGCAGATAACTGACGTTTCCACCCAAACAGATGGTGGAATTGTTCAAACAGACCGTTATTGATGTTGCTTGTAATTCGATCCCAGAATACGGAGGCGACAGTCCATGACAGCAAGTTCCATGATTATCTACGAAAATCTATGAAGTTATCCTGGCTTATCATCATGGGCTTGCTACTTTTAATCGGCAACTAACTTTGAGAATCTTCAGCAATTTCGCATTCTTTTTGCGCGCGCTAGATGTCTAATTAAATTTTCAAGGTGCCATAATTGAAAGGATCACATATTGTCTCTGAGTAGTCCAACTCCTATGACTACTGTTTGATGGATTTCTTTCATAAATGGTCACTGTTCGACTACTAGTAGTTCTGTTGTATTAGGAAATGGAGTCCTGCAGAGTGTAGAGTAATTCTACAGTGATAGCAAATATTTTGGGCCAACACGTTTCTTCTATCTCTGATTTTGCACGTTATTCTGTCGAATTCGTTTGTTTCGTACTCGTATGTAGAAGAATCCTTTAAATTTTCATAGCGCTAATACTGAGCATTATAATGTTAGCTTCATGACCTTTGAGTTCGATTCTCACTTACGTGAATCATTGAATACTATTTCAGGGATTGATCCTATATTTTACGATATGTTGCACAATGTTTCGCGCGATTCATAGCTTCCATTGTTGCAACGTGTTTAATTGCTTCTGGTCGGAAAAAACTTTCATGCCTCGGTGCCTTGCGGTTCTGGTTGTTTCAATCATGAAACCAGAGGAAGTTCTAATGACAGCTACGAGCCACATACTCATTGCTCTTACTGGTTGCGTCTTTTTTCTTTCTTTCTTTCTTTGTTTTAAGCGGGTGGTCAACTAGCGCCTGATGTAGTATTTAGAGTCACATTCTCTGTTGAGCAACTTTCAGTATTGTCGTAGTTTCATTTCGACAGTAGGATTCAGAAAGCCTTTTTTTCCATCGGTTAATGCCGTATTGCTATATTTTTCGATCTTGAGAGGCTTTTGAGACAACTTGATGGTACGGAATTCTGGATGTTCGTTATTTTAAGGTACGTGTTGGGTTCTAGTGTCTTCAGCGATTTCTGCTAGCAGCTGGTGTCCCCAAGGCAATGTTCTTACGGTCATGCTGTTTGCTGTCGCCGTCAACAGTGTTCTTTCTCAGAGCCACGCATCTATCTTACTGTATACTAACGCTTTTGTTTTATTACCACTCGAGACACCTTCGCAGCACCACTCGACAGCTTCAACTTAACATTAAATCGTCTTGTTCGCTGGTCAAATCAGACAGGCTTCTGGTTTTCTGGCGAAAAAACTCAGTGCACTGCATTCACTTCTGCCGCTAAGGAATTTGCCTTTTCGATCCGAACTTATATCTCAGTGGTATTCGTCTCTTACTTGTTTATACTGTCCGATTCCTTGATTTTGCATTTGATCGCCCCTTAACGTGGACACTATACATTTCGTAATTTTAAGTATTCTTGTTTCCGAGCTCTGAATATGTTTTTTAACCATTGCAAATGGAATGCTGATCATATTCTGTTGCAATTATGCCATAGTTTAATTCGGTTCAAGTCAGGCTATGGTGGTATTCCTCGTTGCTGAAGCAATTCGACACTGTTTATCATCTACCTATTCGACTAGCCCTATTGCTGTCCTTTAGATTGAAGGAAACGAGCTGTACCGTGAGTCTATCATTGCGAGATACTTTTGCAGAATTATTCAGCGTGTGTGCATTGTATTCCTGGTCACACCTGTAGTTTTCCTCAATGTTGGGACTAGATATATTACATGTGGCACGTCCTCGGGTTATAGACCCATAGTACTTTCATCCATACGAGTGTCTCATCGGGAATGAGTTTGTATTTGTAATTTTTTCTTTGTTCACTACATGTTTCTACTCTTCCACCTGGCGTTGTGTCCGCCAAGGTTGACTTTCGCCTGTCGCCACCCACCAATTATAATGTTTTACATGGAGGTTCAAAAAATGAGAATTTGTGGCTGTGCCTTCATCGACGAGGGCACTTTAGGATTTAGTCTCCATCGGTTGCGTTCGGTGTTCAGTGTTTGCTTTCGACCATACACTTCAGCTTCTGCTTCGTCGTATTTTTATCAGTACTTATTCTACAGGGTGTCTATCGGTCACGAAATCAGAAAACGGTCATGAAAGTCAAGAAATTTAGCTTTGGGGTCACGATCTTTTTTATCTGTGCAAATATAAATGTAGATAGGAAAATTTTGTTCTATAAAACGTAAAAATTCACCACCAAAAATGTCTCTGGTCGGCTTTAGACGCTACCAAGTCGCAAACAAACCATGCTTCTATCGCATGCATGAAAATTCGCAGCCAAATTCGCTCTTGAGAATTAACTAAATTTTATGGTTTAGGAAGGAAAAGGTCGCGAAATTTCATTTGGGAATTTTAGTAGATTCCCTGTTCTAAAGCCTACAGAATTGTCTTTAGAAAACATACCCTCATGTAATATATTCTCAAATGCATCAGCCATATCAACAGGATTGTATCATCGTAATTTGCTGGGTCCCAGTTCATGTCGGTATTCGTGAAAACAAGCGTGCTGACAGTAGACAAAAACGCCGCATTAGCTGATGTACTACAACCTCTCTTCCCTGTACTCAGATCGTTATAGCTATTTTGTCCAGCTGATGCGCTTTTACTGACACGTGAATTGAAACCAGGCCGACGAAAATAACCTTCACTTTCTAAAACCTATTTTCGGCAAACTTCGTTTCGTAGCAGACTTTGTTTCATATTAGTCACCGAGATGGTGATTCTGACGGGCTTGTGTATCCAAAACTCGTTGCACACAAATCCTGTTTAGTGTATGTCATCAAGCGCCTGTATTGTGAAGACTGTATCGACTCCATGAGTATTTGTCCATTCTTATAGAATGTCCAGAATACTCAGACTTAAGAGAACGTTTACGAGGCCTGCCTCAGTCACGTTTTGGAGTGACGATTCGTGAGATTGAAATGATTAACATTCTCGGATGCTTTTGTTTTTAGCTTTTACATGTTTTATTGTTGTTTTTATTCGTCGAGTTATTTGTCTCGTTATATCCTTTCTCTTTTGTTAGTTGTTTCACGACTCGTGTTTTTTCATCGAGTCTATACAGAGGTTGATTCATTAAATTTTATATTGAGCCGATTTTGAATGTGCTACTTACCTAGGAAATGCCGTGTTTCCAGTACCAGTTGTGTTTGGTCTGCAGGCCATCTCTAACTATTGCCCGACATCAGAATTCCCATTGTTGGTGACTGCGTTGCAATTGGACGATGGATATTGCATCCCACTCTTCTTTACAGATCTTTCTTGTTCCTTTAGTATTTGTATATCACATTCAAATCTTTTTCCAGTGAAGAATTATTAGTATTCAAAGAATCTTACATTAATGCTAGAACTTTTGGTAGGTAAACGCTTGACCGTTTTCAAAGATATAGACCATATACACTCTTGCTTTCGTAAATTTGAGGTGAGTCTACGCTGTACTATAAACATTTTAGGTTGGTATACGCCGTATACTCCCATATACGCCCCATTACATCCGTGCTTATTACTATTCAAAGGAGCCTTTGGGACATTTGATTAAGTTCCTATCATTCTTAAACAATTTCTCCTTAAAATTTGTATTTAAAACCTTCGTGACGTAGTTTTATCACGTCACAGTATAATGGCATTCCGTGTTACTGTCTTCACTTAGAAATACGTGACCGTCTTAAAAAATATCAAAGGGTCCGCCGAGAGATAATATCGGCATATACATTTCCTGTTGCCTTCAAAAGAAGTATATGAAAACGAAAACTCAAAGGAAACAGCTTCCACCGATAAATAAAGTCATTAAGCACATTTCCTCTTCGAGTTAAAAGCAAACATGTACAAGTTAAATATGAAAGGGTTACCGAAATATTAATTAAGCCTTAGGGTGAACACTTTTCTGTTTCATGTTTCCGGAAAGTCATTCAAGCGGAATAATCAAGTTTGAACAGTTTACTTCACAACAATAATACGGCGATATTCTCACAAATTCGTGAAGATCATTCACCCCGAAAAATCCTGTCTGTACAAGAGCAAACAAGTTACCTCCTGTCTTCTCTACATATAGTTAAGTAACCACCTTCGACCTGTCAATTAATAAACAATAATCCTTTCCTTTAATATATCTAGTATACGTACTACGAGGTTTACACTGAAAGTTTCGGGAATCACGTTTTGCTGGGAACAATATAAGATTAGATTTTGTTCCAGTTATAAACTGCCATCTTTGTTCACTCTAAATGTAAAACTCGGAATCTTTGTCGTTGCAGGGCACCTGTTTAAAGTGAGATGGTCATGATCAAAAATGGACCTAAGGAGAGAGCACTTCCGTGTCATGATTTATTACGATTTTCACCAAACAAGAGTATGTTCGTCGGGTGACTACTTTTCCTGATGAAGCCCCATTTCAGACGACAATTTACAGGTGGTTTCAAGAATTCAGATGGGTTGGGTCAGCCTGAGTAATGAGAATCGTGCAGGTCGTCCATTGACAGCCATTGTGCCTAAAAACTTTGAAGCTGTTCGTGAATAAATTAACACTGATCAACATGTTATCGCGAAATTCAGGGACCTTAGGCATTTACATGAGCCAAATACAAACAATATTGCATGGTCGTTTAGGTGTGAAAAACTTTGCGCTCGTTGGATACCACACAATTTAACTCAAGCACAAGAAAGACGCCCGTGTGAAATGATGCAAAGTTATGCAGGGTGCCTATCGGTCACGAAATCAGAAAACGGTCATGAAAGTCACGAAATTTAGCTTTTGGGTCACGATTTTTTTAAACTGTACAAATGTAAGTACAGGTTAGAAAATTTTGTTCTATAAAACGTCAAAATTCACGACCAAAAATGTCTATGGTCGGCTTTAGATGCTACCAATTCGCAAGCAAAGCACGTTTCTATAGCATGGATGAAAATTCGGCCTAATTCGCACCCAAACTCACTATTGAAAATGTTAGGAAATTTTATGATTTGGTAACGAAAAGGTCACGGAAAAGTCACGAAATTTCATTTTGGAATTTTAGTAGACACCCTGTTATGGGTCATCTAATTTGGAGTTTAACATGAGTAACAGGTGATGAAACGTGGTTTTATGCATACGAACCGGAAACAAAGGACAATCTGCTATGTGGGTGTTCCGCGATGAACCTAAACCAACCAAAGTGTTCGTGCACGGAGTGTCTCCAAAGAAATGATTGCATAGTTTTTAGTTAAATCAGGTCATATTGCAACTGTCCACTAGAGAATCGTGGAGCAGTCAATGCAGAATGGTACACAACCATATGTCTAGCATTTCAAACGTCGAATCATTCTGCATCCCGACAATGCACACAGCAGCTGCCACAAGTGATTTTCTGGACCAGGAAAACGTTGAAGTCATGACACATTCGGCTTATTCCCTCAATTTAGCCCCCTATGATTTCTTTCTGTTCCCAACAATCAAGAATATGTTGCGTAGGAAGCGCTTTTACACTCCAGAAGAAGCCATCCAGGCATACAAACTGCATGTTTCGCAGGTAACAATTTCGGAGTGGCATAAATTTTTCTAGATGTGGTTCTATCGCATGAAACAATGCATTGCTGCACAAGGAGAGTATTGCGAAAAGCAATTTAAAAAATTGCTGTACTTTTCGTTCTATCATTTTCCTGAAACTTTCAATGCAACCCTCGTACTTAGTGATGTGAGGTGGAAAATTTTCCATTTCGGAAAATTTTCCGCTATATTTTTCCGGAAAATTTTCCGTTCTAAAAAAAAATATCAGTAATCAAGTAACAATTCCTCAGCAATCATAAAATTGGTTGAATTCATGTATAGAAATGTTAAAAAGTGAAAGATCGTTTAAAGAATCTGAAAATTTTCATGGCTCAGACAATTTTCAATACTATGTAGGAACAAGTTAAACAATTTTCCATGAATCGAAATATTTTCTGTCTTATGTGGAAAAATTGAAGAACTTTTTATGAGTCGGAAAATTTTCATCATTTTGAAGCAAACAGTAAAACAACTTTTTGTGAATCGGAAAGTTTTATTGCTGTGTAGAAACAAGTGAAAGGACTTTTCATAGATCGGAAAATTTTCATCACTATGAAAAAATGTGGAAAAAACTTTTCATAAGCCGGACAATTTTGGATATTATGTATAGCGATGTTAGGTGGAAAATTTTCCACTATATTTAACTGCACATTGAGCTACAAAATTGAATTTTTGTAGAGGAAAGTTGGTTAGCAGCAAACTACAATTTTCCAATTAGCTTTCGGGAACCGGAAAATTTTCTAATGTTTCAAGTTGGGAAGTAAAATTTTACACAGTGTTTCTCTCCCTCTCTTCCTCTGCGAGCTCCTTCGTTGCTAAGCGGTTAGCATACGCGCCTTTGGCATGAAAGACCTGGCTTTGATTCCCAGCGGGAGCTCATGTAGTTCGGATACCACGTTAATCAGTTGGTTCCGTCTTATATAGTCTCGCTGCTGAAAGGGACGTTAAATTCAAAATCAACTCAGGGGGCGCGGTGGCTCAGTGGTAGAACGTTCACCTCCGGTGCTTGGGGTCGCTGGTTTGATCCCAGCTCGCGCCGTGTGGACTTTGTGATGGACAAACACCGTGCTCGTGGGTTTTCTCTGGGTTCTCCCGTTTCCTCCCACTTTCTTAATTCCACCATTTCACTCATTTCTCATTATCACCGTCTCCTTTAGCCTAACCGACATAACCATGGGACGTTAAACTTAAAGATTTCATTTCATTTTTTTTTTTCAAAATCAACTCAATTAAACTCCTCTCTCTCTCCGTTTTTTTTTTTTTTTTTGTGTGTGTGTGTGTGTGTGTGTGTGTATGCAAAGTGCAGAGAACATACATCAAGTTCGTAGAGTACCAATATCCCATTCTGTTATTTAAAATTTCAATTTATTAAAAGTCATGAATATTTTCCGATTCATAAAAACATACTCCACTTATTCCTACATCGTTGTTTAGTCGTAAAATTTATTGATAATAAATATTGTCTTAAAAAGTTTCATGAGGTGAAAATCTAATGATTCTTCATTTCAAGAATATTTCAAATACTTCAATGCGTTTTCTCTCAGAATACAACTTTGATCTTACAATATTAGACTTCGTCAGTTTAATAAGTATAAGACGGTTTTCTCATTGCTTTACTACTTTTATAGATTTACATACTGAAAATTTATAAATAAGTAGATATAATATAAAGTGCCTACTGTAAATTTTTGACTACCCAAAATTCGAGTTTAAGTAACTCATGAAAGCAAATACTGACAATTTTCTAGAAATAAATATTTATTTATTCATTCAGAAGAGAAAGTAAAATATAACTAATAAGGAAGCTGGTTTGTGTAGTTGTTCTAAACTGCACTATTTGCGCTGCGTTCTAAAAGCAACAAGGAATTTCATTTTAATTTACAAAATAAAAAACATATTTCTTTTATTTTGTATATATATATATATATATATATATATATATATATATATATATATATATATATATATATATATATATAATATGTACTTGTTCTATGGAATCGTCATTATTTCTAATACATTTTTATACATAATAATGGTAGTTTTACAATACAAATATCTGCTCTAAGATGTTGATTATACAAAATTCCAATATTGAAATTATGATTTACGAGTGTTAAACACAATAAAATCATTTTTTCTTATTTTCTGTTACAAAAATAATCTTCGTAAGGAACTTTAATGTAGTTATTTCATTACATAGGCAGGCCTACATGTGAAGATATAGTGGAATTTTCTATTTCTGAAATTGATAAATTCACAAAGGTTTCTTTTCAATTCTTGTTACATTTTAAATATTGGAATGGGATATTTGTTCTCTACGAACTCGATGTATGTTCCCTGCACTTTACACACAGACACACACACACACACAGATAGAGAGAGAGAGATATATAAACACGTATATTTTTACTTCCCAACTTGAAATATTAGAAAATTTTCTGGTTTCCGAAAGCTAATTGGAAAATGACAATTTGTTGTTGTCTAACTTTCCTCCACATGAATTGAATTTTATAGCTGAATGTGCAGTTAAATATAGTGGAAATTTTTCCACCTAACATCACTATACATAATATCCAAAATTGTCCGGCTTATGAAAAGTTTTTTCCACTTGTTTCTACATAGTGATGAAAATTTTCCGATCTATGAAAATTCCTTTTACTTGTTTCTACACAGCAATAAAACTTTCCGATTCACAAAAAAAGTTGTTTTACTTTTTGCTTCAAAATTATGAAAATTTTCCGACTCATAAAAAGTTCTTCAATTTTTCCATATAAGACAGAAAATATTTCGATTCATGAAAATTTGTTTAACTTGTTCCTACATAGTATTGAAAATTGTCTGAGCCATGAAAATTTTCAGATTCTTTAAACGATCTTTCACTTTTTAACACTTCTATACATGAATTCAACCAATTTTATGAATACTGAGGAACTGTTACTTGATCACTGATATTTGTTAAGGACGGAAAATTTCCTGGAAAAATATAGAAGAAAATTTTCCACCTCAAATCACGGCTAAACTACGATGTAGGAATAAGTGGAGTATGTTCTTATAAATCGGAAAATTTTCCGTTTCAAAATTTTCCGGAAAATTTTCATCACTGTACAGGACAGACAATTTTTCGATTCATGAAAAATTGTTTCACTTGTTTCTACATAGTACTGAAAATTGTCTGAGCCATGAAAATTTTCAGATTCTTTAAACGATCTTTCACTTTTTAACACTATACATGAATTCAATTAATTTTATGAATACTGAGGAACTGTTACTTGATCACTGATATTTGTTAAGGACGGAAAATTTCCTGGAAAAATATAGAAAATTTTCCACCTCAAATCACGGCTAAACTACGATGTAGGAATAAGTGGAGTATGTTCTTATAAATCGGAAAATTTTCCGTTTCAAAATTTTCCGGAAAATTTTCATCACTGTACAGGACAGACAATTTTTCGATTCATGAAAAATTGTTTCACTTGTTTCTACATAGTACTGAAAATTGTCTGAGACATGAAAATTTTCAGATTCTTTAAACGATCTTTCACTTTTTAACACTTCTATACATGAATTCAACCAATTTTATGAATACTGAGGAACTGTTACTTGATCACTGATATTTGTTAAGGACGGAAAATTTCCTGGAAAAATATAGAAGAAAATTTTCCACCTCAAATCACGGCTAAACTACGATGTAGGAATAAGTGGAGTATGTTCTTATAAATCGGAAAATTTTCCGTTTCAAAATTTTCCGGAAAATTTTCATCACTGTACAGGACAGACAATTTTTCGATTCATGAAAAATTGTTTCACTTGTTTCTACATAGTACTGAAAATTGTCTGAGACATGAAAATTTTCAGATTCTTTAAACGATCTTTCACTTTTTAACACTTCTATACATGAATTCAACCAATTTTATGAATACTGAGGAACTGTTACTTGATCACTGATATTTGTTAAGGACGGAAAATTTCCTGGAAAAATATAGAAGAAAATTTTCCACCTCAAATCACGGCTAAACTACGATGTAGGAATAAGTGGAGTATGTTCTTATAAATCGGAAAATTTTCCGTTTCAAAATTTTCCGGAAAATTTTCATCACTGTACAGGACAGACAATTTTTCGATTCATGAAAAATTGTTTCACTTGTTTCTACATAGTACTGAAAATTGTCTGAGACATGAAAATTTTCAGATTCTTTAAACGATCTTTCACTTTTTAACATTTCTATACATGATTTCAATCAATTTTATGAATACTGAGGAACTGTTACTTGATCACTGATATTTGTTAAGAATGGAAAATTTCCCGGAAAAATATAGAAGAAAATATACGACTAAACAACGATGTAGAAATAAGTGGAGTATGTTTTTATGAATCGGAAAATTTTCATCACTGCTCGTACTATACCCTTAACAGTAAAAAAAAAAAAAAAAAAAAAAAAAAAAAAAAAAAAAAAAAACTATATTTCAACACAGACAGACGGACATAGCCGTTCTATAAGACTTCCAATACTTATACATAGTTTATTTTTTTAAGACTAAAACTGGCCTAAATGGACATTTTGGAGATCCAATGAGCTGCTAAAAACGTAGTGCACTGTGGACAGCGTTGTGGAAAACGAATTTCAGGAATATTTCCAATGAAGGATGATTTTCAGATTTCCTGTGGAAAGATTTTCAATACATAGTGAGTGATAATAGTACTGCAAAACATTGGTAATATACGTTAAGTACGTCAGAGCAAAGCCCCGAGAAACATTTTCTAGCCCACAGAGGAAATGAATTTCCCACCGGGTCACTTCCTGAAATCATTACTGTTACCTCCAGTGGCACATTGTCTAGCAAAGTGCATCACTTCACAAAAGGCTAAAGAACACCGTACAAAACACATTGCATTTCCTCGTCTGTCCAATTTTGAGTGAGTTTTGGATATGTTGTAGCTGAGGACCCACTGATCAATTGTTTATATGGGGCCAACTCCCTATGACCAACCATGTGACCTCGAGAGGTCACCAAAACACGTCATTTCAAAAGAGGTTTCCATTACGTCGACTATTCTCATCTTCGTAGCCCAGTATAACACATAACTACTTTTTGTATGCCAAGTTTGAACGAGTATGACTTTGGTTACCTCTCGAGGTCACACGGTTGGTCGTAGGGAGTTGACTCCATATAAACAATTTCCCGGGAGGTTCTCAGCTACAACATATCCAAAAAATCTCCCAAATCGGACAGACGAGGAAATGCAATGCGTTTTGCACGGTGTCCTTTGAAAATATAACAAAAATAAAAGCCGAAGTCTGTAGTAAGCAAACATTTCCTGCTACAACCGACTCCAGAAACTAAATTACCTCATACACGTTGCCAAAAGAGTTTCGAAAAATTAATTTCGAAAGATTTCATTCCATTTTCGTTTCGATTCTCGAAGAATTCTTTCTTGATTCTTGGAAAACATTTCCTCTCGTCTGGTTTTGTAAATTTATGTACAAAGTTTGTTCCTTGTTTCTTTCTTAATTTAGAAGTTATCAGAGAATTTCGTGTCACAAGAAGTCCACGAAAGGTGTGATATAACAACATTGAAACCATATTTATCATTGGAGTATATTGTGTAATGACTTGCATATCTTTAAGCGTTGATATAGTTATTATGTTCGTACGATCGCTTTATAGTTTTTATACTTTGAATCAGTGATTTATTTGTGGATTTTGTAGAAGGGGGGAATGTTTATGCAAGATTGTGTTCCGTAGAACAGAACAACTTTAAAGTGGGGTTGGGATAACGTTATTTTTAAACCTACCTACTTTGAAATTATGGTACTAGTTTAATAGGAGACCCCCAAGTTCATCATTATTTAAACTTTTTAAAAAACTTTTTTATGATAAATATGGATAGGTACGTTAGATAAGATTTGGTTAGGTAGATTAGATTGCATGCTTTAGTTACCTTACTACTTTTTGTCCTACTGCTGAGGACAAGTGTAGAGCATCCAGTAAAAACCCTATAGTTGCATTGCAATCTGCACACCTTGTCATAACAAGTGTCGCACTCCTACGTAAAACGGTTTTGCTACGACAAGTGATTCTTTAGTCTGTTCTAATTTGGTCCTTAAAGACCAAATTCCCAGCCCGAACAATAAATACAACAAAATGTAAGAGTTTACTTTGGGCAGAACAGTGATAGGTGCACATATACTTGAGCCTAATTTTATTAAATAGCAGGTGAAAGACGCTACTTAATGTCATTCCTCATTATCATAAGTAAGTTTTAGTATCATTTTGCTTCTTGTACTTAATAAAATTAGATTCAGGGGTGTGTGCACCTATCAATGTTCTGCTAAAAGTAAACTTTTGGCCACCAAAACATACTGGCATTAAAATGAATCCAGAATTGAACAAAGACAGGGTTAAGCTGAAGCATGACTTACGGCATGTTATCTAACACTGTCTTTAGAAATTAACAATACTTTCACACCGTTCCTCACTTTAGCAATACGTAGAATAGTGTAGCAATGCAAGTTTGTTTTACATCGGATACCGTCTTTTTTCCAGTTGATTTGTTGGTAGTAGCATGATGTCATGATGTCCATTTTTTATCCAGCTGATGGCATACTTTTCTGCATTGAACGAGGTAATATCTGGTCCATTAACGTTTATGAAAAAAATAAATTCGAGGGTTTTTACAGATAAATGGTTTTTAGTATCAGTATGTTGGAAGTTTAAGCTGGAAAAGCTTCTCTCTCACTCTACAGAAGAAACTGGAAAAACACTGATTTCCATGTTAAGATTTTGTAAATTTGGGCCAATATTAGATTTCATCTTATGTTCTCCAAATTCCTGCAGAATTTTGTCTGAATCATCAGAGGAAAATTTTAATTCTTTTATTTCTAATTTTTAATTTTTCTTTTCTTTTCTTTTATTTTATTTTTGAAATTTGCATTACTTCTTTGTCGCCATTTAACTTTCTTGCAGACAATTCTTCTCGCCAATTGGATTGTAGCAAAACCTCGGCCCCACTGAACGTTTCGAGCGTATGTTATCTGCTAGACCCTTGCAATCTTATTTTCTGGTACTTCAAGAGAAATGTCTAAGGGTTTTGCCAGTGAGACTCCACAAAACTGACCAGTTTCTTCAAACTGACGTAATTGTTCCATGACATGCCCCTTTTTCTCCCAACGCTTCCAGAACATATACAGTTTTTCAATTTTGCTTATTACCTGTACAAGGGATGCAGATCTTTCTTGTAGAAACAGACTAAGGATATGTAGAGGTTCCAGCGCATCTCGGATCATGGACATTTCATAAACAAAGTTCCACTTAGTGAGTTTTACGTACAGATCTGAAAATATTGCACGCTGCTGAAAGCTTCTCTGCAAATTTGTAGAAGCTTCTCGAAACTGTTCCCCTAGCGCAGGGTAGGACTTCCGCAATGCTTCTACTGAACGGTATGAAGAGCCTAACCACCGTACATCAAAAAGTTTAGTAATATTATAGGAGCGAATACTTAGTTCTCGTGACATTAATTCGATTTCTCTCCTGTTTTAGGAGACATTGAGTAAACACCGTGCAATCGCTCTACAAGGCTTTGAAAATGAACTATATCTGAAATCTTATTTACAACGTTGTGAACAGCCAGTTCCAGCTTATGACTCATGCAGTGAAACACGAATAAATTGGTGTCTAATTCTCGCTGGAGTAAAGAAACAGCACCATTTATTTCGCCTTGCATGTTATTTGCGCCATCAATACAAACTGCTATGTCTTCACCGTAATATCAGTTTGGAAAGATTCATACTTTCACATATTTTAACTATGGAATCACAAACCTCTCTGCCTATTGTTATCTGTAACTCAAATAAACCTAAAAATATATTGCTACACACCTGATTAACTACAGTACGGATATACACAATGAAAACAGCTTGATGAGACACAGTGGAGGATTCGTGAATCATTAGCGCGAAGGGTTCATCGGAATTCGCAAGATATTAAGTCATTTTTCGTTCATTTCTGTAGCTACAAAGTCAATAATATTTGAACACGTAACATTAGAGGAGAGAAGTTGTTCGAGGTTCATTCCATTTATTTCTTAGTATTTAATAAGAGGCACCGTAAATGAGAGACGATTTTGCGCAATAACATAGGCAGTTCTAAATATCACAGTTGTCTTTTTAATACGAATTTCATTCACAATTAACACGAAACCCTCTTACTATCTTACTTTCTGTACCGGAATTACTTGCCTTTTAATCGTCAGGAGCTTTTCTTTTATTAAAATATAGTCTAATATCCATTTCCTTATGTTCTTTTTAAGGTGCTAACCAGTGGTATCAGCTGCAAGATTTTTCTTCTGGAAACAATTCTATAAGCAAGACCAGCATAGCTCGCGACAATAAACATACTAAAAAAGTAAAGAATAGTTACTAAAATATGGAGTTGAATTATTGTACTTTAAAACTGATTGTATAGACTAAGAAAGGTGGAAAATATCTTCCCAGGCTGGGAAGATAGAATTAAACCTAGAGACAGGGAAACCAAAACTTAGAAGGGGGGAAATTCCCAGGCTTCCCTGGCTACAAATAAATCCCTGCTTTGAATCATGCAACACATTTAATAGTATTTGAGATCTAAGACTTGGGTGAACTAGTGTTGCCCAGTGATGTTATTGTAATTTTTTTAACAACCGGTTCTATTATATATATATATATATATATATATATATATATATATATATATATATATATATATATATATATATATATATATATATAGGGTGTTCATTTATTATGTAGCCAAAATCCACTGGTGAAATCCTTTCACCTAAACAAATAAAAAAGCCCATATGGACATAGGGCAAAAACCGCGTTCTTTCAAAGTTATACAATGCCGAAAATGAGGGAAGTGTATCTTTGAGGTTGCCTAGCTCGAAAACTGTAAGACATATTAATGGCGGTTAAAGAAATATCAGAAGACTAGTACACTCTCCATCTAAATATCCACGTTTCAGACTTAGGTCGTATCGGCGCAACGAATTTTATAGAGGGAGCTGGGGTATCGGTCCCGGAACCCTGATTTAAGCACGTATAGGAAAAAAAGAAGATATGTTTTGATAGAAAATGTATAATTAACAGTTTATTAAGCTGTTATGTCGTGTACATGAGTATTATCATTTGTAAATTTCACATTATCACTAATTTTAATATCTGCAATTATGCAACCACATATAACACAGTTTAACATTAAAGAAAAGTGATTGATAAAAT
The DNA here is from genome assembly GCF_964235325.1 of Thermobia domestica. Lineage (NCBI taxonomy): Eukaryota > Metazoa > Arthropoda > Insecta > Zygentoma > Lepismatidae > Thermobia > Thermobia domestica. The sequence goes on along the minus strand of NC_137456.1, from coordinate 282,198,682 downwards.
TTGCAAATCAAGTTCTAACAATTAATATAATTTGATAGTGATGATCTAAGCAGGATAAATGTCATACGAACAAAAATGGTAAACAAATAATTGTAGAGAGACAGAAATCCGAAATGCTGCGAAAAGGAACATCAGGGCAAAGGATTCGAAAAACTATTTACAGAAGAGCGGGTGTAGCATGGTACATTCACTGACATTTTCACTTTTTCTATCCAATAGTAGATATGGTAGAGGTTGCAAGTAAATGATGATGAAAGAAATTATTCCTAGTAGCAGATATAACTTGCAATCTGCTTGCTGTAAGCTTGAATTGCAAGTCGGCCAAACTTGCATCCAGCTTGATTGGAAAACGTGCAAGTATGCCGCAAGCTGGATTCTAGTAACGAAGTTACATGGGAGCAACGTTGCATTCAGTGTTCCATTCAAGCTTAACGCAAGCGTTTTACAAGTCAATAGCCAATGAACGGCCAGTGATGCTATGACGCTGTGAAGCGTCTAGAGCATTACTTGCAAGAACAAGAGACAGATTTTATTAAAGCATACTTTCAAGTGCAAGCGTAGAATAGAAAGTCAAAAGCCAACACGCGCCAACTGTCTGAAAGCTTTCTTGCTACTACGAATAAAATGAAAAGTTGGAGGAAATGGGAGATCTCGAGTAAATCTATTAACACGATGTCGTCCACCATGAATTTATGTACTATAAAATATGAAAAGAGTATACATATTTGTTCTGCGTACTACGGTAAACAAGAATCCAGATAACAATAATAGGAGATGCTCAATGTGTCATCCGTCATCAGTACACATTTAATGAAATGTCAGACATGCATCTTATGTATGGTCGTAGCTGTGAGAACCCACATGAAGCACAACTACTATATCATGAATACTTTGCAAATCGTGTTCTTCTCAACCTTAATACCTTTGCTGCTATCGATACGGCATGTGCCTGCTACATATAATTTAATTGGACGCCCTCGGACAGTCTTGACACCTGATCGAGAACAGAGAATTCTTCAGATAATTAAAGAAGATCCTTGTACCAGTACCAAAAAAGCTAGCAACGCTAGGCGTTTCACATGGAACCGTGAGGAAAGTGTTTCGAGAACAACAACCGTATCCCTTCCACTTGTAACATGTGCAAGGAATACAAGAAAGAGGCTATTGTCCGCGAAAACACTTTTGCAAGTGATATCTTAAGCGGTGCGTAGAAAACTCTCCATTTCCTTCTTTAATCATATTTGCTGATGAGGGGTTCACGCGAGATGGTATTGTCAAAATTCACAACGAACACTAATTGGCGGAAGAAAACCCTAACGCAAATTTACCTACTGGACATCAACATCAATTTTCCATTAATGTCTGGGCAGACATATTGGGGAACGCACTTCTAGGGCCATAAATTTGATTACAAGGTCTCACAGGTGCAACATACCTGCAATTTCTTCAACGAAATCTTCCGGAATGGTTGCAAAATGTTCCTTTCTCGAGAAAGTCTCAACTTTGGTTAATACACGATGGTGCTCCACCACATTTTTTGCGAGACGTTCGTGTATTTCTTGATCAGTACTTCCAAGATGGAAGAATAGAGCGAGGAAGACTCATACAGTGGCCTCCTCGCTCTTCTGACCTAAACAATTTTTATCTGTGTGACATCTCAAAATTATACTGTACAAAACACAAATAAATAAAATATACGAATTGGAGCAAAGAATTCGTAATAGATTTGCAAAGATTCGTAATACGCCTATGCGTTCCAATCGTGTACGTGAATCACTGTCAACTCGTGCAGAGTATTGTACTGAGGTGACGGATGACACATAAAACATCTGTTATAATTATTATTCTTATCTGAATTTTTCTTCATTGTAGTAGTTCAGATCAAATATGCACACTCTTCTAATACGTTATAGTACGTAAATTCGTGGTGGAGGACATCGTGTTAATGGGTTTACTCGAGATCTCCCGTTTCCTCCATCTTTTCATTCTAACATTCTTTCATCATCATTTACTCACAATATGTTACCATATCTACTATTGGGTAGAAAAAGTGAGAAGTCAGAGAATGCACCATGCTACACCTGCTTTCGGTAAAGAGTTATTTCGCATCCTTTGCCCTGATGTTCGTTTTCACAGCATTTCGGATTTCTGTATCTCTGCAATTATTTGTTTATCATTTTTGTTCATATGACATTTATCCTGCTTAGACCATCGTTATCAAATAATATTAATTATTAACTGTTAGAACTTGGTTTGCAAGCGTTATCAACCGCTTTTTTTTATGTTAAACTGTGTTATGAGTGGTTGCATAATTGAAGATATTAAAATTAGTGACAATGTGAAATTTACAAATGATAATACTCATGTACACGACATAACAGCTTAATAAACCGATAATTAGACATTTTCTATCAAAACATATTTTCTTTTTTCCTATAGTGCTTAAATCAGGGTTCCGGGACCGATACTACAACTCCCTCTATAAAACTCGTTGCGCCGGTACGACATAACTCTGAAATATGGATATTTAGAGAGTGTACTAGTTCCTCAGATATTTCTTTAACCGCCTTTAATATGTCTTTATAGTTTTCGAGCTAGGCAGCCTCAAAGTTACATTTTCCTCATTTTCGCCATCGTATAACTTTGAAAGAACGCGGTTTTCGCATTATGTCATATGGGCTCTTTTATTCGATTAGGTGAGAGGATTTCACCAGTGGATTTTGGCTACATAATAAATGAACACCCTATATATATATATTAGAGAGAGAGAGAGAGAGAGAGAGAGAGAGTAGATGGATATGTAAGTAAATAGACATTACTCTGTTAGGAAACAAACCGTACAAGGTCGACAAAAGCATTTTTTTTTTTACTGAATACCACAAATAACCAGAAGTGACCTACACAGCATCCTAATATAACGTTTTGTGACGAAATTAGGTACTGCTGCGAATATCTTGGAAACAAATTACTCAATATAAATGGCTGTCAAAAAGTATTGGAAAGACCTTAATCCAGCAATGGATCGACAAGTGCTAATAATGATATGTATACGTTTGAACACTCATGTGATCCCAGTTTTCATTCTTGATATCTGAGCATTTGAGAATAAGAAATAAAGTGCTTATACTTTGTTCTGCAGAATCATATGTTTATCCCTGTAACTGTAAGAATTTCTAAAAACAAAGATAGTTAAACTAAAATTTACTGTTTCTAGGTATAACGGTAAAACTTACTGTTATGCCTGGGTATAACAAACGGTTCTGCAAACTCAAAATATTTTAACAACCGGTTCTAGCGAACCGGCTAAATAGCACCACTGGTGTTGCCTCTGAGACTCGAGAATTTTTTCGTTTCATCTCGAATTTGAAAATATGTTTTTCGTTGAGTTGATTTTGAGTTTAACGTCTCTTCCAGCAGCGAGGCTATATGAGACGGGACCTACTGATTAACGTGGAATCCGAACCAGATGAGCTCCCGTCGGAAATCGAACTCGGGTCTCCTACGCCAAAGGCGCGTACGCTAACAGCTTCGCCACGAAGGAGCTCATATACTAAAAGGAGACGAGATCAGAAATTACTTGCCTCGTGGGCGACACTACTTTTGAAAATCAAACTCTTCATAGTAGATATTGCACAATGAACGACCTGTTTGGCCTTTATCTTAACTTAATAATCTAAAAATTGAATACATAACATGCTGACATGAAAATACGGGAGCAATTGGATTGCGCATACTCTAGATCCAAAATTGCGCACAAATCTCTATTGGCCTTTTTGAACACAGATTTTTGTCCAACATTGCCACAAAGATAGCTTTAAAATATGTGCGCAAACAGGGTTTTCCTTCAGACTAGGATAGAAACAAAAATTAGAAATAAAATGTAAATTATATTGAGGCTTAATTAAATATAATTTGATCAGTAAATACAAGTCAAGATATCTCCAAAACCAAGTTTTCATATTTATATTCCACATGCTAAAATTTTCCTGGTTGCAATTTTAAGCCTACAATTTTTAGAAATTTAATTCTCCTTGTCTGATACTCTGAATATATATCACCTTTAAGTATTTGATACAGTTTCAATATTAAGTTATGTCTCCTCAAATCTTCCTTTCCTTGTGTATTGGTATATCCTATCGTAAATGATCTTAATTTCAATTTTGTTTCTGATTGTATCTTCACCAAAGATGAAATCACTTAATAAATATTTGGACCCGGTGAATAGACTTGTTCATTGTAATGTAATGGTTATGAAATGTTTCGGCCCCATTCGTCGATCGAAGAGCTACTAAGGGTTCTGAAGCCCATATTCTAGGTGGAAACCTAAATAAAACGAAGCAAGCCATTACAATGCAAGCCATTCTCAAAGTTATTAATAATAATAATAATAATAATAATAATAATAATAATAATAATAATAATAATAATAATAATAATAATAATATAGACGGCATACTTCCCATTCCCATTACTAGCCAAGGACGATAATCTTAGCTTCTTCATTTGGAAATAGAAAATTTTCTCCATCATGACTTAACTCATCTCTTTCAACCATTTGCTCAACAGCCTCTGTAATATTTCTCGGACAAACTGGTGTTTTTTTTTTTTTTTTTTAATTTTTCGAATACAGTACATCACTTCTCTGCACTTCTTAATATGCTTATGTGTTAATTCCTCTGTAAATAAAGTCACTCACATATACAAACATGACAAAAGAGAAAATATTGTCCATCTGACAACGTTGCTTATTATTTTTGTGCGCAATCTCGTACTTTATGACAGCTTGTCAACGGCTTATCAGATAAAACTGATAAAACCGGAAAAGTGTGCGCAATTTCATTGCAGCCGAAAATACGCTAGAAGTTTAGTAATCTATTTCTCTTATTACTGCGTATATGTTTCATCGTGCTGATGATAATTTCTACGTAAGCGTTTTGTAGGGAATAGTGAATATGATGATGCACAATCTTCATTAAATTGGGGTTCCGGTCACTGACAGGATGATGGTTGGAAATGATTTCATTGCAGCCGAAAATACGCTAGAAGTTTAGTAATCTATTTCTCTTATTACTGCGTATATGTTTCATCGTGCTGATGATAATTTCTACGTAAGCGTTTTGTAGGGAATAGTGAATATGATGATGCACAATCTTCATTAAATTGGGGTTCCGGTCACTGACAGGATGATGGTTGGAAATGAAGTGAAATATTTCAGTTTAACTTCCCACGTTTATGTCCTTTAGGCTAAAGGAGACGACAATTAAAGCAAGTGGATGATGATGGAATAATTGATGGAATGATGAAGTGGGAGGAAATGGAAGTGCCCTCAGAAAAGCCACGGACTTGATGTTATCCGCCACAAACTTACTTGTCCGGTGATCGAACCATTGAACCCACGCATCAGAGCTAAGCATTCTATCACTGAGCCATCTTCTCCCAGGAAATGGTTGAAATGTGATCAACGTCCTGGACGGTTTTTTAAACCATGTTTTCACCCAAAGGTGTTATTACCCATATGATAGTCTATTGTGTCAGTTATTCATATGCCTCTCTCAGGTGAGGTGAAACCATCAATGCAGATCGTTACCATGTTGAACTCCGTGAAATGCACTGCAAATTTGTCCGTAACCATTCAGCAGTGGTCAACAGGTATGTTGTTCGAAAATGTTCGCCCATATGTTGCGCATAGATGGTGTAGACTGTCCGAGTTGCAGTATAAAACCTATTCTCACCCACTGTATTCTCCCGATATATCTCCCACACTACCACCTCTTTCGGCGGTGCAACTTGAGATTGATGATTTCTTCGTACAACACACACTAGCATGGAATTTAATCGTTGGCTGAGTATTCGCAAAAGACTGACATATCTGACAAGTGAGGGTCACGAAGTGGCTACGCTTAGATCCGTGTAAGACAATTGTGTTTGCATTTGATATATTATAACTAGATGAATCCCAAAATTATACGTGCCACCGGGCGGAATGTCCTGAGTTACAACATATTTTGTAATATAAAAGCTACAAAGCTTGCAGATTAGTTTGAACCGGGTCATTTGTTCGGAAACGATTGTGGTCCAACTAAAAAGTTTCAAATGTACTTAACGTAAGCACATCGTTTGAAAGCTGTTGTTAAATGAAAGATGGAGCAAGTCTCGACTTTCTACGACAACCCTGTGCAAAATGGCGGCGGGTCAAAATGTAATCAGAAGCTTAATTGAAAATCTATGGCCACCTTGAATTCAACATGGCCACTTAAAACCTATGTCATTCATAACAGTACAAATCTAAATCTCTATTTTCCTGTATTATGTATTTAGAAACAATAGGAAGACTAAAGAACAATTGAATTTTGATTCACTTCAACTATTTTTTTCATTCCGTAACAACACACATATTTTGTTCCTCATGCACGTTCGTCACGGTTTTCTCGATATCATTTACGTGAATATAACGAATATGCGATGAACACACGACTCTGACCTCCTATTCATACTGCTAAACAAAAGTTGAATACCTTCGGTTATTTTTCTAATTTTGTCATACGTAGTTCATACATAAAGGACTTGCTGCACCAGTCAGGTCCGGGGCTGTATTGTAACGTATTCGTGATGGGTACTTTTGTAGTGACCACCGGGAATCGAACCCGGGACCGTTCGCACCGAAGGCGAGAGCGTTAGCGACTAAACTACGCGGGGCCACATACTCCTCATTTGTAGCAATACACTTGTCCCTCTTCCCTGTCCATTGTTGAAAACATCCCTGGAAGTCTTCAGAAGTCAGGTTCTTCAGGTGCCTTGTTTCACATTTTATCGTCATCGTCTCGCATGACTATTTTATATTTTCAGAAACAAAAAGAAATCGCAAGGGCTAAGTATAGTGAGTAGGGAAGGTTTATATAGCGTTGTTATCGAATTACGGCTCAGAAACTCGCGGATGTGCAGGCACGTTGTTATGATGCAACAGTCATTCATTACCACACAAATTCGGTTGCACTCGACGTACATGATCCCTCAAGCGCTTGAGAACCTCCACATAGAAGGCACCATTCACTGTTTGTCCTGGAGGAAGAAACTCATGGTGGACAACACCATAAATATCAAAAAGCGCGAGCAGCATGACTGATCTTTGATCGTCTTTTTGCACATTTTTTCGTTTGTGGTCATTTCCTGCCTTGTGGTTTCAGCTCGATGTTGTAGTTAATAAAATAGTGTACACCCATGATTCATCACCAGTGATAATCCTTTCAAGGAAACCGGAAGTTTGAACGGAGTTTTTGTTTCCGTGCAGCATTCCGTCCTTCGTAGTTTTTGGTCAGGTATTAGCAACTTTGGAACAATTTTTGCACATAATTTCCTCAAGTCCAAATGTTCTCTTAAAATCGTGAACAAGGATGATTTTCCTAAATTCAATTGATCAGCGATTATCCGGACACTTAATTGACGATCAGAACTGAATTGAAGATACTGAACGCGTTCAATGTTGCCTCATCCTTGCAGTCTTCACGGCCCTTACGGAAATGTTTGATCCACTAGAAAAGAGCTGTTTTCTTTTGTGTGTTATTTTCATAAACAGTTCTTAACATTTCATGAATTTCCTGAAAGCTATTTTCCAAGTTTAGCTAAAAATTTGATGTTGATTCGTTGTTCCATCCGTTCATTAATATACATCGTAGACATGAACGAAAACAAGACATCAGAAAACCAATGTCACGTCTAGCTGTACATTCGCCTGAACGATCTGGCGGTTAATGCCGCTTCAGTGGGGCCCGTCCCAACAGAGCAGCAAGTGCACATGACTTCAACTTAATGTCACTCTACTAGCTCTCCCATTAGTTTCAGACTATTCCACTTGTATTGAGAAATATTACACCTCTTAACAATACACTACATTACAAATTGCTCCGAAGACTTTTTAGCTTTTAGGTGTAATATCTCATTTTTGATAACAAGCTCAAGAAGTCACCAATTTGCATTAGCAAAACCCATGTTCTCAGCAATCGCGTTCAAAACTTTTTTCATATACATAGAGTACACAAAGTTGGAGTTTCATTGTAACCTACTTGGAGAGACAAAATTTACTTCGACATAGTGTAAAGTAGTATATCCTTGAAAGACGTAAAAGTCGCAGCATTTATCTGCTTTTACATATATTTGTCCTTTATCTTCGGAAAGCATGTTTACCATAATAAACATTTTTTTTCTTAGTGAGTGTTAACATTATTAACATTTATGATTTGGCGTTCAAAAATGTCTCATCTTTTAAGTTTCAACCGAAAAACATTCAGTTCCCGAGAACTAATATTGAGTACCGGCAAAACTATATTGCATATTGGTGACTTTAGCCTAGTATCGAAAATCTGTTATATTTCAATCGTGTTGTTTTTTGGCATGTCGTTCAAGGTAGGCTCCAAATTCCCCTGCATTTTGTATATATACTTGGGACAGTCAAAAAGTTCCAGGGATTCTGTTGCAGCTCTATTACCACAATATAAGTACACATTTATTTAATAGTCTTCAAAAAGTTGGTACCTTCAGAACACACATATTAGTTCCACTGTTCCTGTAATTGGTGGAAACCCTGACGAAAAGTCCTCTTTTGGTATCTTTCGAACAGGAGCGTCATTTCAAATTTTGCTTTGGAGGGGCAAGACCCCCTGATATAAGTAAAATTTCGCGTTTTGCACTGATTTTCTACTATTTTATTGATAACATCTGTATAAATCTCAAACGCAGGTGGGGACAATTGCCCCTCCCTGCCCCCCTCTCCCCTAAATGACGCCCCTGCTTTCGAAGTTCAGGTGTCGCGTTGGTTTTTCTCTCTCCTATGCTGGCGAAACAGAAAAGGCCCATTTCTAGCTTTGGGAAGAGCCAAACATCCGATGGTGCTAAACTGTTTTAAAGGCTATCAAAGTTTCTGAAGTCATTTTCCCCAATTTGCACATGATATTTGCATGTTGTTCGATCTGTGAAATTGCACCAACTGATCACACACTCCTTCGTTCAGCTATATTACTCGTACAGTGTGCCTGTTATGACGTGTTAATACTTGTCAAATTCATAATTAGGCAACTTAAGGATTGTAATGTACAAGATTCATTGTAATTGCACCCCAAATGTCAAAACTACAACAACATTCCGGGAACTTTTTGACTGCTCCCCGTATATAAAGGAGACTTCAATGATTTAAAAAAAAAAATAATAATATCTCAATTTTTTGAAGTTTATCTTCCTTTTTCTTTTTACATTGATTATCTTTCAGAAACCTGAAAATACCCTGAGATTTTCTGCAATCATTTTATAGCTGTTTTGTGTAATAAAAGGTTTTAAATCACCTTTTTCTCTTTCTTTTTGTTAATTTATAATAACTGTATCGTAACAGTCTTCAGATTAAAAAAAAAATGGCAACCTTAGGTTAATTTATTATGACCCTGAAATAGGTTAATTGAATGTTCAGAAAAGAAGAAAAACAGTATAATGTAAAAACGTGCGTATACTTTATTTTTCTCTCACACAAACATACAAAAAGTGTGCAAAAAAACAACTTTTCTTCGTTCCATTAAAAAAATATATGGCTGATACAAAACTGTCATTGGAAAGACTGATTCCATAGGAATGGATATGGGAATATATGAGGTATTTATTCTGTGTGTGTGCGCGTGTTAAAAAAAAAATGAAACTATTGCATTTACCTGCTTTGCACGATATGGAACATTTTAAAAGTTGTAGTGCAATTCACATACGTAACATAATTGCTATATTACCAATATAAAGATGGACATAACAAATAACAAATTCCATTACTATACATGCTTCAAAACCTTCATCCTTTTCATCAACAACATGCCTCTTTAGGTATATATAAAAAAAAAATAACAATTGCATAAACTCTCAGACATACTTGACACATATACAATAATTTGAGTGCTGATTTGTACTAATTTGTGCACCAGTAGCTAGAGCTGTTTTTAATAGAGAACAAAAAAAAAAAAAAAAAAGAATATATACAGGAATAACAGGTTTGCCTCCAAAAGAAACTTGTACTTCGTTCAACGTTACTAAACCAGAGAAGTACATTTTTATTTATTAGAAAAGAATTTACGCATTTCTGAACAAAAAACATATTTGAAAAGAATTTGCGAATTTCTGAACACAAAACACATTTGAAGACTTGATTCCATAAAATTATTACTACATCTTGTTCGAACACGTGAGTTTTAAAGTTCAACAATATAATTTTACTAACTGCAATATATGTTATTCCTGACACTAATTTTATAAAAACAAACACTTGTTTTACACGCACAAGTAACAAATTATTTATGATGCATTCCAAGCGAAATCAGTCAATTTTGAAAAATGTTGTAGTTTCACCGTCATTGATTTTGCTCAATGTTTTGGTATTTTATAAGGTATCAAGAGAGATGTCGAAATGCAAAGTGGCAGATGCTGATGATTCACCGTTTCCAAGATAGAGAACACTGAATACGTGAAAAATGCTCCAAACATGCACATATTAAAATATTTGTAGTTACAGTTTGGTGAATGTGAAGAACATGACTGTCACAGTAAGCAAGATATCAATATCACCAATGTTCCATACATAGGAAGAGGCAACATACCGCCAGCTGAAATATATACCGATGTTCTGAGGAAGGTCCAAGGTTGTCAGTTACAAAATAAAAGTTAGTAGTTCTTTCCCCTTCTACTCCACAAAGATGACCAAACTTCGGTCATTTTTGCATGAATAACCTTTACCTTTGACCGTCATTGGGGTGCAACATTGGTGATATTGGTTCTTACATTTTTGTATGTTTCCTTGAAAGTTCCAGTGCCCTCTAACTTCAAAACGGTCAACCATCAACATCTACCACTTTGCATTTCAACACCTCTCTTGATACCACATAACATACCAAAAACACGAGCAAAATCGAATACAGAGCAACTACAACCATATGCTGATTTCGCTTGGAATGCACCTTATTCTAAAATCCCGGACAGTTTCGACAGTTTTATGTAACATACATATGAAGAAAAGAATTATGTTTGTAAAGAATTACTTGAACATGTATTCTGTGTTGAAATATACAGAATAACTATGCATGTGCTAATACAACTGAATCAAGTCTTACAAATGATGTACACGTATTTGTATTAGAAATACACAGCCTCTTTTAAGGTTAAAAAGAAATCAACACAATTACAATACTTCAAATCTGCCCCAATATTTCGTTAAAACAAAATTCAAACTAATGAGTAATAATACCAATAATTGTATCTATTACAATGCGATAATTATAATTTTTTTTATTTTTATCAATACAAAATAAATCCTGTAAGGTATCGATAAAATATGATCGTTAATATATATTTCTAGAATATTACTTTCACATAATTTGCAGCAACACATGAAAAAGAATATACAAAATTCTTTTATCGTAATTCAGTTATTGAAGTCGAGTTTCTTCATCGATAGCCATTGATACACGAATAATGCAAAACTTATTTTAGAAATCTCAATTTTTCATTTGCCTTCACAAATATTTTTAAGAGGCACTACCCTATCACACAAAAACATCTTTCCCCTTGTATAGCTAATGCTCTCTCTTTCTGTCCCATAATTACTTTTATCATCAGCAATCCTATATCCTCACACATGCATTCATATCTACATGCATTACTCACACATGCACACGCATAAAACGCACCCTTACCTACATATGCACACACACAACTATTATATTTACATATGTAAACATTTTAAACAGTCTTGTTGTGGTAGGATAACTTATAAACATTCGTTAGTTACTTATATGACTGAACTTTTCTACCTTATTTACATTTACTAATTAAAACTAATTCTTTTAACGGTTTTCAGTGTTTTTTTCCGTTTTAAAGGAAACTATTTTGTAATTATACATAAAGACATAATATATATTTATATCCACTGGCATGAAAAATAGTTTAATTATTCTGTTGTGTGGGGAAGGAAAGTATCTATCTGACACTCTTACAAAACATTTCTGTTAACAGTCATTTAACATTTCTACATGCGCTTTCAAACACACAATATACCCTGTATTTCAGTCAATTCCACGCAAGTGCTAATATATATATACCATCTACAAAAAACACTTGGTTTATCGTATTTACTGCATGATTTATCATTATTTTTACAAAAGAAAAAGTTACTATTTTTTAAAAAAATAATTTTCATTTCCGTATGTTTTTCAAGTTTATTTTCATAAATTTAGCTAAATGTTAAACAATTTACACTACCTTCGTTTTATTTATTTATTTTTAAGTGTTCATTAATACAAAAATTTCAATTAAGTTAAAATAGACTTGAGTTGTGACTAATACGAAAATAGCTTTCAATTCTGGAAACTAATGCATTTACGGCTACACGGAATATTCAGTCATATCACTTCAGTCTTAATTGTGCGCCTTACTAACTTAATTGACTTAATTACAAAATAGGACTTCCAATTTCAAACTTTTACATTGCATACCATTAGTTCACACTGAAAAACATTCAACACACTACGTACTTTCTCCCCACATACGGAACAAAACAACTGATTAAACAGTTTCTGCTATAACTCAGCTTTCAATTTGAAATACAACTTTAAAATGGTTAGCTTTAGTTTTAAGTGCATGATTTGTTATTGTAATTTTATAGAAAGTACATTTTCACAAGACATACACAAAAGCCATCTGAATTATGCAACCATCGATTAAGACAGATATTCCTTCATCCTACATGATTTTATAGGAAATTCCGATGATGTCTTCGATTCAAATTCTTTAACGGTACAATGATTCCTCTTTTTCCCAAATACCTTGTGTACATTAAGTAAAAAGGAACATACACAAAAAATATATTTTTGTTAATGTTTCACTTAAGTTGGAAAGCTAGATACAGGATAATGAAGTTTGAAATCAATACAATAATGATAGGATATCGATATTTTGAGAACAATGTACCAACACTGTAAATACGCCTAAATAGCTATATCGTTTCAATTGTTTTTACAAGATATAGTACAAGTAAACGATAACTTCTGGATGGTTTAAAGCATTTTAAAGCATTAAAAAGTATCACCTAGATTTAATAAGCTGCATATCTTCGACTATTGTAATAGTTAAACCATTTTCACATTCCATCACTTAAACAGTTTTTCGTACTAATCTTCTCAGAAATTTGTCTGAGGGTTTATAGATCATAAAATTATAATATAACGAATTTTAATTGACAAATGTGGACATAAGCTATAAATAAAATTTTGTGTTAAAACAAGAAGGAAAATGTATTATTATTAAATACTTCACATTATTTAACACGCAAATTCTCCAAAAACAAACGACCATTAATAATAATAATAATGGACGCCATTATCATTGGCTTCTGTGCTAATAGGAACCACACTATGATAAAAAGGTAGATTATTCAATATATATATATTTATACTTCAAATATTTATTTTTTATATATAATATATTTATATAGATAGTGTTATGTACAAATATTGGTATGACTAAGCAAATAAATTTTTATGAAATATTTAAAGCGTATTGTCTAGCCTTCCCCTTGCTAAATGCGAACATTAAGAATGGCTCTCCTTGTTCGTTTCATTCCATTTTTTCCCCACTGCCATTTAACTGCATTTAATGATACAATTTACGCATCTAGATTGCAAGGATGCAAGACGATAAAAAAATATTGACTATTTGCATGCACGTTCTGCTTTAGGCAGATATTGTTCAAATGAAATTGAAACTAATAAAACCAGATGTTGAGAGCCTTTTTTTAAAGAAAAAAAATCTTCATGGATCAGTCTATACTCGGAACAGTATCCTTGGTACTGAAAGCATATTGTAGATAAATATACAGAAAAATCATACAACATATTTTAGAATGCAGTGCTTAAAAAATAAGCAACGCATGTGGTACTACCCAGTAAAGTCCTGAGAAAAAAATATTTCGCTTAATATGCTTGTTAAGATAGGATTTTTTTTTTTTTTACGGATTCATGAGAAACGAAGATTTTTTCTTCTTTTTTTTACTAATGTTGACGACGTATGAAGCATTTAACTACCTTTTAATAACACAGACAATCCACAGTACTTTGTTTACTTTTGGTGGATACTCTTTTGACGGAAAACTCATGCTCACCACGACTCTAAACTGGCCCTTTTATTCGATTTTGTGAGTTGATTTAAGTTAAACGGAAGTTGATTCACCTAAAATCTCACACGGGCGTGTGAATAGTTTTATTTTGTGCATGTTTGTAACAGATCTAAGCTTTGCAATAAAGCTAACTGGATCCGTTTTCTAACCCTCCCCTCCTAATTAGATCTGAAAGTATAAATTTTGAAAACAAATATTTTAATTTATCGTTAAGATCAGTCTAATTTAAAATACTGTATAAATGTTTCAAACTACAAAATCTTTATTTCCCCAGAAGTTAATAGAACATAGTAAAGTACAATTGAATTCCTTCACGTTAGCGCCCAAGCAGGACTATGGCCAGTCAAAGTGTGATTAGCACATTGGTTCTCATGAACATGTGCCTGCAAAATCATTTCCCGCCAACAAGCACTTACCTATAGTACTTAATAGTGATATTTATTAATTTCCCTTTCTATTGAAGGGAACTATTTTTTTTTCTAAATACCACATATGAAACAAACTAAAGTTACATTTTTTTATTACTTCATCACTGTTCAGAAGTGTACATCACGGACATCTGTCGGAGTTTCTGCTTTCCCGTGTTCCCCCAACTTCTCACTAGATGTCACCTCTGTTCGCTGGGGTGCATTGGATTGGTTCCCTTGTGTTCGGCTTGCAATAGCGGATGCAACCATTTCTTCAATTTGGTTTAGGCACCCTTGTAAGTAATCCTGAAAATAAACAAGCAGTCAATTTATTAATCTTTGTATCTGGAATTATAATATACACATACTGTACATAAAAAATCTACATAATCACAAGTTTGTCATAATTGGCAGTCAGTTTGTTGAAACAGATATGCTTTTGTTCACTAAACGAAGACCTTGCATCTTGACATAGTAATTATTCTACACCTAGTTGCGGCGAAATAGTTTTAGTTCTGCGTATTAGAGGGAGAGCCAAACCCTATGCGAATCGATTTTTGTGACACACTAACGATAAATGATTCTGTTTCTTCTTTTGCTTTAACACAGATTTATATCCAAAAAAGGGTTAAATATCGAAATTTGGTAACTCATCACAAATGTGATACTGAAATTATTCACATCGTTACGATGAATTCGTTTTTCAATACCTCCACTAATTATAAAATTCCCTTATTCGTCCTATTTTTTCTTAAGAACCTGACATACTAAAAATAATACAAAATTTACCATTTTTCTTTTGCTTGTTTTTCATAAGTGAAAGGAGATAATGAAATGCAACCTACTAGAATCACTGATAATGTTCTACAACCAAAAATAAGAAAAAATAACCTGAAGAATTTTCAGTGTTGCCGTCCATAGAAATTACAGTGTTGCTAGAATAAAATTTTCCTCAAAATGTAAGTTAAGGCAGCGAGTAGAGGAACGAACTCAACTGCAGTTGATTACGTACCATGCTGTCTTGGAATCCTGTGAGCTACTTTCTAAATAACGGTTAATATTTAGTTTGTACCATTTATACAAAATAGTTTTAACATACAGTTATTAAAATTAACCAGCCACCAGGAAACTAGGAAAAGGGAAGATCACACCCAGATAATTTTGGCACCCTTAATTTTGAATGTAGTTTTATGTAGATTGTTATGAACAGGCTGATTCAGACAATACAATAATAATAATAATAATAATAATAATAATAATAATAATAATAATAATAATAATAATAATAATAATAATAATAATAATAATAATATATAACTTACCGTTTCGATAGCGGTTATGTGATGTAGCCTAGTTAACAATTCTACAAGCGAACAGCCCGTTTTCGTCGTCCAGCCGAGTCCGTGAAGACCTGCTGCTATACTCGATGCAGCGATCATGCTTGGTGTGTATAGGGAGAATTTATAGTCTGAAATAGAAAGAAATTATTATTTCATGTGATCATACTTAAGTATGTGTTTTTAAAAATAAATAAATACAAGGATAAAAGAGAAGTCAGAATTTGCTTTGTACTTGCAAGATCTTGTTTTTAATATTCTTATCCATAAAAACCAGACGTGGTTGTGAGTGGGTGGGTGTCTTCTGAGAGCAACTGATACCCGCTCTCTCAGATTCTGCCTACCGAATAATTCCCTTGACAATTCAAGCCTCTCAGATACACCATAAATCCTTTTTTGGCTTGAGTAACTCGACAACAGCGGCCTCGTTATCACGATTATCTTCTTACATGATACTTCCCAAGACAAAACAAAACTTCGTGTAACTCAGACGTCACATCAATACTCATCAGACCTCCCTTGAGACGATTTGGCTCTAATGCTCCATCTAATATCTGCTACTGGTATTGCACTTACTTTTTTTTTTCAATGCCTCTCTGTTCATGTATCTTTCCTAGAACATTCAACAGTTTTATAGATTTTACGTATAACAGGAACTAAACCCGATTTCCTAATGTTAACAGCGCACACAAAGCCATGGAGGGCTAGATAAATTTTCATTGAATAAATATATGGACAGTATATCAATCCTGTGGATAAAATGGGAAGCTCGGTGGCTCAGTGGTAAAGCCTTCACCGCTGCTGCAAGAGGTTCCTGGCTCGATCCCAAGCCATATATATGAGTTTGAGGTTGGATGTGGGTTTCCTCGGGGTATTGCCATTGCCATTTCCATAATATTGTCATGTCAGTGATGTTTTTTATAATCACTCGTTTTCATTAACAACCATTTCCTAGGGGTTAGCTCCGGATCATGATGCATCAAAGCTTTCCACTTTGCGACAAGTGACCTACCACCAATGACAGATTATTATTATCCACCCATTGAATTCGAAATACGGAATATTAAGAGTTATAAAGTCTTTTAGTTTTAAACTGAGCACACTACATGAGTACTCGTATAACATAACTAACAGAATGTTACTTTATGTATTAACTTTATGGCCTGCCAATCTTTATTATATATTTAACTCAGTATGTTTTAACCAGTAAGAAAACAAAGCGATATACGTAGCTTCGTAAGATGGAACTTTAGGAAGTTCGACTAATTCCTTTTAAAAGAAACTTTAATTATATTGTTTTGAAAATGGTGTTTTAGAATATCGACTATTTTTACTTTTGATTGTTTTAAAATCATACTGAACTTAAAAACTTCGTATATCTTAATATAATCTGCTCAGTTGACAATTGTTCTGTAATTCACTATTATTATTATTATTATTATTATTATTATTATTATTATTAATTATTTCACAAATGATTCATTATCTATTTTAGCTTATAATCGTACAAATACAAAATCATCAGGTTTGGTCTAAACTTTATATACGTAATTCAGTGTGCAATTGTTTTTTTTTTTTTATTTCTTTCTTTCTTCCGAAGACGGGATGAGTGCAGCTGACAAACTTAAAGTGAAAAGATTAAAAAAAAAAAAAAAAAAAAAAGACCTGACCACTACCACCACGACCGCTAAGATTCACAGACGCTCCTGAAGAAAAAGGAACGCCGTAACCTTATTGTGATAAACTTCTTTTATATAACTGGTCTAGAAAATCCCTTTTGCCCGACATTCTTTTGTTGATTCTTGTGTTGAGGCCCTATGTAACCAAGGCACATTGTAGTTTGCTCAAGGTGATGGCAACAACGCTAAAAGGGAAGTTGAGATTTCACGAAGGATCAGCGAAAAAGAGACTCAGTCAATCGACTTCTTCCGAACCAGGAAGAATGAATGGCTACGAAATAAAAATTGGGCGAAGAAGAAGGGGAAGGAAAAGATCTAAAGAAGAAACCCTGAGCAGCTGGCACGTGTCTGGCACGAGCCGCCAGCTGATGATATATATTAAATTCATTCAATCGCCACCATATGTCGTACTTGTCAACTAACTGATATTGTCGGGTATATCAGCTATTCATTTCCCCCATATATTATTTTATAGAAGTCTATATTTATCAGACAATGCCCACTATATATAAATCATAACTACAGAACATTATCAAATAATTGCATATATTCGGAAGAGTGGAACGTAGGCCCCCCACTAAGACATGGAGAAAATATAATTTTGAGGATTCGGGTAACTTGACTCCACCTCATATCACTAACTGTTTATATTTTTGAACATAGATTTATCTAAACCAGTGGTTCTCAACCTAATTCCTATCACGAACCCCATTTTATCACATCCTCTTGCCAGCAACCCCCTTATAATTTCTGGTTTGTAATAAGCTTTTGTGTGATTCTTATTGGATCTCCGCAGTAGATACATTAGGTAGATATGCAGTTGTCACTAGTTTCATATCGTATCTCTTTCATTTAAATTGATTTTTAAACAACTCTGCACCGGTTTAAAATGTTTAGTAGACCTGTTTTTTTGTTGTTAACAGTGTATAAAAAAATAAAAATACGCCTCTCAGAACAAAATTCAAAATAATATTTAAAAATATTTTCCGGTATTTGATTCTAATTACATTTATCTCTTCCACTTATCTTCGCGACCCCCAGGTTGAGAAACCCTGATCTAAATAAACAACTAAAGTTTCAGGAAGACTGAAAGGAGATCGCAACCCCCTGATCAGCCTCTAGCTAACCGGCCTAATGCGACATCTAACTATGCAAATATTGTTTATATGGATATTTCAAACTGAGAATGATAGATCACAAACGACACTTATGTTTGCTAGCTGTGACTAAGGAAAACAAATCAATTATTTTCCATTACACATTTTAAAATAGTTTATGACTTAATGGGAGTTCGAGTGTAATGGGTCCCTGGTTCGATCTCAGGGAACAAGTTCGGCTAGACAACATGCTGTTAGTTTACGTTCCATACAACAATTCTATAAGGATCCACTGATCATCTGCTTTAACAGACATGACGTAAATGAGGGACGTTAAGCTAAAAGGTTAATTTCAATTTGTAACTGAAGTAATTTTTAACGGAACCGTTCCCTTGTTAGTTTAGACTGGTATTACCGGATATTGTAGACAAAATTACTAAACACAAACACAGCTGACTTAAGGCTTATCTATGCTTTCCATGATGATCTGAAATATGCAAAGAATTCGTCTAAGAAATGCGACGTTAAGCAAAAATGAAACTAAGTTGGTTTGCATTATCATTGTGTACAAATTCTTCAGTGTTTATAAATATCACACTTATTTTACTGCGGATATATTAAGTATTCATTACCATTCCTGGTAAGGATGCTTTAAAAAAAAAAAAAAAAAAAAAAAAAAGTATAAAAGAGAATGCTGATAGTTCCTGTGATTGGAAATACGATTAGGTTTGCATACAAAACCTTCCCACGGATCGTCTATTTCCCAGCATTCCTCATAGGCTACGTACATTTATTGTACCTGCAGAACTGACACTATCTGCTGACTTCCTGCATCAATATTGAACTTCGCAGTAAAGTACTACACGTTCAATACAGTGAAGAAAGAAAAAGAGCAACTATTTGCATTTTTTCTTATTCTACATTGCAGATTTTATTTTGAAGATTCATTTCCTCTGGATACAGTCATCATTTTATCTGCTAACCGTCATGTTCAAAAAAAACTATTTTCTGTTTCACTTAAGTCCCACGTGTCCATTGTAAAGGCTAACGAAGATCTGAGTTTCTACCGGAAACCACGAATTAAGGGAAGACGTGGGAATTTAAATACATAAAAAAAGTTTTCTTTTACCTAGAAATATGGTTCTAAAACCAAACCAGTTGGCATAACAGCCCCTGAGCCGCTCCAACGCCATCTGTCTGCGCGCTGCATAGCCCTGTTACTAACAGTGTTTCTTTCAGAAACAATGTTCGGGCGGCACACTTGGTATTCGGGGGGGGGGTGTGGCACTGCTGATACTATTCTATTTATTATTATATCGTCGCATGAGAACCAGAGAAACGTAACTCCAAACATACGGTTTTCGTCTTCTTCATATTTGGACATAATTTTGAAAACCGCACTAGGTGTAAATGAAACGGAACGCCATCGATCATCTGGTGTAGTGCAGTAGCTGAATTACCATCTTATTAAAAACACATCTTTCTCAGAAAATGGTATTTTTGTCTCCTCGTCTGTATACCTACAAAAATGGAGTTACGTTCATCTGTTTTTCATGCGACGATATTATAGATTTATTATTTTGGTCTCCTCTGGGGGTGGGGCACTCTTGGGGCTCCGGGGGGGCAGTGCCCCCCAAAAACAGGACTGGAAGAAACACTGGTCACTAACCGGCGTATTGGGAGCTTTCTAGACCTACTACCGTCACCTCTCTTTCACATTACTCCCCAGTTTGCCTCACGACGTTGGGTGGACGTCGAAAATTGGAAATCACCGGTTGGGAACCGAACTCGGGACCACGTAAACTTGAGTCCAACACTAACCACTAGACTACGGTGTCCCCTCAGAAATACGCTTTTAATGTTAATAAATAGGCATTAACAAGGTGGAATTTGATTTGATCAAAATTTCGTAATGCATTGAAGAAATTTCGCTCTTGAAGCAATACTAATAAACTAGTCGGCATTAGTGCTGTTAATTTTTTTTCTATTCGAATATACGAATATTAATCAATATTAGAACAATTATTATCATTTTTTCTAATAATTGTTTGAATAACCAGTCGAGTACCAAATTTTATCTGAATAACGAATTTTATTTAAATTGATGTACTTTTATTGTGATGATGTTAGGATAGAATTCATGCTCATTTATAGAGCTTGAGGCCGTTTGGGCCCGCGAGCCAGGACATCTTTGTCCAGAAGGCGCGCGTTCAACTGAGAAGTAGTGAAGCATCAGCTCTGAATATCATTTTCTCTGGTTTTCCAGCTCCCTGTAACTATTCAACTCTAACTCTTCCCGATGGTTTAGTGACTAACATGCGCACCTTTGATGTACCGGATCCCGAGTTAAGATTTCTAATGGGAGAGCAATTGAAATTTGAACGCATTAGGGTGATTCGGATTCAATTTTAAGCTATAGGTCTACGTCTTGTATAGCCTTGGTACTCAAAGCGACACTAAACTGTAATCCAATCAAAAATTTAATTGTTTTATGATTCTGAGCTACCAAAAAACGAAGCTTGGAGCAAGTCATCAAAGGCCGATTATATGATGGCTCAAAAAGTATTAAAGTATACTAATTGCACAAAAAGTATTAAATATATATTTACTATACTAATTGAGTAATTGAAAAATAATTATAAATTCTAAATACCTAATGATGGAAATTAAAATTACTTCTCTTCCTAGTTTAGTAAATCATGTTACCGTTCTTGTTTTGAACCTGGATATAAAAAGTGTTGAGCTATATTTGTCTGCAAACACAATAATAACCGCAATAGGAGTCATTTTACTTATCGAGAACAATGGCTGTCCTGTTTACAATATGGCTGCCTAGCTCGAAGTTCAGAGTGCTCAAAGTGTTGTTATTCCTTTGTTTCTTGGGTTTATTTTTTTTCTTCTTTTTCTTTCACGTCCTTTTAATTCTACCGACACAATCAAATGCGACTCAATCTTGAAGACAAGCGAAGCTAACCAGTATCAAATGAAGGTGGATATTTTAGAAAGTGGTGATGAAGAACGATTACTCAAGCACTCTTGTTCACAGATTACAAAAGACGCGCAATAATACTTGCTTGGAGGGAAATACATAAAAAGAAACCGCAGAGGCTTTACGTGAGACGTTAAAGAAGTGAAAGGTGATGTTTTTCACTTGTCCACAGACTCTCCTCATCTACTCTCCTTTTTCTTTTTCTTTTTTTTTCTATCTCAAGATGTATGGTCTTTAGTGAAGTGAGGTTATAGTTAAGTAAACGTATAAGAGTTTAACTTGTCGGAAAGAGCATTTAAAGAGCAAGTGGAATTTGCATCATATATACGAAAGCATGTTGAACTAGCTTCCCTTTCATGAGCCTCATTCTATGTCCCTGAAACGCTTCTTAAGCCTAACAAATGACCCTGACAGACTACTCCGTAACCTCGTATCTCTCGTGTCTCGAAGCTTTCCCATGCTTCAAATAGAAACACACTATTGTTACTTTCGAATTCGTTATATTGGTCAACACTACTACTTTTTTCAACCTGTCTGTACCATGCCAACAGACCACGGTTTCCATTATTACAATCGGTACAGATCATCGTATGTAGATTTGCAAGCTAATCAAAATAGGTAATTATGAAACGACGTGAAATTAGAAAACATTTATCTAAATTAAATAACAAAATGAGAGAACAATAAATAAATAAATAAAACTGTCAATTTCATGGTTTCTGGCGTAGGTTATCCCGGTATTTTCTAGCATAGGTAAAGCCGAAGTATGCTTACGCGCAAGAATAATACTAATATTAATGGTAACTAAAACCTACTGTAACACTGGGCTCACCTTTGGGAGTTCGGGAGTTAAGATCCTAATAATACTAACTGGTATGCGTTTGAGAACTTTCTAGAGATTATGCAGTCTTGCATGAAACCAATTAAAAAAAAAAAAAAACGCGATATCTTTCACACTCAACTACACAGGAAGTGAATTACATTGAAAACAACCCTTCTGTTTATTTTTTCCGTCATACTTTCTCAGGTTGAATCTTTTATTTGAGGGGAGGGGGGTGCTACCAATGCACGTGTAGCCTAGAAGTACAATGTTTTCCTCAGATATACACGTCTTCGAGTAATAATTCGGATCTTACTTTAATATAATTGACTCCATCCTTCATAACCTAGATATTGCTCCGGTAAAGCGTAGTAAGATCAATAAACAAACTTCATTAGTTCCTACCAGAAATTTCCCAATCCGAATGTACTTTGATTCTAATAAGACATGAAGAATCTAAAATGTTCAGAACAGCATGTAACTGATGTTTCACAAACAGCCTTTTTGCAACTCAAGCCCTCTTGGTCAAGTGGATAACGTATTTGCTTTTGTTTCACACCTGTCTCGTGTTCGATTTCCGATGGAAGAGCACTGAACGAATTATGCTGCTTCGGATTCCACCTTAAATTGTAGGACCACCTCTTTATAGTCTCAGCACTCAACAAGATGCTCTACTTTAACTCGCCCATCCCGTGGTGACGCTAGGGAGGAGAAACGAATGACCCCAGTGGCTTCGCCTGACCCCAGATATATTATTTTCGGTATTTAAAAAATAGATGCTCCTTCAAAAAATGTATCTACCCCACCACTTACTCTCCCCCTCCAAAAAAAAATTAAATATGCCATCGTCACTGCACATAACGCCTTCCAAAACTCAATACTAAGCAGTATGGAGTTACTGCAAATGGAGCCTGAAATGATTAGCAATGTAGAAGAGGGGGGAAGGTGCAAATGTTACTTCCCTCCTGTCGTCCTATCTCTAAAAGAACACAACATATTTAACATAAATTCAATGAAAAGATTTGTGCTGCATGAAGAAACTTTCTTGAGCTTGCATTTTATTTAAATACATGCTCTTTTACACGCGTGATTTATAATAATACACATTTTTTTTTCTTACAAGATACAATGTCATAACACAGAGAGAGAAAAAATACATCCTTGGGGAGACCTCCCATTCATTCGAAGAGGTATAAAAGATAATGGAGGGAGTGAAAACACGCAGCTGTTAATTTGCAGCCTCTTTGCACTTGAATACAGCACTATGTATACCAACGGATAAGGACGTGCGGAACATACTGCTCTGTCTGCTTAGAAGGGTACTGACCTAAGAACAAACACTGGCGCCAGACTCCAACAAGGTTCTCTTAGTCACAGACACACAAACTATGACGTAAGCAGCCTTTAGAAGCACAGAGAAAAATTAGCGCAATTAATATTTTCGTCTATGATTTCACACTTCGCAACAAAAGTTCCATTGGACTTGCCAAATGCGTACAATGCTACACAAGCATCGACTTGGTCTATTGTCCTGTAAATCGTGTTATAGGATATTACTCCCAGGGATTTCGTAACGAAAAGTACACTCATGAACATACAAGAGCGCTAGTTTCGACAAAATACATTTTGCAAGTCGTGTATGTTCATGTATTTGAATGTCGTTTTCATACGTGGTCTTCAGATCGTCTCTTGCCGGAGGAATGTCATGACCGAATATTGTTCGAATTTGTACTGCTAAGGATTAGGTGTAGAACGCGCGATTAATTCAAGACTGCGTCCATTTTTGCCCTGTCAAATCTTTATCGGGCAAAATAGTTTAGTAAAGAAATCTGCTGTTGAGTTGTGTTTGAGAAACACCATGGTTACGAGTTTTTGTGCTTTGCGTTCTTATGAAACACCGAGGTTATGAAGAACGGGGCCTGTGGGCTTACGGCCGGAGCTTGAAGAATCTGAAGTTGGCGGATGCACAGACCATAAAGTAGGATTATCTTTTACAGTATATGCCGTTCCCCACCACACTATGTAGCATCCAAAAGAGCTTAATTACAGGACCATGCCACCGACCCGGATGTCTTGAAGTTGGTTGATTAATTTCTGTCACAGTGCCAGCGAGTAAAATTCCAGTTCTATTGATCAACGTCTTTTCTTTTCTTTTCTTTTAATTTCAATGTGTATCCGCTCGACAACTAACTTCTACTTCTGCACACATTGTTCAATCAGTTAATTTAAGAATGCTGACCCTTCTCCCCAGATTGCTCGCATCACCCATCTATCGCACGATATTATCAGATCAGGTTCGATAAGGCAAATATGAGGTTCCCTCATAACAAAGTAAAAGGGTTATTGCTTCAGAAGTAGGAGACCTGCGTTAAAGTCCCGGTGGAAGTTACATGGTTCGGATTTCATGTCGAAAAATACATCCTACCCTCAATACTGGAAAACGAAGCTCAACTCGAAATGAACTTTGACCGAGATACGCTTTCAACATAAATTTGCAAAATTTGTAAGACGTTATGCACTTTTGTTTGTTGTATATATAATCTTGCCCTGCTCTCGGCAATCACGATAGCAATTGTATCATTCTATTGGATTGACAATGAATACACTCACCTAGGTATGGTGAGAACTCATAGTAAATCTACTCTCCAGGTGGTTGTAAGAAATGTGACATGGATCAGATACTGTTCCCATGATCCAGATTGTTGTTGTATCGTATTCCGTTTGATAAGTCAAGAAAAAAAAATTCTGGGCATAGGGCATGCACGGAGGATCGGTGTAACAAATCATACATATATATATCTTACGATATACAAAGACGCAAAGGAGTCTTCAGCATTTATAGCTCTTCTATATTATATACAGCCATAAACAGATGAACGATCGAACCGAGCCAATTGACACTCGGATGCTATTGTATCGATCTTGAGGGAAGGTTTATAAAACAGAAATAGCAGTACCAAACCTTTCCAATCGTGAGGATGGAGATTATATAACGAAGGGACGGAAAGAATATGTGTACAGATAGCACTATGTCAAAAAGAAAGAAAAAGAAACTGCTAACAAAAGATACTATGATCCAAAACTAAGGCCAGAATAGAACTGGGAAACTTCTCAATTGTATTGTGTTTAAGAACGCGAGAGACCAGACCAGAAGGCCTCTACCAACATCTGACATCTTCCCATGTCTTCTCTCTTCGGAAGCGGACCAAGGAAGCCAGAAGGTAAAGGGAAGCCATTGTTTGGGTGCGACAGTAAAAGAAACTTCCGATATGAAGAAGAGGAAAGACCGTCTGCTTGCTCGGTGTGTGAAAATTACCAATTCAACTATTCATTTCGGATTCTGCCATTTGATTCCTTGTGCCACTGGGAACGAGAAGAGGGAAGGACAGGACAAGGGTAGTTTTTCCTTATAGCTTTCTTCTTCTGCATTGAATGCGGAAGAAGACGGACATCTGGAGCATGCATTATGTTGAATGTTTCATTTCACTGTTACGTAAAATATACTGTATCTGGGAAATTTTAGTCTTCATGTATACCTCTTGCCCCATCTCTTCACGGCATTGTACAGTCGATGGGTAAGGCTACTCATTTCTAAATCATACCTTTGATTTACAGGTCTGAAGCTTCAATTCCAGGTGACACCAGTCTTAAGATGGACTAATACCAGACGCATCTTTATATTCTCTTATTCCTCTTAGTGTTCCCCACGTTACGAGATTTGGGTCTGTCTAGTCTTGAAAAGATGTTGTGAAAATGGTGTTTCGAGAAGTAGGCCTATGTATGTTTCTACTGAAAGTTTTTTTTTTTTTTTTTTTTAACTTCGTTTAGTATCTCATCACGAAACTTTACAACACTAATTGTTCTACCAATCATATCATTAACGAAAACACAGAGCTAGTCTTATCTGAACCACATACAACCCCACTGATAATTACAGAGGTAGCCCGGGGGGATACGAAAACTTTTCAGAAACAATATCTGGTCACGCTCAAAGTAAGTTTGCGCAATATACATTTCACCTTCCACGCTGAAATTTCTACCCCCATCTCCGGTAGGAAATCTAAAATCAGTATTGTACGACTATCACGAATCAAATTTCCATCTACAGCGACATACCACCATTAGGAATTATATTTCTGGGCTTTCGGCATCTATGGCCACGTTAGCCCATCACGTTTCGAGGGATGACGTCCCTCGGCGAGCACGCTATCCGGGGATAGGGAAGGAAGAAAGGATTGGGGAAGGAATGAAGTGGTCTGGGACCTATATGTTAAGTACCACCCCGGTATTTGCCTGGTATGAATGAGGAAAACCCAGGAAAACTTAATTCAGAATGGCTGGTCTGAAAAAGCGTTTTCCGGCCCCGAGTGCCCCCCCCACCTGGAATCGAACCCGAGAGCGTTAGCGACTACGCTACGCAGGGCCCCACACATACCACCCTGTAAGAAATACTGGACGAGATGGTCAATAGCTGGAAGTTTACAAATTTTGTCAAATCCAACAATACAAAGATATATCCGAAAGTTTTTAAGGTGGAGGGGAAGAAATCGCTAAATTCTGTAGACTTTACATATGATTTCACACCAGGGATGGCCAGTTTGCAATTTAGACTCAAATTCACGCTAGCTCAAGGCTCACACTTGCTACGAGTTCAGACTTGAGGTCACTCAGGCTCTTCGCTCTTCACTTGCACGGCTGCTTCACCCATTTATTAATTTATATAGCCTGTAGGTCAATTTACACAGAATAATCATCGAACAATAAATTATGGGAAAAGTACCATACAGGGATTAGTTTAGTAGAACAGAAAAAGCCTGGAAAAACCTGCCAAGATAAACTATCACTGGATTCGAACCCAACGCATTCCGATTGTGAAACAAGAAGTTAGCCATTAACCAATGCCCGCTCTAAAGATTTAATTTAAAAAAAAAAAAAGTGATCATGCGAATCATTACGCTGGAAGTATCCGAGGGCCACGAAAAAAAAAAAACTATATCCTTATCTACATTCAACTGTAATTTTCAATGCTTTAATGGTATTAGCTTCGTAAGACGAAAGGATGTTATAGTTTAACGTGAACATAAAGCACACGGCACTCAGGTTATCAACATCATCCAACAGTGTGATACAAGAACACCCACATAATGCATACTTCAGTAATGAAACACTTAGAAGCTGTCATGAGATCGTATTCTAGTGTCACTGACCGATTCTACGCCATTCTTCACTAGACCTGAAGCAAGGAATTGGTTGAATTTTCGCATCTTACTAGTATCTAAATAATTTTAACAAATCTAGATAAATTACTAGTATCCTAATTTTTGGAATGTAACGAAATATTAATTGTATTAAGGCAGTGAAGTGACTAAGTGGTAGTTAGCGTTCACCTCTGGTGAGAGGTGTCCTTGGTTCGATATGGCTTTATAGTAGAGAACCCATAAATTTAACATCCAATGCAAAATAAGCCTTAATAGCTACGGCAACAAATTCAACTCTAACATTTGTCCATGCATTCCTATTAGACATGTGGCATCACTGCACAGTTCAATGGTTGCTCACTATACACACTCCTGTACTTTTGTGACTATTGTCGTTAAATAGATGGAAGCAAGAGTACAGACTAACAATAACAGGATAGGATTATCAATTTCGCAAATGCCGATTATGAACTAACTTGCTAGC
This sequence comes from Thermobia domestica, assembly GCF_964235325.1. Classification (NCBI taxonomy): domain Eukaryota; kingdom Metazoa; phylum Arthropoda; class Insecta; order Zygentoma; family Lepismatidae; genus Thermobia; species Thermobia domestica. The sequence goes on along the minus strand of NC_137456.1, from coordinate 282,170,483 downwards.
AAAAATATTCTGTTCCAGATCAGCAGGAAAGGTAGGGAGAGCTACAGAGAAGCAATGCCCTGAAACTTAGCTGATCCTATAAATCATTAGTTACTTAAAAATCAAATCGCTTGGCGTAACGACCCATTTGTGAGCCTAAGCCTACTCCAGCGCCATCCGCTAGCGATCGGTTGAACTACGTCTAGCCTAGCGGCGAGCACGTGGTCAGCACGCTGCGACGCCCTAATAGGCGCATCACGAGTTTTCTACACGTAGTGGCCGTCACATCGTCTTTTCACGACTCCCCAGTCTGCCTCACAACGCTGCGTGGACGCCGAAAATTGGGAAGAATCCCGAGACCACGCTGCAGATACGAGTCCAACACTAACCACTAATGTTCCCCATTAGTTACTTATTACATTAAAAAAAAAAAAAAAAACGTTCTTTGACTCACTGAAAAACTACTTTTGAATGATTTATTTGTGTATGTATATAATTTATTTATTGTAGAAATACTTCCTGTATTAATGAATGAAGACAAGATGTTCGGGGTTATTGAACGCTAAAAGACAACATTTACAGGGAGAACTTTCAGTTCCGGAAATGAGAAGTAGTAGTAGCAGGTGCAATGGCGGATGAAGTCAGGTGGTTTGAGATCCACCTGCTTCACTTAAGCTTCATATAAGACCTTCACAAGGCCATTCTCAAACCCCTCCAAGAATCTTCTAAGTCATTCAGAACAAACACGAAATCCCAGAGACAGACTACGTGCAAGTCTACAGATGTCAGGTTTTTTGCTTCTAGACGATTCAGTCGGAATTTTTAGTAACTGCACAAAATTTGCTTATTAATTATATCAGGTAGCTATTCACTTTTATACTTTCAAGTGTATTACTTTTTTTCTGCGTTTATAATATTCTTTTTGTCTCATGAAAAAAGAATGTAAAGAAAAACTTAAGCGTTTCGGACATATTCGACAAACCTATTCGGAAATGAAATGTTTAAATTTTACGTCCCACGGTTATGCCGGATAAACTAAAAGAAACTGTGATTATGAGAATGAATGAAGAAAGTGGTAGGAAACGGGAGAACCCACACACACACGGTGTTTGCCCACCACAAGGATCACTTGGCGCGAGCTGTGATCGAACCAAGGATCCCATGAACCAAAAATGAACGCCATAGGCGGAGCTAAGGATTGTCTGCTGGGGGCAGACCTTTTGGTCGGTATCGGAGGTCTTGGTAAGTGGCCATCTTATAGATGGCATTTTTATTTTTTGTCAAAAAGTTGGGGGCAATGCCCCCCATAACTCCGCCCATGGTGAATGCTCTACTACAGCCACCGTGGCCCCTGACAAACCTATTTGGGATGGGGAACCAAATCCAGACAATGATGATTTTAGAACTGAGGGACTGTCAATACACCGGGAGTGAAAAAAAAAAAGTACTATGAAATTAGTAACATTCAGCGTGGACGTAGGTAGATGTGGCTCCGAGGGGATTTTGTAACTTAGGGGAGGGGAATTTTCCCCAGGCTAGCCGTGAAATAATCACTAAACTCTAGAATGCCTAATTATGAAATAAAAATTGGTATCCCATTGTTCAATAAACCCATTGCCCCCACAAACTCCTTGAAATTGATAAGTAACCCATCCTTAAGATTTTGTAAAACAAGGAGTCCTGAATCGGTCTCTCAGAAGTTCTTTTTCTACCGCACTGTGATTTATCTTTCAGCGAAAGTGATCCAACTTCAAACGATTTATGTAACAGGTTCTCTCCTATATGTGTCTTTGGTTCATCATTCTATGCAAACACGAATTTATTTATGATTTCACTCATTTGAATCTGTGTGTGACACTGTTGGCAACCGCTGCTGAATTGCTGATCGTGGGAACGCTAGACTTCGTCAACTACAATGATAAAAAAAAAGAAAGAAAAGAAAAGAAAAAAAAGAAAAGAAAAAAGAAATACACTGTCAGCTAGCAGTAACCACTGAGAACGCACCAGTCAGCTTTGTGTTGACGACAGCTTTTGGTAACGAGTTCAGTTCAGACGAAAACATTTTGTGCAGACACACACAAAGAAAGAAAAAAAATAGTAGCAGCCGATCACCCAGCTTTTCTAAATTTAGTTCTGTTTATCGGATTAATTCACTTTTTAGATTGCAATCTACTACCAGTTGTTTCCTTTACACACACTTATTTTTTTAAACGAGCAAAAACTATTTCCGTTTCAACTTCTTTTGGAGGGCCCTCCGCGTCTTCTTGACAGCATAGCACGTCTCATTTAACAATGAAGCTATACGAGACGTGTACCCAGAGTTGAATAAGGCATCCAAACCACATTCCTCTATCGGAACTGAACTCAGGATTTCGGATTATGTGCACAAAAAGCACTGACTTAATGCCAGTCGGCAAAGCAGCAGCAATTAGATAAACAGAAATAAATGGCGAAGTAATTAGTGGAATCAAGAAGTTGGGAAGAAATGGGACTAACCGCGAACACAAGATACATTTGAAATATCAATATCAGAAATATTAAGGTTCGACTTCCGATAATTTTATATCCGAAATTTCAATAATTTTCGAAACTTTAATGTTTTAGTATTTGATATTTCGAATTTTTAATATTTCGATATATTGATTCAAGATTTCAATATTTTACATAAAGCTTCGATATTTTGTTAATATATATTTTAGATTTAAATCTGGATATCGCACAGTCCTACTTGCGATCGCTGCGAGCCGCTATCCCATTGTTCTAGCTTGAGCGCCGACCACAATATCTGCTGCCATTGACAAAAGTTTTAATTATTGGCAGCAAGAAGAATTCGGATGCGAAACCACCACGCAAACACTCACAACCTTGATTTGCATATTAAAATACACTGGGTTCGCTTTTCAATACATTATCGTCACACCTAATACGTAAATGCATAAAGGAAAGTGTTTGTGTACTTACCTCTCGCACAAAGAGCGATGAAAGTCTGAGCATGCCTTCGCACCATCCTACAATCCCACGCTTCGTCGATTTGCAGCCTGTGAAGGATATGGTCGAGAAAATCCTGAGGCGTCACCGCTGACAAATCCCATTTCAATTTTGACAATACTAACAGCTCCCACATCTGCAAGTACAAAAGAAAACGCTTCGTCATTCCATGTACTTGTATTCATACTGGCTCCCACATGCATTTGCTATGGTTTTAAAATAAAACGAAGATGATATACAAATATCTGCATTCGCTGCTTAATATCAACACTGGGATAATCTTGAAGGCAACTGTCGTAGCCAGATCTTTACCCTGGCTACAAACCCTGTCATATTATGTTCTAAATACGTATGTCGTATTAAGTGTAAATAAAGACAGTCTCAAGAATTTAGTCAAACGTAAGTTTTAAGATTTTACAAAATGCTAACGCGGAAGGTAAGGAAGAAATCTCAACACCTTGCAAACTACATAATAGGTTCAGCTTTATAAAACTTATTGGGAACTCCCGAGACAAAAGATTGCAATGTGATTTACACATATTATTTGACAGTGTCTTAAGCACTTGACTTTCCTGTAACTTCACTGCCAATGTAGAAGCGTGATAAGTGCTGCTGCTGTTGTTGGTTGAAGTTCAGCGTTCCTTTTCAGAAGCGAGCCGACACAAGAAGACCCACTGGTTTTAAGATGAAATCACATGAGTTCCCACTGGGAATCAAATTCGGGTCTAGTGCACCTGGTGCCAAGCCGATGCGGGCGGAAGCGTACGAATTTCAGTGGTTTGCCTACAACTGGGAGCTAACAATTTTATAAAACAGTAAGCCAATCAACAAGTCTGTTTGCCAGGCGAGAGTCCACAACTAAAAATACCACCGTTTATCGATCACCTATGAACTTCATAGCCTTACGGCAGATGTAGGCTTAAGTTTTGGTTAATGGATGGTCAATCAGCACACACACTCATTTTTCTGCTCTCCAGAGTATAGTCGTCTGGAAGGCTACGATGTGTTGTTCAAATTTTATGAGAGTCGAGAAGAATATATTTGAAAATTTAGCAACTAAGAATTTATTTGAAAACCGTCTAATTTAAACAAACAAAAGATTTTTAAAAGCTGTACGGTAGGGGGGGGGGTCAAAACTAGGGTTACATAAACAACTAGGAAAATTCTCATGAAAAGATACGAGACAAAAAATCTTTTCATGACATATTTTCGAGACAAGATGGCCTGAATTCTCATCTCGTAAATTTTGGATTTGGAAAGTGAAATTTATTCTTTAAACTTATACTTTTAAAAATTGATTCAAGAAGTCCTTTTCACTGTCAATAAATGTATAAAATTCCTTACAAGTAAATTTAAAATTTTCCCTGATACAGTCCATGTCATTTCTTTAAAATTATCTAAACAGATGAACAAAATATATTAATCGTTGATACATGGTGAAAGGTGACAGTTTTCTATTTACAGAGTGAAAGTTACTTTTTAAATCTATACTTCGAACTAGATACAAATGTGAAAAGAAACGGTCATAAAGGGGCTGGTAAGAAGTTTGTACCGGTCATCGGATTTAATCAAAATAATACCAATATTTCCGGTCAGGACGGTGAAAAACCGGCCGGTTGGCAACCCTACTCGTTTCGGGAAGGTATGCAAGTAGAGAAATTTAGCGGAAGTGCATCATGAATCATGGAGATCTATTGGGCACTGATGGTATTTATTACGTGGTAGCTAACAGCAAAACAAAATTGCACACATAAAAGAAAGTTAATTTTGCCGCGTTACACACTCTCTGCTTTACTTATGCTTGAACCACAACGAGTACTAAGAACAAAAAGTGAAATATAGAGCCACCAAGATTGTTTAGCATGTTTCCTTCCTTAGAACACATGCCATGTGACTGTATGTGGAATCATATGAGTGAGTCTTGGCTAACAACAACGAAAAGCGATCCGAAACCTTTTATTACATATTGGTATGTAGTTTTCCTTTGCTTCAATAGGTTTATTTGCGTTATTTTTCTTTCTTCAAAGAGTACCAATAATAAAAGAAATGAAAAAAAAAATAAGCGGAGTTATGCAAACACCACAGCAAATCGTCAGGAGGTTTGCACGTGAGAACCCACCTACACGTTAAGTTACAATACCTGTAGACGAAACACTATTCTTACTAAGGTCACCGCACCCATTTTTCTCTTTCTATCGCACAAGAAATCTTTTATCAGTTCGTTTTCAGCATCGAGAGATATTAACCGATGTGTAATTAAATTTAACTTTCACATTACATACTATTGAATCATAAGTCCATTAATTTTTAAGCTTTGGCAACAATCAATACAAACTACCGGTGGAAGTAAATAGGCCAATGGTCACAAACACCAGGAGATAAAAGACAAATACACACACAAAATTGTGAATATACACACCTATGATGAACATAATGCACTAACCACACCGTACTCTAGTGGTTAGAGCATTGGACTTACATCCACGTGGTCCCGGGTTCGATCCCAACCGGTGCTTCCCAATTTTTGGCGTCCACCCAGCGTCGTGAGGCAAACTGGGGAGTCAAGTGAATGAAAGACGTGACGGCCACTAGGTCTACAAAGCTCCCGATACGCCGGTTAGTGGCAGGGCGCTGACATGCTTGTCGCTAGGCTTGACATAGTTCAGCCCGTCGCTGACAGATGGCATGGAGCTCAGGCCTATTACGCCAAGGGGTTTGGTTTTGATGCACATAATCTTCATGTGAAATTATTATTCATGCACATTGCATAACCTTATTAAATACAGTAAATATGTTAAATACTGTATTGGGTAAGAAAATCTAACATGTTTTGATGTGCACTACAAAGACCTGAACTCCTTTCGAAAATTCAGAAGGGGCAATTGCCCTCCCTTTCCCTCCGCTGCCCGTCAGATACCACCTTAAATTGTTAAGTCCATGTTTCAAATACATAAATAAAACTAACCAACCAATCAATCGCCTTATTCAAACATTTTCCGCCCCCCCCCCCTAGAAGCTCTCCAATCAACAACAGTACGTTATTTTCCATACCAGAAACAAGACTGCTAGTTTGCAGGAGTATGAAGTTATTCAGTTAACGTAGTCTAGCGGATCAAGTACTCGTTTCAAGACTGGGAGGTTCCGGATTAGAATCCCGTTGCCATCATTGAGGTTTCTACTCGCTCTCACCAGCCTCATTAGGGGCTCACTATCCACTTAAAGGACTCGTGCTCTCATGAGTTGAAACATCTGCGACTGTATTTAGAGTCGTTCTGACGCGTGATTAGCGCCATACTAAAGAGTTCGATTAGCATGTTTCATGCAGTAGTCAGGTCCTCAGTATGACGCTAATAACACGCAAAAATGACTGAATACGGCCCCTGATGTTTAGGAATAACCAGGACCGTATTTTCGCATAGGTCAACATGCTCCTCAGACGCTGAATAATATCAAAAAGACATTAGTTGCTATCCCTTATTGTTTCTGTTCTATGGCGATAAAGGTTAAAATCCGAAACAGTATGAACCACTTCCGACCTGAATTGATGGTTAAGGGAGGGGATAGACATATTCAATTTAGTAAGTGCAAACTGTACACTATTATATTTTAGGCTTTGGGAAATCGATATCCTCTGAATTCCCTTCCTTGTGGTTACGGTACTAACTTTGTCTAGTACTAGGTTAAGTTCTGCCTCCTGGGCCCACCCTTACACCACTGATTCATTGACTTATACTAAATAAGTATTTATTTATTTATTTATTTTACTATGTAGTCAATGAGAAATACCAGAATTTCCCTCTTTGCTTGTTTAGCTCCTCACCCTCTAAGGCTACTTGACCTCGGATAAAATTAAAGAAAGAAAAGAAAAAGAAAACAACTAAGAACTGACCGCCGGGACAAAGAAGTGTGGCGAAATAAATCGTGGGCGGAACCAACCTTGGAAAAAAAGCTCGTCTGCCAACTGACCACTCATTACAATTAAAAACGCCTACTTGACAATCTCTTTCTTTCAAATGGAGAAAAAAGAAAGAAAAATCACCGTCTGACTACTTTTGACTGTACTTGATACTGAAATACGATTCGCACAGAAGAAAAGAAAAAAAGTAATGGTATTCAATTCAAATCAATGCCTCAGCAAATTCCTTCCTGTTAAAAAAAAAAAAAAAAAAAAAAAAAAAAAAAAAAAATCAGAAATGATCGTTGGTTGCCAATCATCGTGCCATTTTCACAAGATCTGTATTATAATGATTTCATACGTCTTTTTCTCATGCAAGTTTTCTATAATCAAATATATGAAAACTTGTAATGGCATAAGCAAAAGGAGGGCTTATTAAAGTGGCGGATCTAGTCCCAGGTCGGGGGGCCTAGGCCCCTAGTTCGAGTAACGAAAATAATTTAAGCTATTATTTATATATTTTTGAAAGTTTATACAAAACCCACGATATACCTGTGATAGTCTGGGTTCTCGTTCTCCCCAGTTTATTTTCTAGATCCGCCACTGAAGGTGTTGAGGAAAAATAAACATTTACTATATTACAATAAATACAAAATTCATGCTTCTCCTAAAACGAAATGAAATTAAGCGCTTGAGGATCCCCGTTAGGAAACTACGTACATTACTAAATACACACATGATTAGAGAGACTATTCCTTGGAGAGTTTTATTATTGCAATCTCACTATTAGATCGTTGGTTGGATGGACAGATTTGTGTTTAGCGTCCATTTCAGCAGCGAGGCTATATGAGACGTGGACCTACAGCAGCTTAACGTGGGATTCGAACCATATAAGCCCCTGCCGGGAGTCCAACCCGGGTCTCCCGCGCCATCACTATTAGATTGTATTAACGGCATTACGTTCGCTCACGACTGGTCACCAATCGTTAAATGAAGTTACGAAATTTCAATGAGTCCTTAACAGATTTGAGATCTGTGCAGTTTCGAAATTATTCAAGCCCGACTCAAGAATTTGAAGTATTAGGCTCAACTCGACCCTAAAATAGTCTTACGGTCTCTAGTAGTTGAGCCAAAGCACAACAAATTCAAATTAGTCGAAATGTCACTAATTTTGTTAATTTCAGAATTTCAAATTTGATAACTCGTTCTAGAGTTCAACTGTCCTTTCAGCATCAAGGCTAAATTAGACGTGGAATAATCCGAACAACAGGAGATCCCACCAAGAACTGAACCAGGAAATCCTCCCATCAAGGGCCCTGCGCTAACCGGCAGCGTATAACAAAATGATTAACCTATGAAGCTTTATCATTTTATAGTTTCAAATTAACGTTGGACACCAACGTCATCATTTCAATACGTTCCAGACCCAAACAGGCTACAGATCAATTCCCCCACCAAATTGTTGGGATAATTTGACTTAACAACAATAGTTTATTTGCGGAATCAATTGCACCATAGCTCAAATTCCTTTACCTCATTCCAGAAATAGACATGCCTGACAACCTACTTATCACTTCATTTAGTACTGGTCATCTAAGACAACATTGCTGAAATAATGAATCATTCCCTTTAAAAGAAAAAGCACGTGGAAATTTTCCTCAACGTCGCAAATTAAGAGGACAGCTGCAAGGGGACTCGTTAAAATCGACACATGGTATTTTGGGAACCATCCAATAGCCAATTGTCAAATGATTGCTCTTACTTGCCCTCAAGGATGACATTACAGAAAAGTAAACTTTCCGAACAAGAATGTGCAATCATATCTATAACTAACTGTAAACGTTCCAAAACAAACTTATATTTAATAAGAGCCTTCCGTGTTCATTCATTCAGAACTGCCTTGTTGTGGCAATCTGAGAGAAAGCATAATAAGAACATTAACTTTCTCCGGCCAAACTTCACATATCAGTACATTACGTAACATCGAATTATAACTTTTTTTTATTTAACTAACATGTAGTCATTGAATTCACAGGCATCTATTATGTGTGGATTATCTTATCGAAACTTTTAAAATTCCTCGAACAGCTGGAAAGGGTTGAGCAAAATGTAAATAATCTTGTTACATACGCCACGTGTGTCATACTAACAAAGAAGGTTCTGAACATTTTATCTTACACTTACGTTCCGTCTGCTGCAAGGCCCTGGGAAAAACAAATATGTGCATTATTTTAGCAAAATCCTTCCAAACCTATTTCACTTCCTTGAATCGATTCCAGCAAAACAATGCTGATACGGGTAGTAGGTATATTTGATCTCACATGCATCATACATAATCCTCACACACATACCCTCAGATAAACTTAACTTTGTCAAGCTTGTCGTCGCCAGTTCTTTTGGATAAGTGTTTGTTTAAGCAAGTTCACTTACATGTCTGGTACTTCTTTTCTTTTCATATCTACAGACAAGAATGTGTTCCGACATATCTTAGTAAGCACGTAAATAACATTTAGTTACTTCACCTCTAGTTTTAATTCATTCAAAATGATACGTTAAATGACAACTCGGTGCAATATATAATTCGCACACACACAAAACCAACTTTTTTCCTTAAAGGACAAGAGCTACAGATGACATTAATGAAGGAAAATACAAGTCAATCCTCCTTGTGTCTCCTGGTGACAATACCAGGTGCCTATTTGTAACGGTGTAAAAAATCAGGCTTATTAACAGTTCTGTACGTCACTTGAATGCTCTTTTGGTAGTTTTATTGCTGATACGAAAAGTGGTTTATTTGTGTTTCTACTATCACGAGTACGCGAGGAAGGTTTCGGGATTTTAACTCTCTTGAGCAAGATAATGGAAAATAAACACTATTTAAGAAATTAAACAAGTACTTGAGTCTCCCTTGACGAAACTCTGCATACGCCACTATTATAATTTATATTATTTTTTTTAAAAAGTGTCGCGATGTCGTGGGCGTAAGTTAAAAAGTTTTGGTACTACTAGTTTAGTGTGTGCGTGTGTGTGTGTTAGCCAGCCAAAAATTTGCCGTAATTCATCCAACAGTTTCAACATTGTATTCCCAATCGCAATTCTACTGCTTCGTAAGGGCTCCGTTGACAGTTTGCTAACTTACAGTAGCCCACTGTCTGTGCTAGTATGCATAACGCAGAAAACTATATTATCACAAAAAGAACTAAAGCCACTCAGTGAACAAACTACAGTAAGCGCTGTTTTAATTCAACACGTTCGGAATCACAGTTATGCCGGATTATTGAACGTTGAATTAAGTTGAGTTGATTTTCGTTTAACGTCCCTTTCAGCAGCGAGGCTATATGAGACGAGACCTACTGATAAAATGATTAAAGAACGCTTACCGTATTGTGGAACGACAGATCTTTTGTTAGAAATCAAATCCGGGAATAAGGAAGTCCAAAATTTTCCGGAATTCAGAGAATTCCGGAATTTTCCGAAATTCTTCCGATTTTACTTTCCAGATTCTGGAAAGTAAAAATTCCGGAATTGGTCATCCCAATCTGGGAGAGTTGTTGTTGAACTTAGATTTCCCTTCTACATGAAAGAACTACCTACATGAATACCCATTTTGTTGCTACGCAATGTAAAGAGCTTACTTTCCAAAACTAGCATTCATACACAATTATTCATTGTTGTAGCGTAATTTGCAAGAATTCGAAATGTCCTACTGGCTAGGTATTGTGTGCTTAACTAAGAACCCCTAAGAGAATATTGTCAATTCCGTAATAAGGTTTGGCTACGTAGTTAAATATAATAATAATAATAATAATAATAATAATAATAATAATAATAATAATAATAGTAACAGTAATAATCCCCAATGGAGGAATATACCCGATAACAAAGAAAAAACTGAAAATAAATAAAAGTGCATTATAAAATAAATTGGCGCTCATTCAGTCGACAAAGAACACAATCTAATCATTTTCTTCTTTATCTATGCTCAAGTAAGCACGAGGAAAGATACCGTGGCCGGGAAATTCCCGTGGCATGGGACGCGGGAAAGCGCAATAGCAAGAACAGGCGTTGGACTGAAACCAAGACAAGTTAATTTTCCGGAAGTTCTATGAACCTGCATACGTAAACTAATCTATGTCAACGATCTAAAGTTTGTCAATATAAGAATTCAGGGTGTCTTATAATAGGAGCGTATTAACTAACTCATGTATGCAAGCGAATGTTACTATAACGAGGTTGTAATTAGGCTACTCAAAAATTGCATGTCTCCCTAATTCAGTGGTTCTCAACCTTGTTTACCTGGCGCTCCACTTCGCGAACTCTACATACTTTGCATTCCCTTGGACTGCAGTGGCTAAATGATAGATCGCTCACCCTTTGTATGTGGGGTTCCTGGTTCGATCCCAGCTCGTGCCAAGTGGACTTTGTGGTGGACGAACACTATGCGCGTGATCTTGTCGAGGTTCCCACATTATGTTATATTTTTTTAAAAAGTTACTTCAATCTGATTGCAAAGGAGTCAGAAATAGTGCCGACGATACGTCTTATAACATCGTTTCGAGGCTAGTCGCCTACATTTCTAAGCTACAGCAAGTATTGAAAACAAATATATGATTATCTTGTACATGTTTGCAACTACTACGAACTTAGCAGATCCAGCAGCCAAGGCAGGGGTAAAAGTGGATCTGAAAAGGAAGGGGGACGGTAGGTAGCGATATGACGTCACGCCGTCCCCCCAGCCTATCTTTGCCCATTCTAATTTTTTAAGAACTGGGGGAACGCCTTACATACTTTTTGAAGGGGGAGGGAAGGCGTTCCCCCACACTTTCACCCCTGAGCTAAGGAACACCAAAGCTAGACCATTTCAAGCCCTATAAAAGAGAGCTATAAATAATTTTATTATAAGATCCTTCGTTTAAATAAATACGGAATCAAATATTCCAGTTTGTCTCCGCAACTTTACTAAAGAATGTTTCGTTGTGAGAAAAAGGGAACACATTTCTTGTTTTCACGATAAAGTTAGCAATCGTTTTACAGTCAATTGTCCCAACATAACTCAAAAAGATGTTATTCCAGCATATTGCATTGCAACTAAAAGTCAATTTGCTTTACAACCTTACTCAACAAAGTAGAAAAAGAATTCCTGGAAAATAGAATTAAATGTAGTTCTTCGAAAAACATCAACAACGTAATTTTTAAGTTGCAAAAAACCCTCCTTCAACTTCACTTTTTGGGGCTGTCTGTTTTTCTGAATGGATCCCCGCCTTCTTGTAGGTACCTTCTTGTCTACCTTCCCAAAGCAATCACTTCTACGAAGAAAAAGGCAGGAGAAGGGGAAGAATGAACTTCGTCGGTACCTTTTGCAGCTCTGATTGAGAGAATGTTGAGTGTTCAATGATCATAAATTCCCTTGCCCGATGATGGTTTATTTCCCTATTGTTAGTGGGGAAATTCATTTGAGAGGATCTGGCAGCTCGCATAGGGGTCCAACGAAACTAGCTCTCACTTCTTTCTACAGTGTTACCAAACACAAAACTTTTTATCTAGAAGTACCGTAATGTCCTCTATTCTTTGTTTGTTGTTTCCCCACAGGTGAAATTCTTTGGAAATTTTTGACCCTGTCAAGGCACAACACATTCTTGGGAAGTCTTCACGCAGAAATGAATGGGTGAATATATAAATAGATTTATATATTCTATTGGTCTCAAGATATAGATAATTATTATCATTATTATTGCTTCACTTTAGTATACCACCTACTTAAATTATTAAACATTAGAGAGAATAGATTAAACAAGAAAAAGAATTGGCGAACGCTGGTTTTAAAAGAATCATTTTATTCACAGAGAAGGATCTAGAACGTAAACACGGGGGGCAACCAAAACCCAGACCATAAGTACATCATGAGTTTACTATAAACTTTGAAAAATATATAAATAACAGTTTAAATTACTTTGTAATTCAAAAAACTGTGGGAGTCTAAGCCCCCCGGTCCAGAGCTAGATCCGCCACTGGTTATACAACTGATGAGACGGGCACTTTGGTTACATAACAGGTAAAGAACCTGTGATGGTTAAATGCAGGTAAGATTATTTCTCGGCATTCTTATGTTTCCTCTATTTTCAGTAGCGTCTCAGTTACAGAGCATACCTCTTTTTTTTTTTCCACACACAGAGATTTTATCAGCTCATATGCCTAATTTCCGTATTCGTTCCTTGCTCAATTACTGGTATAGTATAGCCCCACCCCCGCGCAAAAAGTTCATTTTCGAAATCGGAAATATGGTCTCCTGAATGAATTTGCAACAGCGCTTCGACTCACTTTTTACCTGACCTATCGATTCTACTATATATTGATAATTTCCAAAATTAAATACAATCTAATGAAAAAACTAGCCATGTAATAGGAAGAAAGAATCAGACCATACATTATCCTTCCTTATGGTTTACCGTTATTGGACGATACATTATACTTAAAAGCTGCTCTTCAATGAAACGCTAAGACCGGCCAGAAGACTTTCATCGCGATAACGTGAAATTGGCTTCCACCACCGAACTTTTTAGGCTAAAATTTGCTACTTCTAGCTCCTCAATTTCCTCGAAACTCACGAGAATACGGTAGGCATGCGCCGATGATCATGAAACACGGAATATACGTTTTCCTACATCATAATGGACAATGCAATACGATAGAGGAATTATCACGATTGTAGGGATAGCCACACTGCTTCTAGAAGACCAAAAAAAAGTATATAGCCCACGCCTCAACATTCCAGAACCACCTTCTTTCCACTATTTGGCATTGACCCTCCACGAGGTAGAGAATAGAAAATACAAGGCAAGATTTCCTTCCACTATCACGGGGTCATCTTCCAGTTCTATTTATTGGTGGTCACTAGCACTTGTTCCAAGATAGCTCCACAGGAATCTCCAGACGAACAAAGAACAAGCCGAAAACAAAAACAGGAAAAATTCTTTAGTTGTGAAGTGGAAGGAACAGGTGCCTCCCCTCCTCCATTCGTAAGGAAAGAATCAACCACCTACTTCTTCGACCGCAGAACCTTCCTCCCCTTTTCACGAATGGAAAAGCTACACACAATAGCTGAGCAAAACATTCGCACAAAAGTTATTGGGTATTAATATTTCAAAAGTTCTTTTTGCCTCCTCTTCTAAAAATAATGTTTCTCCTATTTTTCTTTGTCAACAAAACAAAGATTTTCAGCCTCAAAGGGTATATTTATTTGTTAGCCATATTGAAACTTCTTCATCTTAATGAATCCTCAGCTATCATTTGAGAATGGTAAGAATAACAGTTTACAAGGGAGGAATCCCTGTACTCCTGAATTCCATTACCAAAGGTTTCGAAATATTCTTTACTGAACATGCACACCAGTAATAAGGAAAATTTGCAAGATGGACAACAGTTTGACACTGGTTTACGAGGATGCATCTCTATGATGCGTAGCTAAAGTCGTACAGCTCTGTCATAATATTCTAATGGCCTTTTCATTATTCAAATATGCCTTAGCCCTTTCATTGGTGTAGTGGTTGGTTATGTGAGGGCCTTGGATTCCCTATGGAGGAACACTGAATCCATTACAGTGGTTCGGATTCCATCTTGAACTGCATGTAGGCCCACGGATCATATAATAGCCTTGTTGTTGAAACGGGCTCATTTAATTCCAATCCATCCGCAATAAAAATAAATAATCTTTACTCTTATGATTACTAGCTGGGCACTCCAGTTACTGGTGGTTAACTGAACCAAACTGTGCAGAGAGACCACACACAGTAAATAATATATAAATAAATAAACCGGGCACACTCCGGGAATAAGAATACCAGTATTTATTTGCCTACGATACTGACATTAGACCGGAATCAGAACAGGACTCCTTAAAATGAATGAACCTAAATTTAAAACTTCTTAACTTTAAGAACTTAAATGTTTTCTGAACTCCGCAACAATTTTTAAGTTTTGCGCCTCTGGTTAATCCAACTGCCTTCTTCCCTTTGTTTGGTCTTCGGAACATGTGCCACAAAGGAGTAACATATCAACTGATTATTAACCACAGTAAAGAAAGCATTGATAGCTTTCCCCCATAATAATTAAACAAGAACCAATTTTAATGTACCGATAGAAAGAATTGCACCATTAGCCGCGGAACACGCCGCATATATGATCCCATTTGCCTCCTACTAAATCTCATCAACAATTTAATGTACTTATTTTGTGCTCCCCGATTATCAACCACAATTGACGGATAGGACACACAGCAAAGTGATCAAGCATACACATATGTATTCAGATATATGTGTATGTTATTTCGTGGTATACAGCCATTGGAATGTCTTAGATTATTACGCAGTGAAACAGAAATATATATGAATGGGGCCTCCTATTACTGCAGACGCCTGTTGCAGTGCATTGTTATGGCTAACGAAACGAGTGTTTGCTGGCACTTGATCCTTCCAGCTGCGGATTATTGCCTCTGTTTGTTCTCTTCTTTTTGCATACTAGTCTCAGCAATGGAAGGAGTGCTTGACGGCATCAGTACGAAGCCATATCCAAAAGTAATTCGCAGTCAAACACGTTAAGGATAAAGGCCGGCCGCCCACACTGGCGCACATTCAAGATTTCTCATGTATCTCGGCTCGGTGGAAAATAATCACGTTGTGTTGTTTGGTTGGTAGTGGTAAGCCAATCCTCATCCTAACCCAACCTACTCCGCTCAGACCAATTCCATGGCGGTCTCTTAGCACACAAGTTTTATCCTGGCACAGAAACAAACATCCGTGTGCCCTTTTTTTTCTCTCTCTCTCTCCCTCCAACTCTTTCTTTAACAAAAGAAATGAAACGAGCGGCCGATCACAGTAATTACTTTGGAATGTGAAGTACCCAATACCAGTAAGCTATAGTCGTAATTTTGCTCGCCTACCAAATCCCTCCCAAGAACTGTTACGCTATTTGTAAACACACTAACTTCGATCACATGTTGCTAACTGCAACGGATACAAAAGAGTAGAGATCAGAAAGTGCTGATTGAATACGTACATTAAAAAAAGAAAGTAATGCAGCAAGTTGCAACATGTGAATCTACACTTATAAACGTTACAAACATATTTGTCACTGAGATGTAAATCTAGCAATACACAAAATCAACAAACGCCAAGAGCCACCTATATTAGAATACATTCATTTTAATTATATGTAGGTCTACAGAAGGACTTCTCTCGTGAACAAAATTGCGTGTTTCGTTTGTAATTGGGAAAATACAGATTCAAATTTTAAAAAGTTGGTCGGGACTTTTTGATTAATTGGTGTTTAGCGTTACTTTTTTAGAACCGAGGCTATATGAAACGTGGATCTGCAGTTTAAAGTGGAATCCGAACCAGGGTATTGAGCTCAATACTGTCTACTTTAAAGCCCCCCCCCCCTTAAAAAAAAAAAACTTCCTTCACACACATTTGTAATTTTTTTTTCAATAAAACTATGCTTATTTAACAGGGAAATCATTTCAGTAGCATGTAAATTTGATCTTACACATCTGTACTTTTTGTCTTATACCTAGGTAAAACAATCTAGTCCTATATATTTTTTTCTGAAAACATACGTAAAAATATTTTACAATTTCTTATCGTCTTTTCTGGTGCAGAATAATACCCATTCAATACTACATAGATGCAGTGGCTTGTAGTATTGGGCCCCCTCCAAACATTGGACCCCTCCTAATAAAAAATTTCTGTGTGCGCGCCTGAGTGGACACATGTGTGCGCGCGCGTTCGTGCCCTGAAATATTATTTTGGTAAACCGGGCGGAAAACTGTTTACAAAATAGGTTTCGTAAACCGATTTATCTATGAACCAAGGGATCCGTAACCCGTGAGTCCACTGTATTACTTCAACTAAGACTTTTTACGAAAATTAAAATCATTCATCATCGAGTCCAACTTTATAGAGGTTTGCCTACGAGACAAGAGTTGACGTGTCGTATTTGTTTGAATTCTCGTACGAATCCAGTCACGAAAATTCTAAGTCGTCTCGTTGGTAACACTAAATTTAATAATAATAAAAACAATAAACCAGATTTGAAGAAACCACTAAAATCAAACCATTAAAAACACCCGTATTGAGAAAAGAAATAAAGTTCTTTATAAACTAATGGGCTTAGAAAAAAATTCCGGTTTAACGTCGCACACTTATGCCTGTTAGGCTAAGAAAGACGGATCATTACATCAAGTGAATGATAGAAGAATTGGTGGAAATTATGTGGGAGAAAACGGAAGTACCCTGAGAAAACCCACGGACACACACGACGCTGTCAACTACAAAGTTATTTGGCGGGATTGAACTAGGGACCCCACATACTAGAGGTGAGAACTCTACAACTGAGGTACTGTGCATAGAAACAAAAATGGTATAGCACCTTAAAAATTTTGTATGCTCACAAGTAAAGGGCCCAAATGGATGAATCGATTTGCGGGATGAGACATAGTGCGCCTGATAGAGGATGTGAAAATATGCGTATGTGCAAAGTTATAGCGGCTGAGAGCCATAAGAAACAGAGGGGAAGGGAGGTCAAAGTTGGTGGGAAAAGGGCTATGCTATGTTACAGAAATACATCAAATAAACTGCTGAATCGTTAAAATAGTAAAATATAGACAATGCAAACGGAATTTGCAAACAGTGAATTTGATATCCAAGTCGTATATTATTATTACTGTATAACCAAATTTCACTGTTCGATATCAAATTTCACGCTTAGTTTTCTTGACTTGTAGAACTCACATGTGTTCTCGTGATAATCCAAACTTTCAACATAGAGTATCACTCTCCTAAGTTTTCGTAAATAACTATAAAGCCGATTCTAAATCTTCCAAATAAATAAAGATAACGATCACTAAAGCTCATAATTGACTTTTTGAGAACATTCTGCCCCTAATTGATACATATATCAGATGACTACCTTTCAATTTCAAAAAATATCACAGAAATCAAAATGGTGACGGAGGTTCGTGATCTACTCTGCCTATTTTTCTTTCGCCAATATGTGAAACTGCCACCGTTTGCATTGTCTATCACTATTTCAGGATTCAACGGTTTATTTGATGTATTTCAATAACATAGCATAGCCCTCCTTCTCCCACCAATTTTGACCCCCTCTGTTTCTTATGGCGCTCAACCGCTATAACTTTGAACATACACCTATTTTCACATCCTCTATCAGGCGCACTATGTCTCATCCCGCAATTCGATTCATCCATTTGGACCCCTTTACTTGTCAGTGGAGTATCCAAACTTTCGAAGGGAGGGTGTTTAAGCAATGAATGTCATTTTCTATAGGACAAGTGTGATTTGTGTATTTCTTAACATTAAAAAAAATGTGTATATTTTCCATAATATCTTGCTGACCCCCCCCCCCTCCGTATACATCAGTGATCGTGCCTCCTGTTTATCGAGCCGAGGTCCCCGAAAAACGTTATGTCGCTATAATTTAGTACCTAAGAATTTAGAACTTATTCAAAACAAAATAATTTTACGAAAGTTACTTTCTCCAATAATTTTCAAATTAATGAGTCGATTTTAATGATTAGAGTTTTTTTTTTTTTTTTTTCTTAAAGACTGGCTGGTCTATTTTGATACAAAGAAAACTGTCATGGAAGTTATTAAAGAAAAAAAAAAGCAAATCGCTTAAGGATACGTTCATACAATTACGTTCTAAATGGTATGCCTCTGTCGATTATTACTCACCCGCGCTTGTACTCAAACTCGGGACAATTATATGATGCGTAAATAATCAATTTAAAAGAAAGATGGAAGAAAGCGGAACAACTTAATACAAAATACCGTAATTCACGTTATTAGTCAATAAAATCACAAGCACTAAATGAGATTAGCACTTTCAAACATGTGCTACCGGTCTTCATAAGAGACAGATTTTGACAAATGCACTCGCAAAGAGGAGCTATTAGATTGAGAAATAGCAATGTAAACAAGGTATTAGAACCATTTACATACATATAAAAATGAAGATCCTTCAGTATGAGGAATACATATGCAAATCACTTGAGGGAACGAGACTGTAGTTTACAAGGTAATATACATATACAACTGCATATTCTAGAGCCCAAAGAAAGACTGCAACATTATGACTTATCAGCCATCCGAGTCTTGTCCATCTAAAACCTGACTTCTACAATGTACCGTCGTCGGCATATACTTACTCTCTCTTCATCAATATACCACATCTCACCGAAAAGCAGCCATCTACTGAACACAAGTACTGCACTTATCTCTGTGAATTGAAAGACTTCCTATGAAGAGAGATACTGACATTCTAACAAATTGCTATGGCTTTACGCCTAATCCACTTACGGGTTGAAAGAGAAGTCTTCACAAAGGCAGGTCACTTTTCAAATAACCATGCAAAAATTAGTAACAGGATCCTGTATACCACAAAGCACTGCTTACGCCATTCAGCATTGAATTTGCATATAGTATGGCCTAGTACATGCCTTTAAAAATTTAAAATATCTATAGGTCAAACAATCTTGCTATTATTCAATATTTTTTACATTAAGCTTGCATTCGTAAATAATTTAATTGTAGCATTTGAATTCAAAGTTACTAGATTTCATAATATTCAACGTCCGAACCAATTTTCAATTTTACCTTAAAAAAAAAAAAAAAGTCAAACGGCGCACACAAGGGGCTTAGGGGGTTACCCCTGAGTAAAATATTAAGGGAAAAAAAGCATTTACTATACTAAGATATATATATATATATATATATATATACAAAAAATGACACTTGTTTTGAAGGGACATGAGTGACTACCGTACTTGAACACACACCCTCCACGCATACCAGGGGCGGACCCAGGACAGACTTCTGGAGGGGGTTGTCATATTGCTACTTCTAAGGGCTCCAAACTTTGGGATGGGGTTTATATATATATATATATATATATATATATAAAATAAAGAGTTTCCTCTTCTGGGGGACGATCGCCCCCTCCCTGAATCCACCCCTGACACATAGACACACCTCCCCGATGAAATTCTCTGTACATTACTGAAAGCTTTAATAGCAAAGTTAAATCTTTAAGCATTACGTCCCACGCTTATGCCGGCTAGGCTAAAGGAGACGACGATGATGAGAAATGAATGAAATGGTGGAATGAAGAAAGTGGGAGGAAACGGGAGAACCCCGAGAAAACCCACGCACACGGTGTTTGCCCACCACAAAGCTCACTTGGTGCGAGAGCTTCAGTAGCATTTTCATACTTATTCATACGGCCTACGACTTGGAGAAAAGTTAACTGTAAAAATCGTTAATGTATGTGAATCAACTCGAGAGATCAAGATACTGGATCAATCTCCAAATATTGTACATCCTGCCCTACACCTTACAATACCGAAACCATCTTCGTATTAAAAAATAAAAAAATAAATAAAAAATTTAAAAAATCACTCGGAGCACATTAAAATCTTAAAGCGGTAACAAAAATAAAATTAAACTCTGAAAAACAATAATTCAATCATATAATATGTTTGTAATAATCTGAAAATATATTTAGAAACTAGATAAAACCTTTACTGGTCACTGTACAAATGGCGGTAACGGAGGAGACAGATAATAATGGCGCCAAAAATTTTGGCGGGTACACGTTGGGCCTTATTTCTCAAAACATTCCAGAAAGAAAACACTAGGATATCATATACTATTCTTTGACGTTATTATTCCTGCAATTATAATTCAGTGCAGGAAACTAGAGATGCAAGAAAACGGGGGGGGGGGGGGGAGTCCTGTATCACAGAATTTAGAAGAGCATAATTTGAATTTGAAAATGTAACAACTCACTTTTTTGAATTTTGAATGTACGAACGTCAATATTGCCAATATCAGATACCAAGAACATGATCCGAAAGTATAATACTTTCAAATAAAGAAGATAGCAGCATGATCAAGACTGAGCACGAGAAGTTACCCTATTTTGCCCCTGGATTGTTCAGTTACTTCCCCAAATGTATTTTTTCTCATACTCAAATTGTCACTACCTATATTTTTTTCAGATTCCGGCTTAAGACAATCTAGTAAAACTTTAAGCTAATACGGTATCTTATCCAAAATTTTACATCTAAACAAGGGAAAAAATGAAATGAAAAGTTTACGTCCCACAGTTGTGCCGGCTAGGCTAAAGGAGACGGTGATGATCAGAAATTAATGAAATTGTGGAAGGAAGAAAATGGAAGGGAACGGGAGAACATGGTATTTGACCACCACAAAGCCCACTTGGCGCGAGCTGGGATCGAACCAAGGACCCCATACACCAGAGATGAACGCTCTATTTCTGCGCCACCGCGCCCCCTTCATAGAAAATGTTTCACTAGTGGTCTCACAGTGTAATAGTGAAGACAGGCCCGCAACTAGAGGGGCAAGGGGGCCTGCCCCCTAAACTTTTCATGGCCCCTTCAGACCCCAATCCAAAATGCCATTATTAATACAAAAATCACAATTTAAATATTTGTAAGAGAATTTTTAATGACTTCCCCCCCCCCCCAAACTTCTGTGTCTGGTTGCGGGCCTGCTGGCAGCCATATTCACCTGGCCCAGCAGATATGTGATCAAAATAATAGTTTCATTACATAGGAAAGCTAGAATTATCTACTGTTTCAAACAAAATGTTTAAATTGCACATTTGGTCAGCTTACAGTAAATGAAACCTGAAATTAACGAATTTAAAGAATATAACGCAATATAATCGAGTACGCATATTCTTCACGACAAACATGAAAAATAAAGCATAAATATAGTGAAATTAATACATACCTATTTCTTGGACAACAGTCAAGTCACTTGCACTATAAACAATGATCTCGTCATATAAAACAACACACTCCACGATTTCCTTCTTAACAAAACACAGAGAAAGTTAAAAAAAAAAAAGGACAAGGAGAAGAAGCTGATTTTTTTTTTCTAAAATAAATCACTGATCATAACTGAGCGATAACTTACCCACAAATCGTTCAGAGTTATACTATTGTCTGTGTAATATACGAGAGTTTCTGCACTTAACGGTCTTGTTTCCCTTAATTTCGAGCTTAGCAATAAGCATGCCGTTCCCAGCAACTGCAGCTGAGTTTTACGAATTGGACACACACTAAGAAATCTGTCCACATAGTTCATTGCTAAAGGGAATACTTCGTCCTGGCATTTCTGCTCTTCACACACCTGTCAAACGAAAAGAAAGAAAAAAATTAAAATTACGTAATTTACCCTCTATAATATTATATCAGCTTAAAAAAAAAAAAAACTCAATCACACTACTTCCAGATTTACACCGTCTTACTTGAATATAGTTCTAAAAAGTCGCCACAAAGCATTGACCTATTTTTTTTAAGTCCGAAATGTGTTATATAAAGTTCAAAACTAAATGCATCCTAATATATTATTATTATTATTATCCATACATTGCACTATCTTTACAAGTATGTTAGGTTTGATAACTCATCCTTATAACGATCTGAAATTTACATTAATTAGCACTCACAACGCAAGGAATATTACTTGTGCACCGGCCTGGCTCCATGCAATTATGCTTCACTACCCTTCATAGTGCTCCCGCTCACCAATATCAATGCGGATTCGCTCGAACTTGGGCTACTGATCTTCAATTGTGACCCGCGCTCCGCGAGCTTGAGGATCGGGTGACAGGAAGACAATATAGCTCTCAACTCCGGTGCGCCACAGGCCCGTATCCAGGGGGTCTGGGGGCCGGGCCCCTCTAAAAATTTCACAGTAAGCTTGCAAATAAACTATAATATGGTGATGAACTATAATATTGTTGGATCGCTCCCCCTACATTTTTGGTCTGGCTACCGGCCTGGTGCGCCATGAGTTTTATTGAAATTTTCGCTTTTCTTCCCACTCTTCACATGCAATTCTTTCCCTAGCAAATATCATGATTAAGCTACGTACTACGTACTATCATATTTAAGTTTGGACGTTAAACTAAAGATTTTAATCTTTACGTATTCCAATCTGATCTAGGTATTAGATAAAATACAAATGAATGTTAACGAAACTAGCGACAAAAAAGAAGAAAAAGAAAGAACAAAGATGTAACAATGATGACAAAAGGTTATGAACGATGTAGACTCCGAACAACGGCCCAGCTTGAGTTACAGTTGGTAGGTGCGCTGCCCATCATACGAGATCAATCGGTTCGAGCGACATTTCGAATGTCTATCCTATCATTGCAGTAATTGGCCAACCACGCGAATTAAGGGGCAGCGCATTTCGACGTAAAAATCCAGAAATAACTACCATGGGGTCCCAATGCACTAACTACATATAATCCAACATATGCGCCTGGCTTGGCGGGATTACTCCTATCAAAACAGTGTCATCAAACGTCTATTCGAGAACATGCGAGAAAACATGTTTACTACACCGTATCAAACAGACTTTGCTCAGATGATATTTTTTTATCTACACTACAATTACCAAACCGACAAACATGATTGAAGACAGTTCTCAATTTATTCGTTCGTGAATTACAGAAGTACATACACAACAAATCTACAATCAGGAACTGTGTCTTCTGCACAGCAAAGCGGATCGCAAAACAAAATTATCAACAGACAAACCACATCACTACAAGTTTCCTTGTGACACGTATCATATTATAAATCCCTCAGAAATTACTATTCTACATTGATATGCTTCCAATTCTATAATTACCCCCTTACAATTAGTACCAGGCCCGTATCCAGGGGGATCTGGGGAGTCGCCCCCTAAAGGTTTCACGGTAGGCTAGCAAATTAACTATATGGTGGTATCGCCCCCCCCCCCCCCAAGATTTAACGTGGTGCAAACTCTTACTACAATTCTTGCCTGGACCGCATCCGTTGGTCTACTACAGGCATACGTGGAGCGTAAATATTAAAGAATCCATTTTTATGCAGCACATTGCACCTGAAGATGGTTTTCCTTTAGCGCGATGGTACAGCGCTCACCCATGGTCCGTGGGGCTCGATACCAGTTCATCCCAATGGGCTTTGTATCACATAAATACTATGTACGTGGGTTTTCTCGTTTTTTTTTTTTTCTTTCTTGTTTCTCCCACTTTCCTAATCATCATCAACACCGTCGAACTCAACATAATCGTGGGATGACTTCGTAACACAAAACTGAAGGAGCGATTTTTATCTAACAATCGATGACGGGCATTCTTGGCAATCCTACCGGCTTCGTTGCATAGCCCGTATACCAAACTACAATAGCTGCGACCAACAAAGGCCTCCTCGAGAATACAGCGAGTACTTTTGATGAGGCCATACTATTAACACCGTATACAATAAGCGTTAAGTACCGTACATAATAAATAATGCACGGCAACCAATATTTCAGGCAATACTAAATCACGGTTAAGTGCCGTATAGCCGGACCAATTTTAGGAAATTTACCGGGTCAATTGGAGAATTTATTTAAGTTTGTGAAAAAGAATGAGTACAAGGGAGGTAAGGGGAATAGTAAAAGTTAAGAAACTGGCTGTATTTGTTGCTGCACAGAAAAAATATTTTCTCTGAGGTAGCTTACTTTCTCCGTGGTTGCTGTTAGCGGCACTGTATGTGGAGGCGGATGGACTATTTCGCGGACTATGGATCCGTATTAAAGTAATACTGCACGCCTAATGTAGCGTAATCTAGCGTAACTTAATTTAATCCAACAAAATATAACCGAATGCAATACACTTTTGTGCTCTTTTTCAGTTTTCAAAGTGGTCCGGCGATATGGCACAAATGCCCTAAATCAAATAAGTTAATCACACAAAAACGTTACGAAGAAAATAAATCACTATATGATAAAATCAATGGCTGGTCATTAAAATATATTTCCAGAGCGAAGTAAACAAATGTAGGTGATAAAATAGTTCTGTTGTCAATAATAAATTCTAATGGGAGAAGTGAAAAACAGGGCATTGTTACCCACTTGAACGAGAAAGAAAAATTACTGCAAACTGTATAGGCCTATTACATGTAATCAGCTCGCCAACAAAGACTCGATTTCTCCTGAAATTTGTCACATTTTAAAATCTTACATTTAACACGAAAATAAAGATGAATTGAAATCAATAACTTACTCGCCAATTCCCAAGATCCAGCAACAATGCTAAGTAAGATGTGTTCTGGGAGGGCAAGATTCTACATCACTGGTCCCCCTTCCCATTGAGCAGTAATAGACAGAAAACAACGTGCCCTGCGGGTCTCTAACCCGCCTTCACTCGCTAACGCTCGCTCTGCAATACTGTGTAAACTAAATGTATAAACTTAAGTACAGAAAGAAACTAACCCAGCTACTAACCTTCCCTTCTGGGAGCAGTGGCATCATGTTACGAAAAAAAAAAAGGCAAAGGCTGACATAAACGAGTTGGGGATCAATTTTACTGACAGAGGGGGCGTAAATAAGGGCTCCGCAGACCCCGTATTGCGGGGGGACCTCAAGCTATCAGGGGGCTCCAAAATGTGGTTGGACGTAGAGAAGGGGCCCCGCTCCACGCTGTCTGCGGGAGGGCCCCCAAGCCTTTAATTACGCCACTGCTGTGATGTTCTGTTACCAAGTACTGACCTATATGTTGTATGTCTTCTTAGTACGAAATAGACTTCATTCAGAGTGATCCAAACTCCTCTACCACACTTTAGAATTTAGATTTTTGGACTTGTAACATATATGACCATGTTAGCCCGTCACGTATGAGGGATGACGTCCCTCGGCGATCACAATATCCAAGGAAATGCAACGAAGGAAGGATTCGGAAAGGAAGAAAGCGGCCTTGGGACCTGTATGTTAGGTACCATCCTGGCATTTGCCTGGTGTGAATGAGGAAAGCTTCACTCAGGATAGCTGGGCTGAAAAAGATTTCACACTTTTTCGACCTAGTGTCACCACCAAGAATCGAACTCGGGACCACTCGCACCAAAGGCGAGAGCGGTAGCGACTACTCTACGCGGGGACACTCTTACTACACTTAGAAAGGCGAGTAGAAGCGTTTCCTAAGTGGTCGAATAATTAGACGCTCGGGTATGGTATGTGTAAGGGTTTAGCCTCTTCTACAAAATGACTAACGCATGAACTTAAAACGAGCGAACGGTTTTAGATTTCAGTACATACATGAAAATTACTGGAAGAAGAAAATACGTGTTCTCGTAGAATAATTTTATGACAATTAAAAATTGTAGGATAATGTTTTCTTTCCTAAATTTCACAGCTTTGCAATATTCTCTAATAAAGTGTCAAACACTGTTCGCCCTTGTTCTAAACTTTATTACTGTCATGTAAGAAACAAATCATGGGAGGAATTCGTTAATGGAATAACTTGTTCCTATAGGTAATAAACACATTAGCAAAACTGTCAGAACTATGTTGTGTTATGCAGGTATATATAAAATTTTCAATTTCGAGTGACAATGAAAATAAATTAACAGGCTAGGGGGAGGGAATACTGTCGACAAATACAAAATAATTGTAAGAACTGGTGGAACAACAGAATAACACTAAAACACAGTATTCAATATTATGCAGGGTCGAACCAGGGCGCACAGTCCTGTGCCATTAAGACGACATGCCCCTCAATGTTGACAAAGTGTCAGAATAGCAATTCAAACAAGTGTTACAGCCCTCTATAAATACAAACTCATAACAATATAGTCTACTGCTATCATAAATTTTTGGGAAGTAAAACAATGTTAATTAAAACAATGAACGTACCTCCAGCATCCATTCCGCTACGATCTTCCTCATCTGCGGCGTTAATTCTTTTTGAACACATTTAAAATAAGAACTAGACGGCATATATCGGTCCTCCGTCCTTAGTAAGTTCTGTAATACACGTTCATTTAACAATACTGGGTCCTGGTAAGCTCTGCATTCGAATTCGGTTTCGCAACAATATAGGTTCATCTTCGTCGAAATCGTATAGCGAAGTTCGAATATTGAATATTCTATTTTCACTAATAAATTTCTAACACAAGAAAAATATACGTAACTACTATTCTACTTAAATTACATCGACAATTTAGAATAATCCAGTGTTGTAAATAGTAATAAATAAATCGTAGTGATCCTTTAATATTTCATTAAGTAGTGAAAGTAACTTCAATGTCGCAATGACACAGCTGAGTGAAAATCAGCTGACACTCGCAAACACAAGCTCCTTCCCTGGCATCAGTTCGTGCCAGAATGAACCAGCAAGCGCGACAGAAACAAAGTCTACGTCTGCCACTCTCCTCGCCAGTGAGTTCTCGTCAAATCAGCTGCTAGTACACAGAGTCCTCTAGCGAGAAATAGACATCATAACAAGCAGTGTTGACAACTAGTTGGTTTTGGCGCTGCTGCAAATAAGTGTGTATGTAAAAGAAAGGAATATCATCGGAGAAAAGAATAATTCGTGGATTAGTAGCATAATCTTATTCGTTTAAGAATGACATTCTTAGTGATTAATACGTAAAGCATTCTGTAGAGTATATCGTGTGAAGTAACAATCACTAATTGTAGTCAGCTATTTGTTGAGAGGAGAGACTTCTTGTTTTACTGTTGAAAAATATAAACGAGCTATTTCAAGTACTCAAAACTGCCTTTTTTCTTTTTTGTAAATTTTACGTTCAAACAGGCATTAAGGATTTTTTATACTTCCAAATTATGCTATGCATAAATGTCGGAAGTTTCATAGAACTGAGGGGCCGCGGTGGCTCATAGTTAGAGCGTTCGCCTCTGGTATGGGGTCCTTGGTTCAATCCCAGCTCGCGCCTAGTGAACATTGTGGTGGACAAATACCGTGTAAGCGGGTTTTCTCGAGATTCTCTCGTTTCCTCCACATTCTTCATTCCACCATTTCATTCATTTTTCATCATCATGGTCTCCTTTAGCCTAGCCGGCATAAGTGTGTGACGTTAAACTTAAAGATTTCATTTAATTTCTCATAGAACTGTTTTGTCATTCCATTCGTAGACAGGCATCAGAGATACCGAGAAGCGGTCTTTTACAATCGATTCAGCGCCCTAAGAACAGAGGCGGAGCCTAGGCCCCCGAGTTTTTTGAATGACGAAAATAATTGAAGCTATTACTTATACAGGGTGGCCCAAAAGTAGATATACATCCCTGCATTGATCAAGTATAACATTCTAACTTATAGGTTTATTTGCTTCGGCTGTTCCGGGCTTGAAATATAAGTAAAGAGAACAAACAATAAAGAAACTATGTCTAACTGATGGATAACAAGTAGAAATGATATAAAAATCAATGAGTTGATAAGTACGGCACTGTATACCTACTTTCGGGCCACCCTGTATATTTTTTAAACTTTATAGTAAACTCATGATATACCTATCATAGTCTGGATTTTGGTTGATCCTCCCAGTTTTTACCTAGTTTCTTTCCTCCGTTAACTATTTAAACTGGAAAAAGTTCAAATCAGTCATATCCGGTTTCAGCGTTTATCGCCATAGAACGAAAACAGTAGCAGATAGCGATAACCAGTATTTTTGCAAACGATTCAGCATCTCAAGACAACATACTATGGCTATCTCAACGTTCTTCCAAAACCGAAAGTGGTTAACATTTAATACTACTACTTCCTCTTTTAATACTAAATTCCAGAGAGCCTAAACCGTAAAATGCATTGAGATATGATTTTTTGCAATAGCGTCCCAAGAATAGGTTCTATATGCTCCATAAACCCTCTACTCGCACCGGAAGAGGTTCAAATAAACCATTTCCGGTTTCAACACATTTATTGTCATAGAACAAAATGGTATTGGATAGCAATTAGCGGTTTTCTGTCAAGGTTTCAGAATGTCGAGAGAACTTACTATTATAACCCGCATCACTTTACCAAAACCGGATGTGGCTAAAATTACAACCCCTCTGTATTGTCCAAATTTCAATAGCTTAGTGTCGTTGGCCTAGGCGTTGATCAGTCAGTGAAATGAAATGAAATCTTTAAGGTTTACATCCCACACTTATGCCGGCTAGGCTACGGGAGACAGTGATGATGAGAAATTGATGAAATGGTGGAAGGAAGGAAGTGGAAGGAAACGGAAGAAGCTCGAGAAAACCCATGTATAGGATGTTTGTGCACCACAAAGTTCACTTGGCACAAGCTGGAATCTAACCAAGGATCCCATGCACTAGAGGTGAACGCTCTACTACTGAGCCATCGCGGCCCCATCAATCAGTCAACCAATACCGAAAATTCTGCTGTCATTGGGTTTCGAACTCTGCACCACGTACACTAAATAACAGCTGCACTGGAGCATCTGCAGAAAAATTAGTAAAACCTGTCTTAAGCATTAATCTTGTACAACATAAGGTGCATCACGTAAGGCGAGAATAATGGCATTCAAGTAATCATATGTCGGCAAATGTTCAGAGAACAGACAGATAACCAATCAGATTGCTCGTGGATGTTACGCCAGAGGAACTTATCTTTAATGTACGTATTTTCTGGTCTATTGTACATCAGCTACATGCGTTGTGTGTTTCTGCACCGAGGCAAGACGATAAAGCCAGCCGCACATCGTTTTGATTTGATTTGATTTTGAGTTTAGCGTCCCGTTCAGCAGTGAGGCTATATGAGACGTGAACCTACATTTTAACCTGGGATCCGAACCCCGGTCTCCCACGCCAGGCCGCACATTGAAATGAAATATTTCAGTTTAACGTCCCATGTAACCTTTAAGCTAAGAGAGACATGATCAAGGCAAGAGAATGATGATGGAAGAATCGATGGAATGAGAATGTGGAGGAAAACCGGTGTACTTCGAGAAAACACACCGACACGATGTTGTCCACTACAAGCTTACTTGGCCACACATTGACCGCAGGACAGAACAGCTGAGCCGAGGTGCAGTACGGTGAGTAATGTAACAAAACCTCGAACTACATATTCACTCGAGCATGTGCTAGACAAATACCAACACACATGGCCAATACACTCAAGCCTATCTCTCCACTTCTCCTGCCTCACTCTCCCTCGGCTTGGCTGTCCTGCTTCAGGTCGATGTGCGGCCGGCCTAAGGTTGTCGTGGTTCTAATTATACATCGAACTGGTGTGCCTCTTTGTGGGCTAGTGACAAACGTGCGTGGTGAACCAGGTTCGATTCCCAGTGGAAATACTTGACTAGGATTGAAACCAGTGATGACGCAGGAGAGAGGAATAGTCATCGTTAAAGTCCCGTTACTCGTGATGTTAACGAAGTGATTCCAATAACAAACTAGGCCAAGATAATCACTCTAGCTATCTATTGCGAAAACAAAATCAGAATTTTTAAAAAAAATAGCTTACATGTATGGGATATGGGCTATAAATAGACACCGTTAAAGTCATTGTCATCCGTTAATATATTAACAGATTGACTCAATTAACGAAGTCGGTAGAGGAAATTTCTCAAGCAAGAAACATAATGTAGAAAATCGCTCACAAGTATTGAATACGGAATATAGATAGCCACCGTTAAAGTCGTCGTCATCCATTAATATGTTAACGAATTGATTCCATTAACGAACTCGTTCAAGGTAGAGGTCTGCACGGGCTCAAGTCGAGCCCACGGGCTGGACTCAAGTCTAAGAACCATATATCACTTCAGGCCCGGGTCGGGCTCTGGCAGCGAATTTTTTAGATATACAACCAGGCCCTATCCAGGGGGGTCTAGGGGGGACCTAAATTTTTGCTGGCCCTTCTAAAATTTTCACGGTAGGCTTGCAAATGAACTATAATATGGTGACGAATAAGATTGGATAGCCCCCCCAACTTCAGCCTGCCCCCCCTACATTTTGGGGCTGGCTACCGGCCTGTATACAACCATATTTCTCGGGCCTTTTCGGGCTTAACTATGTAAAATATACTGTGCAACCTGTACAACGATATTTATAGTACCGTTCTTTCTGGAAAACTTTTAAAGCACAACTGCAAAAGTAGACCCCTAATTGCTGTAAATAAAAATACAATTTTCCGTTAATTATTAATTTTCTGTAATTCGGGCTTATTTCGGGCACATTTGATTATAACACAAGCTCAGGCCTAAACGCTCAAACATATTTCGGGCTCGGGTCGGGCCACACATTATAAAGTCACGGGCTGGGTCGGGCCCGGGCTAAAAAATTCCAGTCCGTGCAGACCTCTAGGTCAAGGTAATTGTTCAAGCTAACTGTTGCAAAAATAAATAAATAAATAAAGTCGCTTACATATATGAGGTACAGAACCAGGATTTTAGATAGCCACTATTGAAGTCACCATACGTTGACGGGTTGACCCCACTAAGAAACTCAGACAAGATACTCGTTCTAGCTGTCTTTTACGAAAAAGAAAAAAAAAAGGAGTGAAACATTTATTTTTGCTCAAGTTATCTTGTGCAGCAACGGACAGACGGACGGAAGTTCCATTGCATAAACCTAATCTAATAAAGAGAATATTAGAATAGTCTTGCATTGATATTTGAGTATGGGTACACTGTCGTTCAAGTACAAATGCACTAACACATTGTAGTAAGGTATTAACCAAGGCTTATCAAGCTGTTTTTGTCATTAATCTCCTCAACAATGAACGCATTTTATTTTCTCTTTGTTAAAATGGGTGCATAAATCTCAGATTTACTGTATTGTGATTATTATTATTATTATTATTATTATTATTATTATTATTATTATTATTATTATTATTATTATTATTATTAACTAATTCAAGTACAAAATCAAATTTTGTTTTATTCTTGGAAATTTTTGCGAGGAACTTCTGAAACCTATACAAACGACCACAATAAATATTCAATAGTTCATGTTTTCTTTTAAGTAGAGTAGTGGTTCTCAACATAATTCCTATCACAACTCCCATTTTGTCACGTCCTCTTGACAGCGACCCCCTTATAATTTCTGGTTTGTAATAAGCTTGTATGGGATTTTTAATATACCTATTGCGGAGATCTCACGATATTCGTCTATTTCAATCTGTTTCTTGTATATAGGGATACAGTAATTTCCCTAAAAGCGAATGGATTAAAATCAAATTTGGTCAGTTCATTCACACTACAAATACCGAATCCGATCCGTCATATTGTTTCATTTGTATTTTAGATCACATTGTTGCTTTTGTATTTTTCTAATATTTCAAACACGCACTTCTCATTAGTTTCATATCGTACCTCCTTCATTTTAATTTAAATAACTCTGCACCTGTTGAAAACATTTAGTAAACCTACTTTTTGTTGTTCTTATAAAAAAATATGCCTATCAGAACTAAATTCAAAATAATATTTAAAAATATTTTTCGGTATTAGATTCTATATTATATTTATATCTTCCGTTTACCTTCGCGATCCCTCTTGGGGTCGCGACCCCAGGTTGAGAAACCCTGAAGTAGAGTATCATTATCGTTTAGTGGAACAGCGACTCTTTGTAGCGTAGGGTCTTGAGTTCAACTTAAGACTTGTTCTGTGAGTTATGTAAGCAGCTGATGCTGGTTTTTTCTCATCATCGAGATTTTGTGTTGGAAACCGAATCACTTATCACGGTTTTCTCATTGGAAATCGAACCTGAAATCATCCGCATTAGCCACTTGCCCATGCCCATAAAGAGGCACATAATGTATTCCGTAATGGTTTTGACTTTTGTTTTATTTTAACACTAGTGTCAACTATCCGCTTCGTTGGGTTAAAATAAGAAAAAAATAGTAATATGTTCTGTTAGTCTGTCACTTTTTAATATTACTGAAGCGCCATCTGATATCAGTCATTTTCGATCATTTTTATATATCTCCCTACCCTAAGTTGCGTGACTGAATTTGGATTTAAACTGCATCAGCAGTGTCACTGTTCATCTCAGCGACCCCGTAAACTATGGATTCGACAATAATGTCGGTCATTTTTCGACCATTTTTATATATCTACTCCTCCTCCTTCCCTAAGTTGCACCGTCAAAGTGAAATGATAGAAACCATCTCAGGTCTGAACCTCATCCATGTTGAAAATTTGATCGAGATCGATCACGTGGTTCAAGTGTTAGTAAGTCACAAACATAGTCACTTTCATTTTTATTTATATTTCTATATAGACTAGCATATATTACCGGGTTCGCTGGGTTGGAATGAAAATTTAAATGCACAACTTCGTATCTCATGTGTTTAGTACCCGCGAAATATGCTGTTTTCATTTTTAATGGCATCAAATTAAATAGCATCGGAAAGATCATTGATCATCTCGGCGACCCCGAAAACCATGGATTCGACACTAATATTGGTCATTTTCGATTTTATATATATATATATATATATATATATATATATATATATATATATATAGTGGACTTTAATTCGAAGTCCAAGGGGACACGAAAAAACTTCGAATTATCCAAAATTCCAATTATCCAACAACATTCATTTTCATATATATAACAACAAACAAACCAAAGTACTGTGTATCAAAAACATGTTCATATGGTGTAGACTTTACCTTTAAAGCAGTTTATTATTTGCGTGATCGAATACCGCAAACTAGCAAACGACATTGACTCCACATAATTCAAACTACGTGCACAATGGAAAATATATTTACGTACAACACTACAACATACATTGAGTAGCCCAAACAATTAAACACCAGTAACAATTTGAATATTCTGTTTTCACTTTTACGAAGTCGTAAACCTCATTTGCTTAAATTTAATTGTTTTTGTACGGTCAATAAATCTTGAATTTCATGTATTGCATGGAATACAATATTAATAACATTTGGTTGACTTTGTCAATAATTCATCTTAAATTTTCAACCAATTCTGAAACAAGATGAGATTGGCACACGTTCTCTATCTTTACTTCTCCCCCAACTCACCTTCATCTTTATCATTACATAGATTTTCTATTTATCTTTTGTATTACCTTCCCTATGACTGCATCTGGATAACTGAAAACACGTTAAAACTGTATTTCTCTGTTTACATCTGTCCAACATTAAAAATTTTCAACTGTATTTACTTCGAATTATCCAAAACATAGGTTCAAAAGTTCGATTTATCCATGATTTTTTGCTATTGTTTTCAATACACTTTTCAAGGGGAATGGACTTCTGTTCGAATTATCCCATATTTCGAACTATCCGAGTTCGAATTAACGATACTCCACTGTATATATATATATATATATATATATATATATATATATATATATATATATATATATATATATACCCTAGATAGATAGATAGATATTTCCCCCTTCCCCATGTTGCGGGCCATGGCATCGGAACTGTCACCGTTCATCTCAGTGATCCTAAAAAATGTGGATTCAGCACTAATATTGGTCATTTTTCGATCATTTTTAAATATCTTTTCCTCCCCCTCCCCGAAGTTGCGGGATTGAATTTGAATTTAAACGGGATCGAAACTATTACTGTTCATCTAAGCGACCCAGAAAACTATAGATTCGACACTGGTAGTGGCCATTTTCGATCATTTTTATATATATCTCTTTCTCCCCCTCCCCCAAGTGGCGGGACTGATTTTGGATGTAAACCGGATCGGAAATGCCACGGTTCATCTGAATTATCCCGAAAACTATGGTTTAGACACTAATATTGGTCATTTTCGATTATTATTATTATTATTATTATTATTATTATTATTATTATTATTATTATTATTATTATTATTATTATTATTATTATTATTATTATATATAGCTCCCCCTCCTCCGTACTGCGCAAATGACATCAGAATTGTCACTGTTACTCTCATCTACTACTAAAACTATTGATTCGACACTAATATTAGTCATTTTCGATCATTTTTAAATGTTCATCAACCTCCCCTACGTTGTACCCTCCCCCTCCCCAACAATCATGACTGAATTTCGATTGAAACAGCATCAGAAGTGTCACTGTTTCTCTCATCGACCCCGTAAACTATGGTTTCAACACTAATATCGGTCATCTTTGATCATTTTTAAATTTCTCTTCCCCTCCCCGTCGCCGACGTTGCATCTTCAAAGCGAATAGCCTAAAGTAATCCCTGCTTCTAAACTCTTGTATGTTGAAAATTTGATTGAGATCGGTCAGGTGATTCAAGAGTGATGAAGTCAGAAAGGCAGTCATTTTAATTTTAATTTTTTACATATATCTCCCCCACCCATCCCCTAGGTTGGCTCGTCAAAATGAAACGATAAAAAACACTCAAGCCCCAACCCTCATATATGTTGAAAATTTGATCGACATTGGTTGGGGGATTCAAAAGTTATTAGGTTTTATTAATTTTTATTTATTCATCCCCCTCTCCTCCCCTCCCCTAGGATCTATCGTTGAAGTGAAATTACACAAATGTTTCCAGATCCGAACCTCATGTATCTTGAAAATTTGATTGAGATCGGTCGGATAGTTCAAGAGTTATTAAGTTACAAAAATAGTCACTTTCAGTCTTATATAAATTGATTTTTATATATCTTCCCCCCCTTCTCCTCCCCTACGTTGCTCCGTCAAATTTAAATCATAAAAACGATCTCCGGCCTGAACCTCATCTATGATGAAAATTTGATCAAGATCGGTCGAATGGTTCAGGAGTTATTAAAGTTTTATTTATTTTTTATACCCCTTCCCCCAAACCCTCAGTTCTACCCTCAAAGTGAATAGCCTTAAACCAGCCCAGCCTCGAACCTCATCCATGTTACAAATTTGATGGAGATTGGTCGGCCGGTTCAGGAGATTTAGTCACAAACATAGTGATTTTCAATTTTATATATATAGATTACACCAATTACCTTATGTAACCTTATACTAAGTTTGCATTTATTATAACTAAAGGTAGTTGATAGTCGTAAATTGACAAAATTAGTTAATAGGTAATGCTCTTGCTTTTGGTGCGGAAGTCCTGATTTCGACCTCTATTGAGTGGATGGTGGCTTGTATACTATAACCTCATCAACACACATTTCAATACATCGTTTCTACATACAACACATTACTAATCTTATGTAGCAATATGGATTGAATTGCATTGTTGTATTTGAAGGATACGATGAAACTATCAAGAGCAAGAAAAGTACTGCAAGAGCTCGCAGAGTATATGTAAAAAGAAAGGACACCCAAGTAACAGTTTCTCAAGAAATATCTCAATAAATTCATTTCCTTACGAATAGAAGAGTTAGAAAATCATTCCATCAGCTTCTTACAAGCTGAAGGCGATGCTGACATTTTCGTCGTAAACACAGTCATAGCCTCTGCAAAATCTCAGCGAACTTAAATTGTTGGTGAGGATATTGATTTATTAGGTATTTTTGGTTCGATTCCAGAGGAGAACGGTGCTCTTCAAGGGAAGATGTCCACTAAAGCTACTTTTCAATGCAGCTAAAATAGAAACACCCTAACCAGAAAGAACACTTTCTCTTCGCCTATGATATACAGTAAGTGATTGCCACACGAACACGACTTCAACCTTCTCTCATAATCCACGACCACTACGATACTCAACAAGAGAGAAGATATTCGAAAAGCTATGGGTATCTTTAATAATCCTGATGTCAGCGAGGATGATTTATTTGATTTCAATTTGAGTTTAGCGTCCCTTTCAGCAGCGAGGCTATATGGGACGTGAATCTTCAGCTTAACATGGAATCCGAACCACATGAGCTCCGCTGGGAATCGAACACGGGTATCCCACGCCAAAGGCGCGTACGCTAACAACTTACCCCGAAGGGTGCTCTCGCCACCAAGGATGAGATTCACAGAACAGGAAACCAGAAGAATAGAGATGAAAAGCTTAAGAAAATATTCTCCTGTGAGCCTATCTCAATGACGAAAGCCCCGACCAGAGATGGAGTAAATCAGTGATCGTGGGTCAAGTGGGTCAAGATTTGTGACTTGGTCGTGGGTCAACAGGATGTGACTCACTGTAACCGCCAATCCACTATGACTCACCAACTTACCATGACCTACTACCACCCACCGATCTATTCTGCTCAGTGCATTGTAGACAGCCTCTTCTAAACTCTGGTGAATTTGTCTGATTTAGTTTCAAAGCCTTCATTTTTCTTCCTTTTTCATTTGTGACTATTTACTTGCTTAACATGAGTATATCTAACTAGTAAGTGAAGAAAAAAATCAGGCACTTTTGAATATCGATGTTTCTAATTGTAATAATAGCAATAGGATTTACTACTTTCGAGGCAGTCGAATTTTATACTTTTTTTTTCTCTCTCTTTATGTCGGCTTACTTTACCTTGATTTGAGACTTTCAAATTTCATCCTATTTTCCACTGATAAATATCTGTAATTCAACAAGGAAAAATTATATATGATAATTAAATTGAAATTAATCGCAATATGGCGCATGACAAACAATTTACCATTTTATATCTTAAAGGTCAGATCCACCGGTATTGCAACAGAACGGTGCCTGAGCAATTGACCGTAGAAATTCAAACTTCGAAGTAGTAAAAATTTCACAACCTTGTTTTATTACAAATGTAAACTCTTTAGTCAGTGGAGAGGAGGGTCATAGGTTAGTGGATCATAGGTCAGAGTTGATGACGTTGCGTTTTGGTGGCGTGTGATTCAGTGGGTCATAGTGGTGGTGGGTCAGAGTGAGTCACGGTGGATGGCGAATCATGGTAGGACACCGTGGATGGTGGGTCGTGGATCAGAGTGGGTCATGGTGGATGGTGAGTCTAATTGGTCGTGGATGATAAGTCATGGTGGGCCATGAGTCAAGTTTACATTGACCCACGCCATCTCTGGCACTAATACCTGACGAATTAATGAAAATAAACTCATGTTCCTGCATAATGAACTGTGAAGGCCGTTATTCATACACAAAATAGGACTAATACAAACTGATCTTTGTGGTTACTGCAGCGATATGAGATGTAGTAATCAACCTACTATAGAAGAAATTAATGATGAGAAGGAAGACGAAAAGTAAGGCACTGAACTTTGTGGACTAATCCTTCCGGGAAACTAACACAAGTAAGTAGGAAAAAATATCGCATCAACGGTCTTACCTGTTAATATGATAAAATTGGTCTGGAAATAAGTTTCACAAACACTTTGGGGAACGACATAAATTCCATTTACGTTTTCATTTTAAAAAATTAGAAAAGAGAAAGTATAACTTTTCTAGTAGAAGTGGTTCGAAAGAAGGGGAAAGGGCTCGTTTTTCCACTCACAAGCACATAAAATATCCTATAATCCCGCAATTCATTCTTAATAATAATAATAATAATAATAATAATAATAATAATAATAATAATAATAATAATAATAATAATAATAATAATAATAATAATAATAATAATAATTTAGAGCTGAATAATAGTTAATTAATCTTTAAAATATTTTAATATTCTGATAAAAGTGGCAATTTTAAGATATTTTTAAATTTTTGGCCAAAATATCTGAAGACTGGAGAAACTTGGGAAAAATCTGAAAATTCTAGTTATTTGACAGGAAACTTTCTGCTCTTTCAAACTGGTACAATTCATTTTCCTTCTAAAATAAATTTTCTTTGTAATTAACCGAAAAGCAGACAAATGTACTTCTTCATCCGCCATTATTCCAAGATACCGATGTTAGCACAAATCAGATCAGTGGGGAGTTTTAATACGTTAAGGAGGAAGACAATTATAACAATTTGGAAAGAATATGCACTATCAATTCTGTCTGCAATTATTCAATACCTCATTTAACTGATTTATTCTATTAACAAAGAACTTGAAAAAAATTCAGAGGTGCACCGGCGGTGCTTCGGAAGAAAACAAAATGGTAATATGAGGAAATTCCGAGGCCAATTCGACAAATGTCTCTATATTTGTGCTAACCACTTCAAGCACCTGTTACAATTGTAGAAGTCCAATGGGAAATATTATTCTCTTGATGTTTCTATTCATTTTATTATCATGATTGTTATTACATGATGTTTCTTTCTATTCTTCCCCTTTCTTTACCCTCCTCCCTCATCTTTTATTGCACATTACACTTTGAAATGATGAATTTGTGGGATATTTTAATTTAGAAATGAGATAAATTAGTAACGAAAATTTGTAAGGTGTGGATATCGAGATCAATTGTACTTAGATAAGAGCTAACTTGGGCGGAATTCAATCATGTATGAATGTATGTGTGTTGTGTATATACAATGTATGTATGCAAATGATTCAATTTTGTTAATCGTTGTATGGAAGCCCACACACAGACTAGTTTAGGAAGAGTCACAAATGTCATGCTTGTCAGTTTTGTTCCAACGCAATACTTTTTTTTTTGTTTTTTTAGCCCCCGCTACTTTTCATTCATACACATGTCCTTGAACTTTTTTTTTTAAGCATAGATCTTTTGTTTACAAAGACGTCGGGCGACAGACTTACTGAGTACAATGACTCTATAGCCATGTTGGTTGTGAATTAGCCACTCAGACACCGCAACATCCATGAAAACTTCTTTGCTTTTCTCACATCATCTCCTTTCAATTTAGACTTCTGCGTGGACTGCAATCTTCTCTTCAATATTTCTTCATCCTCCTGCCTAGAATATTTGATGTGAGAGACACAGGAAATAGTCAATTCCTCTAAATGAAAGATGTTCCTGTAATTATTGTATTAAAAGTTTTTAATATTGATACAGTGTACCTAGGCAACAAGCAAACCCATCTCATCATCACCTTTTGCACAAGTATTATATGAGCCTGGGAGTCTTTGTCGTTAGTCTAGTAGCTTAGCTCATGCGACTATGGTGTATATGATCCCGGGTTCGATTCCACGTGAGTATTAAAAGTAAGGTCCATGTTTCATATAGTCTCGATGCTTAAAAGAGACTATAAATTTTAACAAATTAAAAAAAAAAAAGAATTCTACGAGCCTGGGAGGACAGTTGCTGTAAATTGCAAATGGTACTCAGCTAACTTCGTCAGTTTAATATAAGAGTTGACCTCTTATTATTAAGTATTCTGCCTTTTGGCAGGTACTGGGAGTAATGAGTTTTTTTTTTTTTTTTTTTTTTAATTAGATTTGGGCCAAGAAATGTTCCTTTCACACTTCTTGATCCAACTTCTTTTTAAATCCAATATCGAGCCTGCTAGTTAAAAGTAATCTTTTCTTGTTGAATGCTTCTTTGGCTATGGCAATTCTTGACCTGATCTCTTTGGTGAAGTAAGTGTCTCTCGTCAAAATACTTCCCAGATACTTGAAATTATCAACCCTCTTTAAGTTCTCTTTGATCTACTCTGTAGGGATGCGCACGAGACAAGATTTGAGACTGTCTCGTCTCGAAAAGTGCTGTAAAAGTGATGTCTCGACTCGAAAAATATATATTTTTCTATTGGAAGAGTTGTGTCTCGACTCGAATTTTGTCAGGAAAATTCTGTCTCGACTCGTCTCTAGCGCATCCCTACTACTCTGACACGTAAGGGCACGTTTCCACGGGATATTCTCATGATTTCCTTTTCGATCTTGAAAAGTTAAATAAAATCTTTCAGGTTTATATCCGATGGTTATACTGGCTAAGCTAAAGGAGACGGTGCAATGCTGGAGTGAAGAAAGTGGGAGAAAATGGAAGAACCCCGAGAAAACCACGAACATGGTGTTTGTCCACCACAAAGCCCATTTGACGCGAGCTATGTTCTAATCAGGGACTCCACACACCAGCTTTTATAATGGGATTACAAACCAAAGCAACTTTTCTTTTGTTAACAGTAAAACTGTCAAAAGGGCATTAGCGGTTAATTGCGGATTGCCAATGAGTCAAATCTTGTCACCATTGCGAAGAATTGGTCACTTGCCATTGTTATCAGCGGACAAAGAAAGACTGATCTAATCTTCCCTTAAATAACTGTATTCATAAAATTTGACCTTCAAGTAAAAAAGATGGATTTTGTTTGTATGAAAATCTATAAATAAAATCCAATAATTGTAGTGTTCCTCTTCTTTTCCCTATTTTGCGCTCTATATTAGGGATGGCCATTTCCGGTTTCCGGAAATCACATTTTCCGTTTTCCGTTTTCCGTTTCCGTTTTTCCGGAAAATTTTCCGTCTTCCGTTTTCTGGAAAATTTTCCGTCTTCCGTTTTCTGGAAAATTTTCCGTCTTCCGGAAAAAATATTTTCCGTTTTCCGTTTTTCAGGAAAACGTTGCCATCCTAACACTATATACCTTCTATCACATGTTTAATAAGGCAAAACTCTTTTCCAATAATGTCCTAATCCCCTTTCCTTTCCTTTATCTTACTATAACCAGTATTATTAGGCCTGTGTAATATCCAAATTTGGAAATAAAAAAAACGATATCGAAATATCGAAACATATGCAGATATCGAATATCGAGATATAGAAGAATATCTCAAATAATAATAATAATATATTAGAATATCGAATATAGAAAATATTGAAACATCAAAATATTCGAATCATTCAATAGCAAAATAATGGTAAATGTCGAAATATAAGAGAGAATCGAAATATTCAATATCAAAAGTCAAATATTATCGGTAAATCGAAAATATTAAAAATACCATAACATTGATATGTTGATCAATAATATTTTCGATATCGATATACTTAAAATCATCAATTGATGTATTGAAATTGGCCATACTGTTCTATTCTTCTTCAGCACCTCATTGTTAGATTTTCCTTCTACCAAGAATATTTTTCTCCAGTCTTCGTATGGAGAGGTTATTCGATATTTTATTATTATTTATACATGGAATAGAGCCGCGTAACATAGTCGGAAAGAAAGGGCGCTCATGTTGTGGTTTCCAAGGGGGGGGGGGAGTATAAGCGACATTTCAAATATAGTTTCAAATTTTGATGTAACAATTCTAAAAATTCTATTGGGTTTTCGATATTCCGAAGTACAATTTCCTCTGGGAGGGGCGAGCGTCCCACCTTGCCACGCTGATGGGCGCCCTTCTCGGAAAGGTATCTGGGTAGCAACCAAACGTTCCGAGTTCATTTCCCGATGGAATCAAAATTTATTTCCCATGGTACCTTCATTTCATAGTTGGTCAGGAGATTACCAAAACTCTGTAAAATGGTATCTGGGAGTGCTAGAGCCAAGAAAATATGGAGGCATCGCCTGTGGACCCCGGTTATTCTAAATGAAAGTATTATATATGCCTGCTTATATATATATATATATATATATATATATATATATATATATATATATATATATATATATATATATATATATATATATATATATATATATATATATAATTGGGTCCTTTGGGCAAGTCTGCTATGAGCAAATGTATATAAAAGGGAAAGAAAAGCTTTCAGTTTAACGTCTCACAATTATGAACTCTTTCCAGCCTTAGAACAAAGTAGACGTAAACAAACTGAAATGAATTACTCCGCGGCTCACACGTGCTTCGGCAGCGAGAGACGTGAACAGCAAGTTTGTCTGCTTACTTACTGTCGTCGCATAATTTGAAAAGTGTAAGGCTGTGGTTGGTTCGTAGGAGTAAATAATTAACGCACTGACACTATGTTGGAAATATGTACCAACGAGCTTACCGCTGTTCCTGTGTCCTCTTTTGTGTTTTATAACACGAGATGAAAATGGATTATTGTCACACATCGTCGCCATGAAACTCTACATTCTGCTATAATTTTAAATGAGTGGGGTAGGCGCGAGAATGCATACGCATGCGCAGTAAATACAATATGCCCAAATACGCATGATGTTGAAATAAAGCTACATCTGTTGTTAAATATTATATATATTGCGTTTATTATCACAAAATGCAGGATAAATTCAGATATCTATATTTGAAATTATTATTTTAGTAGGGATTATATCGCGGTAGGATACTAGTGCAGTGAGTCCATCAACCAATGACTGGTCATCGACCCACTGGTAATCAGGTGGTTTTGTTTACATCTACTTTTTTCTAAAGTTGGAAAGAGAATAGGGTAAGGGAGACAGGCAAGTGAATGTTAATGGAAGAATTAGTGGAATGATAATGTGGTAGAAAAAGAGAGTATACCGATTAAACCCACGAACACGATGTTGTCCACAACAAACTTACTTGCAAACCAAGGACTCTACGCATCAAAGGTAAGCACTATACCACTGAGCCATCTTTCCAACCTTAAAACTGAAGAGAAAGGAAAGGTATTGGTAAAAAGTGGTTTTCAGTCTAAAATGGTGGAATTTTTTTCAATCATACAAACTGCTTAGACACCACACTAGTAAGCCTTATGTTAATTGAAAAAGCAAGGTTGCCAGCTCAGCAGGATGTTGGACGGATTGTAAGGGCAATAAATAAATAAAATAAATAAATAAATAAATAAATAAATAAATAAATAAATAAAATAATAACACGGGGAACGTAGATATTGTTCTGTTAAGAGATCTTTCTATTTACTGTTTACAGTTTACAACTTTCTTGAAAGCAAGAAAGATATCTCCACCCATGCAGCACTGCATTCTAGTGGACAAGCAGTGAATCTCTTCATTAAAAACTTGTATTTTGGCGCGCTTCCCCTGCCCGTCCAAAAGAATCTGTCGTTTCGGAATCAGCGAAACTGTTTTTTTTTTCTTTATGTCAGTGGAAGGACGATAGCAAGGTAGCAAGCAAGACGACCTGGTCCATAAACCAAGTTGCACATGGTTTGACTCCTTGCAAGATGGAAAAAAAAAATGTTGCATGTCCCTTTCAAGACTATGGTTACGTGGAGAAATATTGTAGGGTTGCAAGATTTTTAAAATGACAGCTACAAGATTCTTGCAGCACGGCAACACAGGGTGCCTTACCAGTGTAGAGCCCAAACGACTGTTCCGAATGGAAGGATTCCACTATTTTAAGCTGGGTTGTCACTTTACAAGAATCGTGTAGCTGTCATAAAATAATCTTGTAACTCAACAATATTTCTCCATGTACACATAGTCTTGAAAGAGACATGCAGCATTTTTTTTTTCATCTTGCAAGGAGTCAAACCATGTGCAACTTGCTTGCTACCTGCTATCGCCATTCCGCTGACACAAAGAAAAAAACAGTTTCGCCACTTCCGAGCTGGGTTGTCACTTTACAAGAATCTTGTAGCTATCATTGAATAAATCTTGTAACTCTGCAATATTTCTCCATGTAAACATAGTCTTGGAAGGGACATACAACATTTTTTTTCATCTTGTAAGGAGTCAAATCATGTGCAACTTTCTGGGTTGTCTTGCTTGCTACTTGCTATCGCCCTCCCGCTGATATATATAAACAGTTTTGCTGCTTCCGAAACAACGGGTTCTTTGAGACCGGGAGGGGAAGCGCGCCAAAATACACGTTTTTAATGAGGAGGTTCACTATTTGTCTACTAGAGTGCAGTGCTGCATGAGTGGATATATCTTTCTTGCTTTCATACAGGTGTAATGTGTAAACAGTAAATAGAAAGATCGGGTTACAAGATTTTTAATGACAGCCACAAGATTCTTGTAGTGACAATCCAAATATC
This sequence comes from Thermobia domestica, assembly GCF_964235325.1. Classification (NCBI taxonomy): domain Eukaryota; kingdom Metazoa; phylum Arthropoda; class Insecta; order Zygentoma; family Lepismatidae; genus Thermobia; species Thermobia domestica. The sequence continues at coordinate 282,126,153 of NC_137456.1, read as the reverse complement.
TTTCTTGCATTCAGAAAGTTGTAATGTGTAAACAATAAATAGAAAGATCGGGTTACAAGATTTTTTTAATGGCAGCTACAAAATTCTTGTAGTGGCAACCCAGCTTTAGATTGAAAACCCCGTTCAAAGAAGAGCACACTTTTCCATTTTCCATAAAACCTGACCGGACCACTTTTCATAGCCGAAAATAGAGGCCATGTGTGAGTTAGAGAAAGTCGGGTATCCCTATGTGTAACTTACTATGTGTTGTAAGTTGTATCTATTAGTTTTACATTACTTCAAACTATTTTCTAGCAAAGGAAAAAAAAATAAAAAATGTTTGTAATCTTCTATACATATAAACAAAAGTGAAAATAACTATGCTTGTGACTTAATAACTCTTGACCTACCTGACCGATCTCGATCAAATTTTTAATATAGATGACGTTCGGGCCTGGAGTGGATTTTGTCGTTTCACTTTGAAGGGGCCACTTTTGGGAAGGGGAAGAGGAGGGGAAAATTATATAAAAATGATCGAAAATGACCGATATTTTTGCCGAATTCATGCTTTTGAGGCTCGCTGAGATAAACAGTGACACTTCCGATTTCGTTTAAACCCAAATTCAACCCCGCAACTTGGAGGAGAAAGGGGAAGATATATAAAAATGATCGAAAATGACCGATACTAGTCTCGAATCCATAGTTTTATGATTAACAGAACATGTTACCAATTTTTCTGGTTTTAGCCCAGCAAAGCGTGTACTTGACGCTAGTGCTGTATACAGTGTTTTACGGACTAAAAGACGCACTTTTTTCTTGAAAAAATTGCCTCCAAAATTCAGGTGCGACTTATACTCGAAAGATGCGCTGCATAAGTAACGCTCTCGATAGCAGTGAAAATCATCTTATATATGAAGAAGACAATGATGACGAAGAAGAAGAACGTTCAGATGACGATTTTCAGGAATTTTAAAGGTCAGTTCGGTTTAATAAACTGAGATTTTTTTTAGTTTAGCTTTGCAATCTAATAATAAAAATGGTAAAACTGATAATTAAAAAAAAAAGTTGCTTAAAAATTAAGGCGCGTCTTACAGTCCGTAGCGTCTTATAGTCAGTAAAATACGGTATTTTGAATAGCCGTTTCAGTCGGTCGAAGAGAATCGGATGTTCCAGACGGAAATTCATAGGCATAGGTCTCCTAATTACATTATTATCATTCATACGAAACGACCAGCGAAGGGTTGAAGAATTTCTTTTTTAGAAGCTAGGCTCGTTCTTCTCGTTTATTTGAGCTCATTCATTTGTTTCAAGATCGTGACTTATTTATTATGCAAGCATCCGCGCCGCCGCAAAGCCTCTGCATTAACATTTGTGTTAGCTAAGTCTTCTGTCTTTCTCTGTTATGCATAATACGAAATGCCGCAACATAAACAATATTTGGTCTTTCCTTAAGCCCTACCCTTTACCAAGGAAATCTCACTGTGAATAGTTCAAAGACAATTCCATGAACTTCGTGTTGGATTACTGCGACTTTTCCTTATATATATTTAGTGAAATTATTCTTCCAATCTGTACGACAAGTAAAGAGAATCCATTCAAGGAAATTATGGAGACAATGAACTGTATTCGTTAATTTCTTAGTTCATGTACCCTGCTATGACACTGCTAAACATTTCATATTTCGATACCTCTCACTGATGTCATAAAATCTTATTGTACAGCAAAGTATATAATGTATTTCACAAACAACATTTCAATCACACTCAAAATCATTCAATTAAATGTTTAAAAATAGTCAAGTGTGACCAATGAACTGCACAGATATGCAGAACTATTTTTTTCTTATGTCGTAGCTAAAATATCCAATAGGTGTATCTCCGATTTCATTAACTTACACGAGAGCGAAAATAAACTTTTGGTGATGCACCAAATCTGATTTCGCCTTGAGATCCGCCTTTTTCAACAACTAGGTATCTCAGGAACGAAACCTCGCCTCATCTATGATTCTTACAGCTCACAGATGACGAGAAAAACCCTTGCAGAAGTAGTGTGACGTAGGTATGGACTCTCCTACTTTTCGCACGGGGGTTTCAAATGACACCTCGGAATAGCACACAGATAACTTTACTCGGAGTAGCAGACGACATCTAAGTATAGACCACACCTCAAAAACCGAAAATGGACTTGACCGTGTCGTTGACCTTTCCTCGCTTCCCCTGTTTTAGGGTTCTTCTCTTCATCTGTGAGCTGTACAGGAATCTATAGATCTCGTAAAACCATGTACGGTACCGTGTTCACCAAAATAACATTTTTATTTTTTTACATACGTCTATTCGTTATACTAGGGTAAGTCAAAAATTATACAATGTAGCTATAACTTTTCTTACATTGTTCAACTGACCTCTGTCCTCGTTTAGTTTGTTATGCTGTTGTGGTCATGCTATGAAAGATTGATCCTAACTCCTCCATTTTGTCTTCCTTTTGTTACAGATAGATCATGGCCGCTCCATTAGAAGTTTGTACCAAAGAGGAACAACGAGTAATGATCCGTTTTTTTTTTTTTTTTTTGGCCGGAAGGTGTATCAGGAACCATGATTAATTTCTAGACAATGTGCCATTTCATCAATAGTCACTCGTCTGTCTAACAGAACCATGTCACATGACGCTCAATGCTATCATCATTTGCGCCCGTAGATGGTCGTTCGGCTTCTTCTTCGTGCGTAACACTTGTGCGACCATTTTTGATTTTTTCAATATTTTCGTCGACATTCTGTTGCGGTAAAACAGCAGTGTTCCCGTATTGTGCCGAAAGTCTTTGATGGATTGCGGGCCCTGATATACCTTCCTACCACAAAAGCCGGATCACTGCTCGTTGTTTCTCTTTGGTACAAACTTCTAATGGAGCGGCCATGTTCAATCTGCAACAAATGAAAGACAAATGGAGGAATTAGGATCAAACTTTTATAGCATGACTACAACAGCATAACAATAAAATAAGAGGACAGGGGTTAGTATGAACAATGTAAAAAAAAATATATATATAGATATATTACGGATAAATTTTGACCTGCCCTCGTAGATAGTCTATTTGTGCTCTCCCGCCGGGAATCGTATCCAGGATCACGTGCAACATAGGCGAACGCGCTAGCTACTAGAGGGAAAAATTAAACAGTTAATTACAATTTTTAGTTAATTGTCATTTGTTCAGGAGTTTGTCTAATAATAATTCATTTAAGTAAAAATCCTATGGTGCTTTCTTTTTTGTTTACGTTATTTTACGCTCCATCCCCAACAAATTCGGAATGTTAATATCACTATGAAGAGTTTTATTAAGATATGCTTCAGGATCAATTTCATCTTAATAGGTGAAGCAATTCTTCTTCAGCGTCATTTTTTTGCTTTTCAAAACAATCTGTTTTCTGAATCTTCTCAAAAACTACGCATAAGCATCTGAACTGACTTATACCTGTTTGTTCCATTTAGCGAGATCTAGCGATTGGCATATCTCTCATTTTTGAACTTTTTTTTTTTTTTTTTAGCTCCCTCATGGCTAAGTGGGCAGCGTACTCGCCTTTGGCGTGGGAGACCCGATTTCGATTCCTGGTAGAAGCTCATGTCGTTTGGGTCCTACGTTAAGCTGTACGTCCACGTCTTATATAGTCACGCTGCAAAAAAGGGACGCTAAAATGAAATGAAATCAAATTAAATTAAACCAAATGAACTGAAATAAAATGAATCCAAATTAAATTAAACGAAATCGCATGAAATCAAATAAAACGAAATCAACTAAATTGAAATCAAGCTTCATTGAATATCCAGGATGCATCTTAGAATTGAATACAAGAAATTGGCACTACTTTTGAAGTTTAGGAATGAGGATGCGTCTTAGATTCGAGTATATACGGTAATCTTTACCGAAGTATTAACCATGATTTTCTGTATCCTGCACCTGCCGAAAGAGGACACACATGATTTCCGCCTATTTGTGCTTCTACAGATTGGTCCTGGCTAAGATATAAAACGCAGAATATTCAGTCATCATGTACAATATGATGAAGAACTTGTAAGTAGTTGGTACAAAAAATCTTGTGTGGAATACAGAATCCTACTAAATTTCGCCTCGCTAATAGAACAAAGAGATCTTGAAGAGGTCGATAATGTCAAGTATCTGGGAAGTATTTTGACGAGAGACGCATACTCCACCAAAGAGACCAGATCAAGAAAAGCCATGGCCAAAGGAGCATTCAACAAGAAAATGTCACTCTTAACTAGCATGGACTGAAGAAGAAGTTGGTCAAGTGCTATATCTGGAGCATTGGACAGTATGGTTCAGAGACTTGGACATTACGGAAGTTAGAGAAGAAATATTTAGAGAACTTCAAGATGTAGTGTTGAAGGAAAACGGAGAAAATGAAATGAATAGAGAGCAACAAACGAAGATATTTTAAAATGGGTAAACGAGGAGGACGCTTTTAGCAGCATTCCTTTCTAGAAAGGCCAATCGGATTGAAAACATCTTGCGAAGAAAATGTCTTCTTTATACCGCTATAGAAGGAAAGATGGAAGGGAAGCGAGGAATATGAAAAGGAACACAACTGATCGATGATTTGAAAATAAAAGACAATATTAGGAGTTAAAAGAGCAAGCTAAAGATTGAGAAACGTGGAAGAAATTTAAAAAAAAAATCTCATTATGAAATGAAATGAAATCTTTGAGTTCTACGCCCCAAGGTTATGCCGGCTAGGCGAAAGGAGACGGGGATGATGAGAAATGAATGAAATGTTGGAATGAAGAAAGTGGGAGGAAACGGGAGAATCCCGAGGAAACCCACGCACACGGTGTTTGTCCACCACAAAGTTCATCTGAAAAACTCATTAGTCCCAGGATTGCAGAATACTTAAATAATAATAATAATAATAATAATAATAATAATAATAATAATAATAATAATAATAATAATAATAATAATAATAATAATAATAACTCTATGGCCTATGGAACCCAGAAATGCCGCGTTTACAAAAGCTCTCCACTGACTTCTATCTTTAGCCAACTGGATCCAGTTTCTACTTTGTATTCCGAGATTCATCTTAATATTGTCCTCCCATCTGCGCCTAGGTCTTCCTAATGGTCGTTTTCCAATTGGTCTTTCAGTCAACACTTTGAAAGCGTTTCTACTTTCTTTCATTCTAGCTACATGACCCGCCCACCTAAGCCTCCTAGACTTGACGACCCTAACAATGTTGGGTAAACCATGTAAATTATGTAGTTCCTCGTTATGAAGTTTCCGCCATTCCCCATTCCCGGTCCTCTTGGGTCCGAATATTCGTCTCAGGATCTTGTTCCCAAATACTTTCAGTCTATGTTCTTCCTTAAGAGTAAGCGACTATGTTTCGTAACCATACAGAACAACAGGCATGATTATCGTTTTATATATTTTAAGCTTCAAATTCTTCGACAGAATTCGTGACGACAAGAGATTTTGAACCGAATAGTGACACGAATTCCCTGACATTTAATTTAGTCGACATTTAATTTGTTCGTGAATATGATTTTCGTCTGTTAATATTGATCCTAGATATTTGAAAGTATCCACTTTATCAAAAGTATTATTTAATATTTTAACGCATCCATAATTTGCCGTATGCCTATTACGGTCCCGACGCACTTCCATGTATTTAGTTTTCTCTGCATTTACTCCTAAACTCGTGTCCCTGAAGCCTTTAATAAGATCTCTGCATTTCTTTCTATTGTTCTCCTATCAATAATAATAATAATAATAATAATAATAATAATAATAATAATAATAATAATAATAATAATAATAATAATAATAATAATAATAATAATAATAATAATATAGAATTTCTAGATTAAAAATCAGCTTCTCTCTCTCTCTCTCTCTCTCTCTCTCTCTCTCTCTCTGTGTGTGTGTGTGTGTGTAGTGTTGTATTTCAGGAGTCAGTAATCTGTATACCACACCTCTTCCATACCAGTACACTTTTGATAGTTTAGAAGCTGAATTGGTTCTGATAATTGAAATTTCATAAGTGTATCTTGACCTCTCATTCTGCCTACAAAATATGCTTGCTCACAACCTGGCACATACCTTACATATAAACACAGTGACAATGACCTTTTGGACAAATATTTCTGGGAAAAGTCAGTCAATCATCGTGTACAATAATCTGGAGGAAATCAGTTAAAGCATGAACGGAGAATCTTTTTGAGCTATTTCACGATACCATCTTTATTTATATGTGAAAGTTGTGTTTGCTAGTCCATAACAAGGATTTTGGGGTGCAATGCATGATATACATTTTTAAACTTGCGACAACGATAATATCTCCTCGTGGCTAAATGATAAACATTCCCACTTTCGATGATCGAGTTCAGGGTTCGATTACTAGAGGAGCTCAAGCCTCAGGTTCGCGCCTCAAAAATAATCTCTATACTGTGATACTTTGAATGATAATAATGTAAAGTTGTGTTAATAGTTTACATTATGGTGTACAATCCTATAACATAAAATGATAAAGTAGGAAATATAATGACATTTTTTAGTTTAACGTCCCACGATTATGCCCTTGAGGCTAAGAGAGACAATAATTACGGGAAGTGAATGATAATAAAAGAATTGGTGGGATGCGAATGTGGGAGGAAATTGTGGAATTGGTGGAATGAGAATGCACGGTGGGTCAGTGGTAGAGCTTTTACCTGTGATGAGCGAGGTCCCTGGTTCGACCCCGGCCAAGTAAGTTTTTAGTGAACAAACATCGTGTCATTGGGTTTTCCCGGGGTTCTTCCGTTTCCTCCTACATTTCATTCCACCAATTCTTCCATCTCTTTTTACTTGCCTTAATCATCCGTCCTCCTTAGACTAAAGGGTGTGATCGTGGGATGTTAAATTGAAATAGCTATTTAATTTTCATATCTGTTCAGATTAACATTGTCGAAAACTTTTACACAGCGAAGTGCATCTTATAACGCATACTGGTGTTTCAAATTGACATATGATATACTATTTGTTTTCTGTATATTTTATTACAAGTTGAAACTATCTGGATTTGATAAATAGGTGATTCTATGTCTAGAACTGTTTTGCTTGTTTATTCTGCCATTTTACACTCTTTTTAACCATCTAGGCGATATGGGACATGGACTTTAACATGGAATACGAATCCTGTCCTAAATAAAACGCCCAACTCATGGAAAAACTAGATTAAATTTCCTCCAATGGGATCGAAAGCAAACTAAGAATACTATAATCATTTGGGCACGAGGAGACTTAAAATGTTAATCAGTCTATTGTATTTAATCAAATAAAATGAAGTTTATTCTATTCTGTTTTAGTTATATAATTCTGTTTATCCTCTGCATACAGCCAAGCAGAGAAAAATAATAGGTAGGTAATAATTGAATTCTTTCTTCTCTTTTTAAAGAGCTGCATTTCCGTTCGGTTTATTTATATTGACAAAACATAATCCCTTAAAATAACGTTTGTCAATATTTTTTAAAAGAAGGCATAGGGTGAAAAATATCTAACCTTTTTAGAACCAGTGAAATAATTTTCTCTGTAGTGAGCGATTCTTTTATTATAACATTCCACGATTCAAAAGAAGGATTATTATCACCTACCTTCTATCCACGTGTCAGCCTGGATACATATTTGTTAATGAAGGTGCATACACAGGTGGGCTCATTCCATAGCATATTTTGAACAATCTGCATCGACAGACTACATGGTTCTTGGCAGTGGTTCCATCTTTTTTGTATTGCACTGTATGCTCTTATATTTGAGAACAAGCTTCAAAAAATGATCATCTGTTATATGTATATGTGTGTGACATATATAATACGTATACAGATTCTTTTTCTTCTTCTTCTTTTGTAGCTCCGCTTGGCGTATTCGCTAATGCTCTCGTCTTTGGTGTGAGCGGTCCCAGGTTCGATTCCCAGTGGGGACACTCGGTCGAAAAAGTGTTTAAAAAAAGTTTTTCAGACCAGCCATCCTGAGTGAGGTTTTCCTGGGTTTTCCTCATTCATACCAGGCAAATGCCGGGATGGTATCTAACATACAGGTCCCAGGTCGCTACCATCCTTCCCCAATTCTTTCTTCCTTCCCTTTCATCGGATAGTGTGCTCGCCGAGGGACGTCATCTCTTATATATGTGACGGGCTAAATGGCCTTAGATGCCGACAGCCCAGAAATCTAATTCCTAATCCTAATCCTCCTTCTTTTCCGCTACAGCCCATTGTGGGCTAGGGCATCCTTAACAACGCATCGCCACTGAATCCTGTCCCTAGCTTTGTCTCTCCATCCTCGAACGCCCATCACACGCATGTCTTCCCCGACGTCTTCAACCCATCTTCTCTTGGGTCGCCCTCTTTCTTTCGATACTATTTTGGCTGATCATCTGGTTTGAGATTCTGGTATCATTGAGTCATATGACATGCCCTATCCACCTGATTGTGTGATTTTGATATGCACATTATGTTTTCATTGTTGACTAGTTGGTCTATTTCATTATTGTATCTTTGTCTTATGTCACGTCATCGTTCTGGCCAGAAAATTTTTCCTTTCAAATACTAACAACTGCTCTGTAGATCTGCATATGGATTTCTACGCTTTACACCCGTAGAATACCACCGGTCTTATTAGAATTTTATACATTTTCACCTTTGTTTCCTTAGATAGCATCTATGTTCTGAATAGTATATATAATTACAGATTAATTATAGTATATACAGGACAGGGTTTTAATGAACTATACCGACAAACTGTAATAGGTGATTCCTTACATCAAAATAAGAGAAAATGTTCATATAGACCTGTGGGGAAAAGTGCATAGTTTCAGAGCTAGAGCTGACCAAAATCGCGAAAAAATCAAATTTCAAGAAACCCTATTTCGAATTCAAGAGACTGTGGATGGTGGTCCTTATCAGCATAAAGGAAGTCATGCATACGCAATCCAAAAATGCATATTTCATTAATGTTCAATTGGTGTACAGAGTATTACCTGTACGGTGAAATTCACAGATATGCCATCAACCGAATTTTGAGATATGCTCTGACTTTATGATTGGTCCAAAGTAGGCAGTGGTGCCCACCCCCCTTATGCCCATGACGCACCCCCCCCAATTGTCTATCCGTAGGTGTTCTTCCATGAAAAAAAAAATCCTTTCGATTAATTTTTAAACTCCCTCAAACATATTTATATAAATTTTACCCCCTCCCAAATATTTCAATGATGCAGTTTGCGTCATAGCCCCCCTTGTGGGCACCCCTGAAAGTAGGCAAATGATAAGCTTTGATAGCAGTCAACACGAAATCATTTGGCACAATGTCGGAAGTGTTAAGGATCGTCAGCAGCACGGTCTCTCGTACTCGGGAAAACGCATGCTGGAATGTTTTCTTTCACGCTTATAAGTGGAGATAAAGTGAATTATACCATGACGAAATACATCGCATCGCACGTTATTCCAAACACACACACACACACACACACACACAAAAAAAAAAGAGCTGCCGGTTCTTAATACTTCCGACTTCCCTCCGAAGCATTGGATATCCATTGTTGTGAAGGCTTACCTCTTGCCTACTTTGGACCCTCCTTGAAATCAGGGCATATCTGAAAACTCTATTGAGAGCATATCTGAGAATTACACCCTGTACGGAATACCCAGTATACTTATTGAAAATTGATGAAATATGCACTTTTGGATTGTGTATGCGTGGTTTCCTTATGCTGATGAGGACCACCATCCACAGTGTCTGGAATTCGATATAGAACCTGTTGAAATTTAGCTTTTTTCGCTATTTTGGACAGCCCTAGCTCTGAAACTATGCACTTTTCGCCACAGGTCCATATGAACTTTTTCTCTTATTTTGATGTGTGGAATCACCTCTTACAGTTTGTCGGTATAGTTCATTAACACCTTGTATGATGACTAATTTCTTTATATTGTCATATCTGAGGCAAGTCTATTACAGATTGAGTAATCCATGAAATGAGTGGTGGTTACACAATGGACTTACAGGCCCTTTCTCCCTCTTAAAATAAGGTTGTTATACCTTAAAAGTCATATTTTCAATTTAATTAGGACCACACAGTAGCACTCACAAGATTGTACTGTTAGAACCCCGTATTACTTGCGTTAATTTACACGATAACTCTTCAACGGAAGCTAATGTTTCGACTTCTGTTTTTTTATTTTTTTTTTCAATAAATAGCTAGAGCGATTATCTAGGCCGAGCTCGTTAATGAAATCAACTTGTTAACATCATGACGGATAATATTGACTTCAAGGGTTACCAGATCCCGTTTAAGATCCATTACATTTCCTAGTATCTATGCAATTTGCATAGTGGGGAAGAAATGTGGGTTGCCTATTATGCAAGGATATGAAATCACTATTCTTATGGAATCACTGTTCTTATTAAGAGTCTTTAGCAGAATTTATTTGATATAGTTGATATTCAATAAAATTATTATTTATATTGTAATTTAATAATTACAATACCCTGAGGTTTGCATCCTGAATGAGGGACGAGTAATAAACTTGAGTTGATTGAGTTTAACGTCCTTTCAGCAGCGAGGCTATATGAGACAGGACCTACTGATTAACGTGGAATCCGAACCACATGAGCTCCCGCCGGGAATCGAACCCGGGTCTCCCACGCTAAAGGCGCATACGCTAACCGATTAGCCACGAATGAGCTCAAAGAGTAATAAACTTACTGTGTATTTTATGTAAATTACTTTCATTTCATTTCATTAAAATGATTAGCCTGTTCCTTTCTCTAAATGAGTTTTTCTTTCTTTTTTGGTTTGTTTTTGAGTTTTGTTAAATCACTTTCTCCATCCAGAAAATGATTTATCCCATTTCATGAAAATCATTATCCTTTGATATGATTTTCATAGTTAAAAACGTACTGTACTGTAGTGTAGTGCAGTTAAGTGAAATGTGGTGTGAAATCTAGCGCACAAGAGTAATACATAATTATGTGATTGGTAAACGTAGTGTGGGATTCTAGAACAAAATCAGTCTTAATCTACACTCCTAAACAACAGATATGGCTAATGCAGGTTTGCATAATGCAGAGACTTGTCCAATTTGAAAAAAAAAAAAAATAGTTCTGTCCCTTGTGATTCCGCTTTGAACAAGTTTTACTGTATTTACAACTTATTCATTCGAATGTTTAATCAAGAGGTGGAGAAACGGTAGATCAGTGGTAGAGCTTTCAGTTCTGATTCTGGTTCTATTGTGACAATATCAAGCCCGTAGATTTCCTTGAGATTCTCCCGTTTCCTCCTACACGCTCATTCCATCAATTCAGGATCCAGAATTTTCTGAGGGGGGGAGGTGCATCACTAACTATTACTACTGTATATTTGAATTAAATTTGATTTTTCTTAATGACTTTAGGCATCTGTAGTGAATAAGGAATATTGTTTTGCTTGGTGAATCCTTTTGCTTCAACCTTCAGAAAATCGACTTGAATTATTGCTTTAGCAAAGCTCTGCTTACTTTTAAGCCCCAACAGAAACATGTCGGCAGAAACTTTTGGAAAGTATTGCTAGTTTCACTGCTAGCTTCTCATTTTAGATAGTGTATACTTACAACGAAAGGGGGGGGGTGCAAGTGCAGCGGTACATCCCCCCCTAAATCAGGCCCTGATCAAAACCATTCACTTTCATCGATTTCCTTTAGCCTACAGACGTAAACCTAAAAGTTCCATTTCATTTTTGTTTAACCAAGAGTTTATCACTTCATAATATGAAGCTAAAGATTCTCTGCGAAATGATAAACAGGCCAATCAATGTACTGAACTTCATAAGGTATAACTCGTCTGCCCCAAAACAAAAGTCAGGCCGCACTGCGCTGCAGTGTTTGCTAATGTATGAAGCACGGGCGTCTCTGGCGGGGGAGGAATGGGCGAGAGGGACGCGTTTCCCCAATATTTTGAAGTACAAAATATTCAATATTTTTTTCTAATTTAATTTATTTACTAACGAAAGAATATCATATAAATAATAATAATTATATTTATTTGGAATATAATATTCAGGCTGTGAAACGATTGTAGTCGAGTTCTTGATATACCTTAAGGGGTCTGTGAAGGTAAGTAGAAAGGTAACAAATAGAATCGAAGTTAATAAACAGGCTGGGCTAGGTAGTACCATTTAAATCTTTGATGTCCCCCCCAAATTTTACATGCCAGAGACGCCAGTGGTATGAAGTTTAGCCTAATGCTTATTCATTGGGTTCATTAGATCATCTGTAAACCTTCTAGATGCACAGTCAATATTTTGTGTAGCAGAGAAAATATTTGATTAGTTTTGGTATGCCAACAACAGATAAAATTTATCTACGTTTCATTGCGTGTTGAATGAGTTGGCACTTGGAAAGGAAACTCCAAGAATTTGCATTGTAAGCAAATATTTACGGATGTAAACAAGAGAGTTTAGCTTCACAGTGTGAATCTATTGTAGACTTCTAAACTATGCGAATTCAATACTTCAAAATTGAAGTAAAGTCTATAACTTCTGATTGCGATAGAGAAATAAGATCAAAGATAAAACCTGTGCCTCAGACACTGAATCAATATCAAAAACCCATTAGTTACTATCTCTTACTGTTTTTGCCCTATGGAGGTTAATATTGAAACCGGATGTGCTAATTGATATCTATCACTCTTGGTTGCAATATAGGAATAAAATCAGAGATGAAACATGTTCTGAATCCATATTTTAAAAAAAAAATCTGCTTGAAACTATATATTTCCGTTTTATTCATTATCTGATCAGTGTTGAAACCGGAAGTCGTAGATTTTCATAACTTCCGGTTTGAACAGATGGAATAAAAGTTGAGATAAAATATTATATGGACGCTGAATCTGTGTTTTTAAAAAGGTTAGAGACAGGGCGACCGGAAATGGTTGATTTCTCCCACTTCCGGTTTGAATATCAGTTCCATCAACGAACTCAATTCCTAAATTTCGAGCCTCTATATCCTGGACAAAATTAATGATGATCCTCAAGTAGTTCCTGAGATTTTTTTGTCTTGCGGACGAACCAAACCACTTGGTGTATCAACCCTTTGTGGATATGAGCCGCTCCAACGCCATCTGTTAGCGACCGGTTGAACTACGTTCAGACTAGTGACTAACACGTGGTCAGCGCACTGTGTAGCCCTGTCTCTAACAGGCATATCAAAAGATTCTTAGATCCTGTGGCCGTCACGTCTTTTATTCACGTGACCCCCAGTTTGCATCGCGACGCTGGTTGAACGTAAAAATTGGGAAGCACTGGCCGGAATCGAATGCAGGACCAAGCGGACATGAGCCCAATGCTCTAACCACTAGATTATTGCATAGTCGCATATATGTTAATATGATAAAAATGTATTTCTATCTATATGTAGGCCTATATAAAAATGAAAGTGACTATGTTTGTGACTTAATAACTCTTGAACCACCTGATTGATTTTGATTTCGATCAAATTTTCAACATAGATGAGGTTCGGGCCTGGGATGGATTTTATCAGTTCATTGTGACGGCGCAACTTAGTGAAGGGGAGGGATATATATGATCTGGGTGTCGAATCTATAGTTTTCGGCGTAACTGAGACGAACAGTGACACTTCAAATGCCGTTTAAATCCAAATTCAGATCCCATTAGTACTTCTAAGGAGGGATGGTGACGTAAAGATAATTGAAAATGATCGATATTAGTGTCGAATTCATAGTTTTTGGTGTTCCCAAGTTGATTGGTGACAGTTTTGGTGCCCTTCATGTCCAAAATGAAACGTATTCTTCCCGTGCGTTATCTTTTCAAGGGTAAGTTTAAAATTTCGATAAAAATCCTCGTTTGCGTACGAAAGAACGCCACTAGTTATTTGTGTCTATCTACCTTTCAGTTACTTTCTTGAGCTGGAATTTATTAATTATCATCACTTTAAAATACACTAGCTGAACTTGGGCTGTCTACTTAGCGCATCGTTCTGTTATGATCATGAGTCTCCTTCCCACTGTGCACGTCTCCTTACTCCCACAAGTAAAGGATAGGGGACTCACAAAGGAAGTGAATTGCTATGTATAGATGTTGGAGTGAGTTTGTAGAAATAACACGATATCAAGTGGAAATATTAAAAAATAAAAAATCGATATCTGTTCGAGTAAGCCTCATTGCTTCTCTTGAAACCTTTGAAGTTATCAGCATGCAACAGGATTTGCCATTCAGATTTAAGCAAAGCGCCTGCAATGTCCGTCAACCCTCCGTACGTAACTTCTCTACTGGTTGCCTAACACTGTAGTTTCGGGCTGCAACAATGTTAATCTTATGGGCTCAAAACCAGAGATGTGCGTCTACGCGTAAAAAACGATAGTTTACGTTTACGTGTCAACTATGCGTAGACAATGTAAACAACGTAGACTATGTAGAATATGTCAACAACACGTAATTTAATATGGCGTCGTGGACAATAAAGGAGCTTTCTTTTGTCGTTACCTTGCGAAATTGCGTACAAAATAAAATGCCTAGACCAGAGAATAGTAACTTTCGAATACTTAGTTTCGTCTTGATGAAGGAAAATGAAAAATATTATGCATTTTGTAAAATATGCAAGAAAAAATTGGGAAATACAGCAGATTCAAGACTGAAAGCCCACAGGTGAGAATTAGTTTTGTAAATTTCATTATAAAAGCAGTGTTCGAAGTGGAAAATCTAAGGAAGTGGTATGTGCAGAGCGCAGTAAACATACGGATTAGATAATTCCCTCTACTTTTTGTATGTTAGTCGTTTCCCTAATCTTTCGCTGCACCGAAGCAAAACAACTGAATGAGGAAATATGAACAAACGAGCAACGAAATTCTTCCTTACATTTGTTAGTGGTTGTCTACATAGTCTACACGGGAAAAGATGTGATGTAGATTACGTATAGATTACAGTAGACAATCACGTAGACGTAAAATTATAGTTTACGGCACATCACTGCTCAAAACAGCCCCTTAAATGTTGAATAGAACAATAATGACATGGTTTTTGGAAATTTGAATGATAATCATACACTCTACACAAAATTTGGAATCGACCAGCGAAAACGAATCGACCAGCGTTTCTATCACGTGTGTGGTTTTCGAGATCTCATTGTCGAAAGGACTGGAAACAAACATATAAATCTAGCATTTTAATATATAGACTAGCTGAACCTGCGCTCTCATCATTCGCACATGAGAATAGATCTCCTTCTCATTCCTCACAACATCTGTACATGTCCCTTTACCGACATAAATGAAAGACGTCTTGATTTTTAAAAAAAATCAGCAAGGGGTTCATAAAGGGGAGATTTTTTCCGATTATTTCTTTCATATCTCGCACCGTTTGCAAGATTTGAGCCTACTTGCGGTTAGAGTTTCTTATTCATGTATGATCAGTGTTTTCTTTCATCTTGCATGTATTATATAATAAGCAAATACATTACATAAACAATTAATTATGTCAGTTAGGTCTATATAAGGTCTTCATTAGGCAAAACACTCCAAAAATAATGATTCATCTTAGACTTTAGAAATGATTCCCTTCCCCTTCCTTTTTCATTATTATTTGACCATGAAACAAACGCCTGAGACATATACAACCCTTATATACTACTATGTTGTGTTGGAATGTATAATGCGTAGGATATGATGTTTTAGTTCTTTTTTAAAATTTAAACACTTCCAGTGTACCCGTAAAAGTGTAATAAAGAAATAATGGCCATGTTTTTTTTTTTTTAATATTCAATTAGAAATGGACAATCTACGCAAAATTTGCAATCGATCAGTGAAAACGTCATCTTTCTAGAGCCGGTAGTTTCCGAGATCTCATTGTCGAAACGATTGGCCACAAACATATAGTTTAAAAGAACTCCAAAGATGGCAGCACAATTTATTTGCATTGATTTTGGAGAAGGTTTATAAAAATACAAGGCTTTGAACAATAATTTTAAAAAAAACTTTATGAAAAAAGATCTATTTAAATAAGTATTTATAAAGTACACATGCCTTTGTATTCATAAATATTTGTCTTTATGAACATGAAATCGCAAATAACCGTAAATCAAAGGTTTGAAATCGAAAGTTAGAGGTTGGAGCTCAGGCGTTTTTATTTCATACTCTCTCATCAGCTTGATGTACCATACGTCACAGCTGTATTTTGTAAGAGCCTAGCCTAGCTGAGAAGTGTTAACGTGCCTTCCAGGACATTGTGTTGCATACGCTCTCACTGGGATTGACAGCGCTTTTCAGTGCTGGAGGGTGACACCTACCATCATCATTACACTCTGTTTGCTCAAATCATTCATCACACATCTATAGGCGCAATACACCTTTTGATTTGGGCAATCGCCCACGGACGGATTTTCTTATGGCAGACCCAGGCTCAGTCGGTTGGTCGTAAGATTAAGGGAAAACACCAAGGCCTCCTACAAGTCGTTAATGGACCATCTGAGAGATCTACCAAGGCGAGATCACGCAAGGACCAATATTCAGCTCGTCCTCAGAAACCAACTATTAACCAACATCAACGGACAGATTCCATAGGATCCATCGAATCGACAGCATCTGTAGTATCTCATGCCTCCATCCGATCACGGTCACCGTAATCAGACAAGAATGTCAGCTACGCCGATCGTCTGCAACGATCTCCTTCCGCGAAGAAGCACCACTTAGATTCATCCAGAGAATCAGATTCTGGCCGAATGGACATCGGAGATCAGCATCCAGCACCGACAACCAGCAACCAACTACTATTCATTCCATGTTACTCACAAACTTCGATTCGAAATTCAGCACCCCAAAGACGATTCAGTTCAACTTCGGAAGTACCTACCACGGGCATCCATTGCTCACATCATCCACAACAGAAATGACATTATTCTGAAGACAACGGATCCAACACTGTACAGAACGATCAAGAACAAAGTACCGATCGACATATTTGGCAAACACGCAAAGTAGGAAACACTCAACGCACCTTTACAAAAACAACCTGCGCCTCCGAGAAAACCAGTACTACTTTCAGTGGTCATACTGAGTGGGAGGAAAACAGAAGAACCACGAGAAAACTCACGTACACGGTGTTTGCCCACCACAAAGTCCACTTCGCGCGAGCTGAAATCTGATAGTATGAAACAACAAGCAAATATATGTAGAAAACCTCAATAAAACAAATGTAAACGGAAGATCACACTTCAAACTGATAAAATGGAGATATGTCATGGCATGACTATAAACGCGTAACAGATCCTTCTGAATTTTTCAAACTATGCTTAAATATAAATACGAGGGTCGTTCAGAAAGTAAAGAACGTTTTAGCATTATTAAATAAAAACAAAAGATATCAACACAAAATTTCATTTACAAAGCCACAGGACTCTACTTTGCTCTTCTATATAATCGCCATAGTTGTAGAGATACTTGTTATAATGTGGGACCAGTTTTTTAATGCCGATATTATACTCATCTGCCGCCAAAGATTTCAACCAGGCTGTCAGTGCTTGCTTGAGTTCTTCATCGTTTGCGAACTGTTTTCCACCCAAAAGTGTCGGGAATAAGTGAGAATCACTTGGCACCAAGTCAGGACTATAAGAAGGATGACAAAAGATTTTCCCTTCAGTTCTTCCGTAACAAGTGATGGCCTCCCACTCCAATTTTCATCATGCACGCTGATTCTTTCTTGATTAAACATAATGCACCATTTCCTCAGTGATGACTCGTTCATTGCACTATCGCCATAAACACTCTTTATTTGCCTATAAATTTCAACAGGCTTAACTTTTTTGCGCCTTCAGAAAACGAATGACACTCCGTACTTCACATTTGGCGGGATTTTCGATTGGCGCAGCCATTTTGAATCACTGTAAAAACAAGTAGCGTGACCGCACAGCATTGAGACTCGGCTCACACTGAGATGAAGGAAGGAGCTACTGCCACGCACGCGATCGCAGTGGTAGGGGGTCGGAGCCGCGCCCGATACGCAATCGTTCCTTACTTTCTGAACGACCCTCGTATATATCAATAAAATCAGCCTATACAAACTCATTAAAACATAAATTAATTAGCAATCGAGTGCTGTCTAATGTCAAATGACCAAAAATATAAATCCACTAAAATGGCTTACAGTCAAAGTCAGAAATGGGAAATTCAGATATAATTTAAATTTTGAGAATAAACTAAAACCATCTTAAAATCCCTTTGGAGAGAAATGTTTAATGAATTACTCAAAACTAGGGTTAGGAATAAGAGCAGTAACCCAATAACGTGTTTAGGACCGTTTGTATTGTATGTATTCTGTTTATAAATATAATATTGATTGTTATAATATAGTCATCTGGCAACCCTCAACTTCTGAGTCAATTTTTCATAAATCTTCATGATTATGATATAAGATAAATCAGAGAGAACAATACCGTGGCAAACAACACCAAAATCGAGTCGTGGCAAACTAGACCGTGGCAAACAACACGTAATCGTTTCGTTTGTTTGACTAACAAAACCCACGCATTGTCCTGTGCTTCGCACCTCGCCTCATTCTTCATCCTCATTATAAGCTTATCAAATTTCCATTACATTTTCATTTTTTTCTTGTATATCGTTATTAATTCTTTCCATTTACATTCATTTTTTGTTATAGTTAACACTTGTTATACATTTATGTATGTTTCATTCCTTTCATAATGGTAAGGATCAAAGTTCCTTACATCCAGTTTTGTTATTTTCATTTTGTTGTTTTGTTATTTATTGTAACATTTGATATTAATAATTTCAATAAAGCACATAGACCACTCATTGTTCTCTGCACCTAAAGTGTTTTTCTTCACTCGCCTCACAGAGGGCGTAACCCTCTTAAAGGTTGCTAGCTACTTTGGCTAGCCGGTAAAAAGAAAAAGCGTTTTATTGCTGTTGTAGCATTTTAATAGACATATAATTATCATCTATAGTTCTCTTGACAATAAATGATAATTTAAGTGCAATATTAAATTATGGAACGTATTAAGCCCCCAGTGTGGGAGAAGGAATAGGCGGAAAGCACTGACTGATTCCCAAGCATAGGCTAACATTGATTTTTCAAACTTGTTTTAGAAAAATAATCTTGGCATCATTATTTTCGGTTTAAATGAAGCATTGAAAAAAAAAGAAAAGAAAAGCTAATGGTTATATCTTCCTTTTTGTGTAGTCAATAACCTGATTGATTCACTTCGTTTATACTGGAAGTTAAATATGCGTGACATTGACGAAAATAGTAACTCACATGCCTGTCTAGTTTTTAGAGACAAAAATAAGAGAAAAAAGAAACGAAAAAGAAAAGAGGTTTTAACATGGATGGAAGAGGATAGTCTGTGTCCGTGATTAAATTGAAGTTTGCGGCACTTTTTTTTTTGTTCTTTTTGTTTGAGGAAAGAATGAAAAAGGAGAAAAACTTTAGTTGTGGTTCCCGGCAAGGTGTTTTCGTGTCTACCAACCTGTCAGTGCAATTCTTTTCTCTGTCTTCAATGAGAGCTACAGACAGGGTTGGAAATTTCTTAGAATAACTAAAACCTAATTTTTTTTTGATTAATTAATGTACATTATTAAGTGTCACGTGTACGTCGCGTGAAGAAACTTGGTTTGTATGATGTGTGATATTTTCTTAATATTGAAACCGGAAATGGTAGTAGATTTCCACTACTTCCGGTTTTTAGTAGCAAGCTTATAGTAGAAATGGAATATGTTCTTGGGACTCTTAATTGATTGCTGAAAATCACTTCCCGATATCTATTACCGATTTTTAAATCAATGGTGGTAAAGTTAAAATAGGAAGTGGTTGATTTCTGCCAGGATCAGTTTGAATAAATGGTTAGAGAGAAGATGGTATCTACTCTTGCAATGCTAAATCGATTCCAAAAAGAACCCTCCGGAAATGGTTTACTTCTACCACTTCCGGTCGATGGATCACCTCCTCATGGAACTTGATTCCTAATTTTTGACCCTATTGTTCAAAATTGATGGTAATCCATTAAGGAGTTCTTGAAATTTTGTGTCTCCCGGACTGACACATATATTTTGTCTCCCGGACGGACACATGTTTTGTATCTTGGACACATATGTTCTCTCCTGGACGGCTGTTATTGACAAGGCTGCAGTGCTAAATCTGAACTACATGGTGGATGCTGAGTCTCGTCGATGCTACAACCTTTCACTGTAGCCCTGGCATCAACAGAACTGATTCTTGGTCCAGGTTCGTGTGAACTGGATTGATTCAAATGAGAGATTCAGAATTGAACAGAGTCGGAATTGTAGGTCTTTATTTTGAAAACCAATGAGCAATTACTGCGACTCAAAGAGGCTATCGCAGATGTTTAATTGTAAGGAACCTTCCTTGGAGAGGGGTATACGCAATCTGCACGTCTTCGACAACAGGGTTCTGTAACTGACCTGCATCGAACAGAGAGACCACGTTCTTCCAACACAGCAGAATATAAGCAAGAGTATGCGAGGCTGAAAATGACAAGGACTTGAAGAATATTATCTTTAAGAAGTAATAAAAAACAAACTCCATACATTATGCTTTTCCTAGTGCAGTCGCTTGGCACAAAAATATTTCTATTCTGGATACCAGTATGAAACTTGGCACATTTATTAATTATAACATGCTGAATGAAAATCCGCCGGGACACAAAACCGATGATTACCCCGTCGGACAGAATTCAAGATGGCGTTCAAAATGGCGGCACAAACTGAAAATACTCCAATTTTGCCGTTCTTCGGGCCAGTTTATATGTTCATTGGCATGCTAAATTCAAATAACGCGTTTTTACAAATATTAAGGTAATAGATTTACAAATATAAAGAATTATGGCATATTTACATCCATTTTAATGGAAAATTAAACATGCTATTTACTGTAATAACAACGAAAAAATCGTTTTTAAAATTTTGAATGACGTGTTCAGACCTTATAAGTAAATCCAAAGGTATTATTGTAGTTAAGTGTTAACTATGTGTTTTTAAATAATTTCATGTTGTAGAACACTTATATTATCTTGCAGTTCTTGCAGATTAAACTGAAATACCAAGATGTCTAAAAAGAGAAAACTGGAATTAATTGAGTTTGATTCAGCAGTTCCACCCAATCCGGAGGTTAAATGGGAACAATGTATAATCTGTCAAGAAGAAAATGAATCCCCTCTCATAAATGCAACGGATAGTGGACTGAAATCACTTGGTGAAGACTTAATAGAATTCTCTAACCTTGGAGCGTTGCCGAAATCTGTTCAAATTGTTCAATTACGAAATAGTGGTGGTATTGCTCAAAACCTAGTGTCAAATTCAGCAAAGTTTGATAAGTCATGTCGTACAAAATTTGACAAACAGAAACTTGAGCGTCTGAGGAAAAAGAGGCAGCAAACAATAGTTGAGTTACCTCCTGGGACATCTCAGGAAGTTAAAACAAGATTAAGTACACCAACTGTGGACATTAAAAATACGTGTTTATTTTGTGATGGAGCGGAAGAAAAGACAAGTTAGTATCTGCGCAAACACTAGAAATTGGTTCAACAATCATGTTTTTAGCAAAGGAGGTTCAAGATGACAAAATACTAATGAAATTATCTTCAATTGATTTAGTGGCACAGGAAGCGAAATATCATAAGCTGTGCTACGTGCGATTTAGGAACAAAGTTAAAAGTGAACTACGAAAAATGAAACCTAAAAGTGAAAGTGATATTAACAGATTTGTTTATGGTTCTGCGTTAGCTCAAATGGTAGAATATATTGAAGACATTTATTTGCCCAGTGATACTTCACCTGTATTAAAGTTAGCAACACATACGAGTCAGATGGAATGGAAAATGCGCAATCTAGGAATTCCAAATGCACAAGTGAATCGGTCAAAACTAAAAGAGCAGCTAATATCTTTAATTTCAGGTTTGACTGCCACTAAGTCTGGAAGAGAAGTACTGTTGTACTTTGAGGATATAACTGGAGAGGCTATTCGTGATGCCATTGCATATAATGCCATGAGTGATGGAATGTGTTTAGCGCATGCTGCTCAAATAGTTCGTAGAGATTTGTTCAATGAATATCCAAAATTTGAGGGTTTGTTTGCAAAAGATTATTGCCAAAGAGTCAGTGAATGAAGCTCTATTATTGTTGTTACAAATGATCCTAGAAGGACCTGCACAAGATAAACAAGGAGATACTAATAGAAAACCCCTACTATCTATTGCACAGTTAATACGTTTTAATGCTACCAAATCGAAACGAAGGCACGAAACTTGTAATACTAAACATCTTATAGAACGAGAAACATCACTACCCCTCTATATTGGTCTCAAATTGTATTCAAGTATAAGAACCAGAAATTTTATTGATCAACTCCATGCTCTTGGCTTATGTGTTTCTTATGACAGAGTTCAGTTTTGTCAACAACAACAAATGTTACATGTGAAAAGTGTAACAATTTAGGAGAAGTAATTCCTGAATGCTTACTTGAAAATTTTTTTACAACAGCAGTAATTTATAACACCGATCATAATCCTTCTTCTGTGACAGTTAGGGACTCATTTCATGGCATTAGCATTACCTTGATACAGCATCCAGATCGCACGGTAGCACAGAAAAGATATTTGCATATTGCAACTTCACAATGGACCAGCGAGGTAAAGAATGCGTTACCTTCTTCCTACACAACCGTATCCCCAATACGTTTTAATACAAAGTATTGTGAAATGCTCCTCTCAAGTGTTATTACACCACAAGAAATAGAAGGTTCTAATTCCACAGATATAATAACTTGGTTAGAATCAGTCAAAGGAAGCATCGAGAGCGATTTTACTTGTGACAATGACTCTTCAGATGTACGTATTTCTTGGTCAGCGTTTGTATCAGAACATAGACAATCACCTACACTTCCAAAATTTAATAATGTTTTACTTCCATTGTTAAGTGAAAAGGTGCAATCCCCAGCTGTGGTAGCACACTGCATGGAAGTACTTTTCAATATTTTTGATAAACTCTGTTTGAATGATGGAGTTCCGATCCTCACTGGAGACTAACCAATATATGCCCTGGCAAAACAGATTCAATGGAAATGTCCTAGTAAATATGGTGAAGACAAATTTGTAGTAATGATGGGAAGTTTGCACATTGAAATGGCTGTAATGAATATGATAGGAAGTTGGCTTACAGGATCTGCGTGGACTTATTGATGATAGAGTAACATCAACTGGACGAACTGAATCGCTTCTATCGTGCTCTCACATCAAGCGCGCTCGCTATGCTCACCAAGTAACAATGGCTGCACTATATATTTTGAAAACAAAAGCATACGAAGCATATAAATATATCAATGTCTCTGAAGGAATGTCATATTTAGATTTTAACGAATGGTGTAATCTACGCAATGAAGAATCTCTGCAATTTATTTTCTGGTCAATAACTATGAAACTACAGATTCTATTGCTCTCTTTCTTACAAAGTGTGCGTGAAGGAAATTTTGTACAATTCAAAACCATTTTGGAAGATATATATCGCTGGATATTTGTTTTAGATCACACAAACTATGCCCGCTGGTTGCCAGTTTTCATCAAAACACTGAAAGAACTGGAGATCCGCCATCCGTTTATATATAAAGAATTCATGAAAGGCAAATTCGTAAGTCAGAAGAGCAATCGACCATTTTCAGCAATGACGGATGACCATTTGCATGAGCAAAATAACAAACAAGTTAAAGGAATTGGTGGAGCAATAGGACTTTTTGACAAACCTGCTGCACTTTTGAAATGGATGGTTGCAGGACAGATGTAAAAATGATATCTGTCTTTGAAGAACAGTTTTCAGTTTTCGATGGTGAAGAAGATGCAGGTGATGAAAATGAAGTAAAGCATAAGGAAAGCAGCAAAGCTTTTGAAAAGAGATATAAGGAACAGGTTTTAGATGTTGTAGCTTCTTCTAGAAACTATGGTAACCCATTTGAAGAAGATATATTAACAACAGCAGTTAGCAAAATATGTGCAACAAAAGATGCAGGGAAGTCGGTCATGCAGGAATTTATTTTTAATATTCTACTTGATGATGATGATGATGATGGGTGTTCTGTCCGAGGGCAGGTAGTTGGCCCGAAGGTCCCTGGGCAAGGTGAACCCATGGTGGTCTTGCCATTGCCTTCCATGAGATGATGATAACGTTCTAAGGACGGCTCCTACAGTTTAACGAAGGATCCGAATTACTTGTGTCCCCACCGGGAATCGCACTCGGAACCCCTTGAATGCAAGGCGACGAGTGAAGCCACTCATCCACCAGGGACACTATATTCTATCTTAACACGCAATAATTCAACGCAATAATTTAGTAAATGCTCCCATATTATTTAATTTTACTCCCTTTACTTTCTATTTATCACCCTACTGCCAAAGAACTTAATTGCAATAATTATCCCCCTCCCCTCCTTTTATAGAAGCTCATATGACTTGTGTCCCGGTGGTTTTTTATTGTGTATTACCATCTAAATAACTATGCCAAATTTTATTCTGGTATCCAGAAAAGAAATATTCTTATTGAAATTTGTACCAAGCGACTGCACTATCCTGTGTCAACTCTTTCTGTAGAATAAATTTAGCAATTGTTGGATTTTCACTTCACCTCCTTACTTTTAAGAGGCTCTGAATTTCTTATCAACAAAAATCTCAATAGATAGATGTCACGAGAGAGAGAGAGAAAGGAATTTGATTTTGAGTAGAGGTTTTGTTCGTTAGAGGTTTCTTTTAATTTTTTATTCTGTGTTATTAGACAATTTAAAAGGCACCCTACGATCAATAGAAAAATGTCTGCTTTAAAATACACAAATCTTATAATATTAGAATTTAAGACTAAAAATAGCTACTGCATTTTTTTTTCTTTTGTCGTTCCCATAATAAACTTTGCATACTACACCACTGACAGTATAATAAACATTCAGAACAACAACTTTGTAAATGAAAATTAAATCTTTAAGTTTTACGTCCCACGATTATGCCAGCTAGGCTAAAGGAGATGGTCATGATGAGAAATGAATGTAATAGTTGAATGAAGAAAGTGGAAGGAAAGGGGAGAACCCCGAGAAAACTCACGCACACGCTGTTAGCCCAGCACAGGGCTCACTTGACTCGAACTGGGATAGAACCAAGGACCCCATACACCAGAGGTGAACGCTCTACCGCTGAGCCATCGTGGCCCTCAACAACAGCTTTGTATAATAGAATGTGTGTATATAATAATGATTCGGATGTATGTGATATGTTGCCTAAGAAATTTAGAAATCCCGTTATCAAGGGTTCCGAATATGTCATTATGTATTTTTCAATACTATAATTGGCTATAGCTTGTTGTGTTGACAATAAATAATAAATAAATAAGACGGTAATTATCATACAATATCCAACTCTGGCTAGAGCTGTCCGTGCAGATTCTTGCGGCAAATGGAAGTCGCTACGGGTGGGCGTGTTCCTGGGAGGTCTTACTTCAGGAACTTCGTCTTTGGGTTTCCACGCCAGGAGGGCCGGGAGGGGTCGATCAGCCTGACTGGAACTGGAGTCGAAAGAATAAGAAAGGATCCGTCCATCTTCGTATATGTACTAAAATCAAAAGCTGCTCTCTGCGTACAGTTCTTCGTCCGTCATATAGGAGCAAACAAGGTAGTCAGACTTTGGGGCTCTCACAGGGTCTGTCCACAGTCTCCAGAATGGCTCAGCACGTTTGGTGCGAGAAAAGCGCCTCTTTAGCAGGTTGATGTTATTAATCAGGGTTGGCAGCTATAGAACAGTTCTGTCTAATTATGCATCAGGTAATACAGTTATTAATAGTACATAGCAGGTTAGGCACAATCAGAAATCTAAAATTTGTCATTATGTACAGTTTATGACGAAGTTCAATTCTCGATAAAGACCGTAAGGATCTTTTTTTTTTTTTTTTTTTTTTACGCCTTCTACACCTACTTTATCATATTCTTACATTTCAACACATTCACTCTTGCAACCCTATTCCAATAACTCCTAGGAAAAGTGAAAATGTGCTCTAATGGAACAGGCCCGTAACAAGAACATTGTGACAGTAGGGAGGAAGGGGGGGTAATTTTGGGGTCCGCTAACATGAGTACACCTTACAAATCAATGTATTATACAACTGAAAAATTCAGGATACTTTTGGTGGTCTATAACAGAATATCATAGATTAGAAATAAATGTGAGAGACTCCAAGATTGACGTCTAGTATTATGTGTTTGCATGATTCATGTCTCATCTGTTTGTATGGTTCATGGAGGCTATACAGTAGATCAAAATTGCCTCAGAAGAAAATTACTATGTGAGCTTTTCGGCATGTTGACTGAAACATTTCTCTTATATCTTAACTCACTTGAATAATGATAGTAAGGACAAGGTGTCTTTTTATTCCCACTGTAACTTCAGTAAGGATGATTAAAAAATAAAATATTATTGCGGGATTGGCAATTTTGCGCTCTTACTAGCTGAACCTGCGCTCGCTATGCAGCGCACCATTCACATATGAGCATGAATTTGCTTGTCATTCCATACATCTGTATATACATGTCCCTTTACAGACACAAGTGAAAGACGTCTTGATAAAAATTGGCAAGGAGTACCATAAAGGGGAGATTTTTTTTTTCGATTAGGTTTTCAATATCTCGCGCTGTTTGCAAGATTTGAGCCTACTTCCTATTGGAGTTTCTAATTTATGTATGTTCAATGTTTTTTTTTCTTGCATGCAGTATGTAATAAGCAAATACATTACATACACTAATTATAATGTCAGTGATATATAGTGTTCATTGGGCAAACCACTGCAAACAATAAAGATTCATCTTAGACTGGGAAAATGGTTATATATCTTTCGTTTTTCATCATTTGGCCATGAAACAAATGCCTGAGAGATATACAACTCCTGTATACAAATATGTGGTGTTGGAATGTATAATTCGTAGGATATGTTGCTTTACTTTTTTAAAAAAAAAATCAACACTTCCAGTGTACCCCTAAAAATGTAATAGAGAAACAACGTCCATGTTTTTGAAATACTCAATTAGAACTGAACAATCTACACAAAATTTGCAATCGATGAGTGAAAACGGCATCTTTCTAGAGCTTGTGGTTTTCGAAATATCATTGCCAAAAGAATTGGAAACAAACATATAAACTTCTCTTGACCTCAGGCATATAAACCTAGCATTTAATTATATGTAGATTGTAACCTAGAAGCTTAATGATTCCTAAAGAAAGCAGTCCTTAGTACAAATTCTTTGGCTTTTCACGTTACGTTTCGATTTAATTTCCATAACGTTAGTAATGATATTTTAGTTTGCTGAGGTCTGTATGATTTTTAAGAAGCAAAACTAATGGGAAATCCCGTTTTACTAAAAGAAATATGACATCAAAGATACATAAACCCCCTAAAGACAGTATAAAAAGGATAATACGATTCCATATCCTTTTATTATAGGCAACCAACATGTCCTTGCTATTGTTCAGGTTGCATAGAAGCTAGGGAATGTTGTGGATTTTAAAGAGATATGGGTAGCCACCGTAACAGTCATCGTTAACCGGCGAGATGTTAACGAATTGACTCCATTGACGAACTCGGCCGAGATTATCTCTCTAAGCTATCTATTGCGAAATCAGAATTTAAAATTTCGCTTTCCTTCAAGAGTCATCGTGTGAAGTAAGGGATGTTCCCTACTGGTGATTATATTAACATTTTAAACATGTGGATTAGACGCGTTAGTACAGTTGGTATGGCGTCTGCCTACCATTTTCGCGAACTAGGTTCGATCTCCGGTAGAAGTGGATTTTTTTTCTCGTTGTAATGCGCTTCTGAGTCGGTCTATTTAATATGTACATTTGAAGCAATCTGATCAAGTCTATTCACCTCTAAGTGACTAATTCAGGAAAATGACTTTACCTTCATATATACTTTGGACGTAGTGACTTACCTATGTACTTTTTCTTTATATACATAATCAGAGTTCAACAAATTTTCGGACGAGTGTTTCGTAAGGATCGTCCAGCGGGTTCGTTGCTCCACACGATAATTCTTGAACGAAGGTAATCTGCTTATTGTAATAGACAGCTAAAGAGATTATCTCCGTTGTGTTTGTTAATGGAGTTAATCTGTTAATGTCTTCATAATTAATGGCAATTTTAACGTATCTATCCATATTCCGTTTAAAGTCTATAACATTTTCTAGCATCTATGCAACTTGCACAATAACAAGGAAATTTTAGTTGGCTATAGAGTTTGAATCAGTATATTTTTCTAGAAGGGAAACTTTTCCTTATATATATATATATATATATATATATATATATATATATATATATATATATATATATATATATATATATATATATATTTAACAAGAGGGGAAAATCATCATCATCTACCTGTTAATTGGAATCCTGGTTGGCTATAAGAAAAGTATATATAGTATTACCAGTGGGGTATTTACGATTTTGTTTCGGGGACAGCTTAGCTAGGCTAATATTATTCCTGAAAATATGGAAATTCCGCAAGATATTTAATTTACTTTAAAAGAGTAAATAAAATTTCGGTGGGCTTAAGCCCGAAAGCGCCCCCTTAAATACGCCACTGGTATTACATAATCCTCTCTACTGTCTTAGCAGAGTTTATTTATTTCTTAAACTCTGCTAAGACAGTAGAGAGGATTATTTCTTTAATCAACTTTTGGATACAGTCTATAAGGCAAATTTATAAAAGACACCATCCCGGCATCACGACGGTATCGAGGAAAGTGGATCGCAGAGCTTGAACCGAAAATCTCTCGATTGCGAGTTGTCCCTTTAGTTCAAGTTTTTAATTTGTTTGTTTGATGTGTTCATAGTCTCGGGTTCGATCTCCAGTAGATGTACTGGTACTAGCTACGAATAAAAACTCGATACCTCAATTTCCAGCAGTAGGTCGCATTTCATATACGCACGGTACTTAAATATACCGCGGTACTCTACGTGATCTTCGTTAGGCTCAACACATTTTGAATTGTAGCGACAGTGACGTAAATAAACAAGTAGATGAGTCAAGTGTACATCACATTTGACTAGTATGGCATGACATTTTCTCAAATAATATTCTAACCGGAAGTGGTAGAAGATTTGTACACTTCCGGTATTATTAGAGACATCAGAGTAGAGATGGAATATATCCTTGTACAGCTCACAGATGGCGAGAAGAACCCTAGCAAAAGTAGTGTGACGTAGGTATGGGCTCGCCCACTTTTCCCATGGGGGTTTCAAATGACAACACGGAATAGCACACAGATAACTACCCGGAGTAGCAGACGACATCTAAGTATAGAGCACACCTCAAAAACCGAAAATGGACTTGACCGTGTCGTTGATCTTTCCCCGCTAACCCTATTTTAGGGTTCTTCTCGTCATCTGTGAGCTGTACTCGTAATTGATTACACGAAAACGCTGCACGTTATCTGTTACTGCTTTTGCTCTATAGCGATCAACTTTAAGGCCGGAATGTGTTTATTTCTGCACAGGGTTGAGAGAGAAAGTCGTACCTATTCTTAGAACACAAAATTGATTTTAAAAACTACTTTTTTGCTATATTTTTATCGTTTTTGCTCTACGTAGTTCAGTATTGAAACCAAGAGTTGTAGTGGATTCCTATCAGTTCAAGTTTTAGTAGAGAGTTAAAAATGGAGATGAAGTGTATTTTGGGGACACGTAATTGGTTTCAAATAAACTGCTTCTCGCTATCTATGACCGTTTTTGCTCTTCAGAGATCGACATTAAAACTGGAATGGTTGATAACTACCACTAACTTTTACCTTCTACACCTTGGTCAAAGTCCACGGTGATGTCTCATTAGTTCGTAAGATTTTTTTTTTTTTTTTTTTGTCTCCCAGATGGATGGATACACGGATACAAAAAAAAGGATGGTAAATATATAAAGGAGTTTTGGTAAACTCAAATCCCTAAAAAAATAATCGGATTTAGCAGATACTATTTGGCAAGGGCGCCGATTTCCCTATAACTTTGGGGGGGGCATACATAAAAAATACATATAACTATAAAAATACATATAAAATATATATTCATAAAAATACATGGGGGCCCACATGAGCTTAGGGGAGCCGGGGCCCCTTGGTCCCCCAGGATCGGCGCCCATGCTATTTGGTTCACATTCCAAATTTTTCTGCTCTTTATTATGATCACGTAATTGAAACTCATAATAGTGTAATGTTGTACTCAGTTACTCCTCACGATAACTCTTCAATGAAAGGAATTTTTCGAATTAGTTTTTTTTTTTTTAATTGTAATAAGTTAGACCAATTATCTCGGCCAACTTCGTTAAGGAGTTGATCCATTAACATCTTTACGCGTAACTACAGTGACTTACGTGAGTCCGTTACTTCACACGATAACTCTTGAACGAAAGTATTTTTTTTTCTTTTTGTCTTTTCTGTAATAGATAGCTACACAGAGCACTTATTGTGATCCTTTTTACTGTCTACTAGAATTTATTTATTATCTTTTCACCTAAAATTCAAGAAAGTTGCCGAGTTAAAGTGAAGATCTCGGTTTTCATTTCTAATGCAAATCGCCATTTGCCCCTTCTCAACACATTATTTGAGTTTCTGGATAACGTAGATTCAAAAGACACAGATTGTAATACCGGGGGAAAGGGAAATCCCTGTCCTGCCATGCTTCCATATTACATGTAAGTTGTCTATTGAACTCTAGTTGGATTCAGTGGTAAAGCTCTTACATCTGGTGAATGGGATCCCTGGTTCGATCCCCAACCAAGTAAGTCTATGGTGGGTAACAACATCGCGTCGGTGGGTTTTTCCCGAGGTACTCCCATTTCCACCCACTTTCTAATTCCATCAATTCTTTCATCCTCATTCACTTGCTTTAGTCGTCTTCCTTTAGCCTAAAGAGCATAATCGTTAGACGTTAAACTGAAAGATTTCATTTAACTTCATTTCTTGATGGATTCGGAATTTCAGTCAATTTTTAACTGCTGATTGACGAAAATATCATGGCTGATACACGATTAATTCATTCATTTGAGCTTAATATCATGACTGATACACGATTAATTCATTCATTAGAATTTAATATCATGACTGATACACGATTAATTCAATCATTAGAGTTTAATATCATGACTGATACACGATTAATTCAATCATTAGAGTTTAATATCATGACTGATACACGATTAATTCAATCATTAGAGTTTAATATCATGACTGATACACGATTAATTCAATCATTAGAGTTTAATATCATGACTGATACATGATTAATTCATTCATTAGTGTTTAATATCATGACTGATACACGATTAATTCATTCATTAGAGTTTAATATTATGACTGATACACGATTAATTCATTCATTAGAGTTTAATATTACGACTGATATACGATTAATTCATTCATTAGAGTTTAATATCGGTTTTCAGGACCGAGCTATATGAGACGGAACCTCTAATAATAGTGGAATCCGAACTTTAGGTTTGTATCCGAGGAAAATACCAATATTGGAAATGGAATCTAGGACCATAAGCATAGAACACAGACATGTTAGTTATATGGCTATAATGAGTCAGTTGCCTAACACAGAAAGCAACGTTGCGGCCTCCTGGATTATGACAGATGGCACGTTTGCAGATTGGACTACAATACTACTACTACTACTACTACTACTACTACCATTATTTCTACCACTGCTACTACTACTATCATTATTGTTTCTACCACCACTACTACTACTACTTCTTCGACCACTTCGATCAACAACTACAACTGCCGCCCTTATTACTACTACTACCCTATTACTGTTACTACTATTACTACTATTACTATTAATATTACTACCACTATTAGAACTACTACCACAGCTACTTCTACTACCACTATTACTACAACAACAATTACCATTACTACTACTACTACTACTACTACTACTACAAATAATAATAATAATAATAATAATAATAATAATAATAATAATAATAATAATAATAATAATAATAATAATAATAATAATAATAATAATAATAATAATAATAATAATAAACTATCTAAAGACAGTAAAAAGATTACACGAAAAGTACATTTATAAATGATTAGAATTAGGTTTGCATTTATAACAAGGCTTATTATTTAATATTTTCGCTGAGATGTTTATGAAACCCGTAGCTCTTACATGTTTTGAGGATTACATATTAGCGTTATGCAAAACATACATTTATAAATAAATGGGATATTTGATAGCCACCGTTAAAATTACCGTCACGGCCTAGAAAATCGCTCCAGGTAGCCATCGCAAAAAATTAAATATACCTAAATAAATGAAAATAAAAATAAATAAATAAATAAATAAATCAAACATTCACTTTCGTTCAAGTGTTAACGTATTAAGTAACGGATATACTTACTAATATTACAGTCTTATAAGACCTATTAACGTGATAATAATAATAATAATAATAATAATAATAATAATAATAATAATAATAATAATAATAATAATAATAATAATAACCGGTTTTATTCTGAGTACGCTGCTACGCACAATTTTTCTCTTCAGCCAGAGATTAAGCAGAAACTTCGAAATCTCGAATTCGTGCGATAAATTTTAAAAAGTCATTACATCTTAGTAGATTTTTTTGAATGTCTGCTTTATTAAATCATAATTCTATTTTCAACTTTTAAAACTTAAACTGATTGTTTTTTTTTTTTTTTAACATTTTTGGAAAAGTGCAGTTGAAAATATTTTGCAAACTTTGAAAGATTTTAACATTTTGGTAGACCCTACGCAGCGACAGAATATTTGTGTATGAGGAGAGGATAGGATCGAACCCCTTTCCTATACTTCAGAGGTGAACGTACTACAATAAGCCACCGACAACTCTTGAAGTAGTGTACAAAGCAAACAATTTGAATTATTATTTTCTATGTTTATTTTTATGTTTTATGTCGTAATACAATGAGCGAGACGCATCTGTATTTGTAAAACATTACCATGCTCTTTTTTTCGGTGCGTTTGAGATCATTAGGAGCAGAATTCTTTCGAAGAGCGGGAGTTTACGTTTTCCCGCCGGTTTATCTTCGGCTGATTGGTTGGTCCATTTGGGCAGTTACCAATAGGATCATGAAACAAGTGTCAAGGCCTCCATTGAAAAGTATGTGTGAATGGAGAACTGTAACTGAGACCTCCATCTCTGATCATTGTTGCCAACTACAATTTATTCTTGGTGAATATTTCTTAGGACTTTGGAGATGTAGTCGAAAAGAAGATAAAATAACATTGAAACTAAAGGTCAAACCAAATTTAAATATTCTTACGATTCTGAAGCACAATCAAAGATAAAGTAGGACTCCAAAGCAGCTTGAGGTCAGAGGATCGGTTTTGGTGCAAGTGGTTATGAATTCGATTGCTGTAACGGTCCATTCTCCATTAAACTACAGGGTAGCCCAAAAGTGGGTATACAGTTCCGTACTGATCAGTTCACTGTATTCTTATTGTTATCAAACAGGTAGATCTAGGTTTTTTTTTTTTTTTTTTGTATTTGTTCTTAACGCATTTTTACTTCTAACTTAAGTACGGAACAGTCGAAGCAAATAAAGCCATAGAGTAGAATGATACTTGATCAATGCAGTGGTGTATACCTTCCCTGTATAACAAGACTTCAACATAGGGTTAACTAAACTCTCTTACGCTAAAACCAACAAAAAAGCCGGCCAACGGTTTGGTCAATCTACCGGCTCCTGTTACTATTGTTCCCTGCTTTTATTTCACTGCCTCTTAATTTTAAAAGTTTTCAAATTGCCTTGTAATGCTGGGTGTAATCTGGCATTTATAGTTAGAAAAGAATAATATTGTTAGAAAAGTAATGAAGCATTACAGCATATGAAACATTAAAATAAAAACACAACTTGAACATAAATGAACGGTGGCGTATTTAAGGGGGGATTTCGGGCTTAAGCCCCCCCCGAAACATTACTATAGTAAAGTATATGAAATATCTTGCAGAATTTTCACATTTCCAGGCAAAGCTCCCCCGAAAGTTAGCAAAGCCACCCCGAAACAATATCGTAAACACGCCACTGTAAATGAATAACATCAGAGCGCCTACTTATGGTGTGAGGCACTCCTAGTTCGATTCCTGACCACACGAGTTTACAGGTGGACAACCTGGTGTCCGTGGACTTACTTGAGCTTTGATGCTAAGTTTCTCGGATTTCGAATTAATACAATAATAATGAACCTTGCAGCTATGATATACGATTCGTACTTGCCAAGACAAAAAATAAGTAAAACCTAAAGATATATTTTTAAAAATTCTGAATAAGATCACTTCTATATTATACTTTAAACTGATTCTCCGACAAGAATCTACAGTTTATATTCCAACATAATTCTTCAATTTTGCAATAAAACCACTTTGTCCGGTTTCGTTGTTTTTAGAAATTTGTTTCTAGTCAGTAAGGTCATTTAAAATTAATTCTGAATAATTGACTTTTCAATGTTTTTGTAGCGGCTAATTTCATAGTAAACGTGCTGCAAGAGAAAATGTGTTATAATGAAATGTAATGCAAACTTCAGATATTTAATGATGTTTGCAATAAAGAAAAATCGAAATGTGTTTATGAGTTATAAAAGACCCGTTAGTACTGTCTGATATTATTTTGTATACTTGAAAAGACAGGAAAACGCATCGATTAGAAGGACTGTAGGAATGATGAATATTATTATGAAAATAAGCTTAGTGAAGGGATATTTGCTGGATTTACTACAAGAATAATTGGTGGACAGAAGGTACTCTTGACTGGATTCCAAGAGATAAGAATGACCTGGGAAATATCCACACACGAAATGAAGAGGAGCTGAGGAGTAACCCATTGGAAAGAGTTACTCAAGAAAGATGGCTGTGGAAAAAAGTTGGAAAGACCTTCATACAACAATCAATTGCCAGTGGTTTATTATTATTATTATTATTATTATTATTATTATTATTATTATTATTATTATTATTATTATTATTATTATTATTATTATTAATGATGACTTTTTAAGCTAAGAGGAATCTACAAAGAAAGATTAATTTTAATTCTATTTCCATTGAAAGCAAAATCTTAGACTATTTTCACGACATTTGCACACACACACACACACACATAATATAAAATTAAGTTCTTCCAATGCTATTTTTCCTTGAAAATAGATATCGAAGGAGGAAATATTACTGAAAAAGAAAATAGCGCCTAACATGAAAGCAACCAGCATCGTCAGACAGATTAGCGGGACTGCATACACTACAAGGATATTAAATGTGCCAGATTACAAAATCGGCCACTTGGTGTATACTATGCGACATGAAACACGAAGATAGTAAAAAAAAAAAAAAAAAAAGCTTAGTTTCGATTAGGCCTTCAGAAAGTTACTTCTCACATATTTGTTTATTTTTTAAGAAGCGTACATATATTTAAAACTGTTTTGAATAGTCTATCTGCCGATTCCATGATAAACAGGAAATTGCCATAAAATCTACTGGAATATTTTTCATTGCTCGATAGTGAATAAGGTGTTTTTCCAACAGAAAATGAGGGTATGGAGCAGAGAAACTTCCATTACTCAAACTCCATACGCTAGGCACTCATTTGTAACTTCTTAATTCAAGTAAATCACTAACCTATCATAATGGCGGCTCACCAATGTACTTTGATTATGACTTGTACTGTAGTTCCGCAGGCGAAAAGAAGCAATGAAAAATGCAAGTGAACGATGATAAGAAGAATTGTGTAATAAGAATGGACGAGAAAACTGAAAAATTCTGAGAAAGTCAATAGACACGATTGTCTATCAAATTCACATAATTTAGAGTCGGAGGTTCGGGCGATCAAATCTGGGTGTTAACTTGGGTTCTGTACCAGATTATAATTAAATAATTGCTATAATTCATTAGCACTTAGATCTAAATATGTATTATTATTATTATATTACTAAAACAGTCATTTATGTATGGATACTCATTTTTAAAATAATCTTTATTTCGGACAAGTTCTCTGTAAAAAAAAAGCTCTCATCAACAAAAAAATGATTTGTCTGTGAAATTAACGTCTTTAAATAAAAAACTTTATCTTTTAAACAAGTAGGGTCTACGTACCGTTTCAGAGAGTGAAACTAAGTTTAAAAAAATCGAATTCAATACTCAAATTTGAGGTGGTGCAAGACTGGTTACAATAGAGTAATATTAGAACCTGTTTCTCTGACGCTGAAGCCATATCAAAAAGCTATTATTGCTATGCCTTACAGATTTTGTTCCATGGCGACAAAGGTTAAAAAAAAAAAAGTTTATTTCAACTACTTCCGGCTTGAATAAAGGGTTAAGGGAGAAGATAGAACCTATTCTTGCGACACTGAATCGATTGCAAAAAGTAGCTTCTTGTTATCTTTTACCGTTTTTACTCTACGAAAATCAGTATTGAAACCGGAAGTACTAGTAAATTTGAACCATTTCCGTTTTTTGCAAAAGTGTTGTGGATAGTCATGTTATGTTGTCTTGAGATGCTGAATCATTTACCAAAAAAAAAAAAAAAAAAAAAAAAAAGCTTCTCGCTGTCTTTACCGATTTTGTTCTATGACAATAAACGTTGAAACCAGAAGTAATATCAAATTTGAATTTTGGTAGAACGAAATAAACAAATAATAAAACATTTCATGCTATCTGTTACCATTTTCGTTCTACGACGATAAATGTTGAAACTGGAAATGGATAATTTCAAGTACTTAAGTATTAATGCATCAGTCAGGTACGTACTTTAAGGCAGAAGTAACGTTATTCCCTTTATTTGAATTTCACATGATTTCTCTATTCAAGTACGTATCATATAGGGTCTATATACCAATGTACCTAGAGGAACATTCTTTACACATGTCTAGCATGTACTTGTGTTGGGTGGGTTCCAGTTTGAATAGAGAGCTAATTGAACCTATTCCTAGGACGCTGAGTCGATTGCAAAAAAAAAAAAAAAAAAAAAAAAGTATCTTGAAAGCATTTACTGTTTTCCGCTAAAAAAAATCAGTATTGAAACCGGAAGTAGTAGTAAGTTTAAACCACTTCCGTTTCTAGTAGAGTGTTGTGAAAAATCATGTGTTCTTCTCAGATGCTGATCTTTTGAAAATAAAAAACTTGCTATCAGTTACCGTTTTTGTTCTGTGCCGATAAACGTTGAAACTAGAAATGGCAAATTTTAACAACTTACGGTTTTAGTAGAGGGTTAATGGAACCAATAGAACCTATTCTTGCTCCTGAACCATAGCTACTAACTAGACCAATAGAGAAGGGAATAGCGATATCGTTTCCATAGAAGAATCAATACCTACTTTTTGTAGGGGCTACTGAAACCATTTTTATGTCCTTCCCCAAAAATTATGAACGTAAAACCTTTCGCCATTGTTACGACTTACATATCGAGAATGAAAAATGTCCTGTGCTAATCTCTCAGTGATTACGTAATTACCATACTTTTCTTTCCGTCCTTCTTTCACTTTCCACTACATCTACCATATGAATCCTAGAAAAGAATAAAAAGAAACTGTTAAATAGATCTTGTACCATACCCGTAACTACCTACTTCCTGTATTGTCTTTATTGTGGCATTCAATATTTTTTTATCTTATTTCTAACTCACTGGAATTACTCGCTCTCCTCTCGCTCTGAAGAGGATGCAGCTCTCGGTGTACTTAACTATATTGTCTTCTGGATATACAAGAAATTTTCAGTGTAGAAGCTGGCAGCACTGGAGCTTGTTTTAGTTGTGGGAGGTGTGGGAGGTTGTTGAAAATGAACGTCGATTGCCTGAGGAGACAAGAGGAAGAGAAAGAAAGAGAGAGAGAGAGAGGGGTTAATATGAGATGGCGGCCCCGCAAAGATTAGATACGACCAGACAAAGGAATTCCAAAGCAAATCTCCAGAAACCTCACAGCGCTCGTGACACGGCAAAAAGAAACAAGTGCAGCGGAAGATTGGACAGGGTGGCCAGCGGTTGAATACATCTTCTCCAATTACGGGACCATGGGAAAATACCTCCTTTGCATCGGATACACAAACCAACAAAAGAGCAGAAATGACAAGATTGGATAAGAAGGATTTACATTGGGTGTTTTCTAGCTAAATGGAAAAATATATAAAACTATTATTCAATTGTAGGTAATCAAGCTCGGCATATTTGTTTGTAAATTTTGTTTACTTATTATATAGTAGCGTCA
Source organism: Thermobia domestica (assembly GCF_964235325.1). Lineage (NCBI taxonomy): Eukaryota > Metazoa > Arthropoda > Insecta > Zygentoma > Lepismatidae > Thermobia > Thermobia domestica. The sequence continues at coordinate 282,087,849 of NC_137456.1, read as the reverse complement.
ATTACGCGCTTCGTTGTGTTAAAATTAATAATATGTTCCGTTAGCCAGTCACTCTTTACTTATATTAGTGAAGAGCTCTGATATCGGTCATTTTCGATCATTTTTATATATCTCCCCCTCCTCCAAGTTGCGGGGCTGAATTTAAATTTAAACTGCATCAGAAGTGTCATTATTCTTCTCAACGACCTCGAAAACTATAGATTCGGCACTATAATATCGGCCATTTTCGATCATTCAACTACCCTCCTCTAAGTTGCACCGTCAAATGTATATGATAAAAACCATCCCAGGTCAGAACCTCATCTACGTTGAAAGTTTGATTGAGATCGGTCAGGTGGTTCAAGAGTTATTAGATAAATCACAAACAGTCACTTTCAGTTTTATAATATAGAAGATAATAGATATAATTAATAAAGGCTGTAATTTTTATCAATTTCACGTTTCCAAAATACTGATAAACATTAAATTATTATTATTATTATTATTATTATTATTATTATTATTATTATTATTATTATTATTATTATTATTATTATTATTATTATTATTATTATTATTATTATTATTCACATTACATCTGAGAGTTAATTTAAGCAATACAGTATTAATAAAGGTTATCACATTACTTCTGCTATTTTCATTGTTTCCTATATAAACCAGCGTCTCTCAAACTATGTTTCATGGACTATAAGATCTTTGTCCTCGAGATCTCCATTTCTGATCCTATTACATTGGACATTAGTCCCATATAAGATGGAAAAATATAAAATTGAACCGATTATATACAGTATCACACACCACAGTTGGGAACCCAAATAAAAACTGGTATAAATAATACAAATAATAGATAATATAATTGAACAAGAAAAATATTATATAAATTCTAATAGCTTCTATAGATGTATAATAATAAATTATTCTTGATAGACTTTAATTAATAAAAAGAAGTCTAATACCTATTTCCTAACGAGTATAAATTTGCTTTTGAAGTGATAAACGGTAGGTGATCCGTGCAAATTTCTAAGTAATAGAAGTGGTTTTACTTGAAAATGCTTGTAAGCTTGATAAACGTTGACATGGTTTGTCTCAAAATGTTGGACAGAAAGAAGAAAAGTAAATCCACAATATTCGTCCTTCATCTGATTGTTAAAAAAAAAAAAAAAAAAAAAAATCATGAGTTTGACCGAACTGACCCGAACTGGATCAAACTTGGCATGGTGGTAGATCTTGACGAATGTAGTACGCATATTAAATATGACGTGCAAGCCTTGTGTTCCTGGATTATGGGTCATCAGAGCTTGTGTTTTAGACTTAGTTAACTTTTAAAAATATTGTAATTACTTTCTAGAATAAAAATGTGTGGACAGACTGTTATCAAACGTTAATTTGAGACATAAAAATAGTGATGAGCAAATGCAAGACCAAGACCAAGACCCAGGTGGTCTTGGTCTTGCATATCCGGTCTTGGTCTTGGTCTTGCACTCGAACACTTGATCTTGGTCTTGGTCTTGGTCTTGCACACCCAGTCTTGGTCTTGCAAGTCTTGCTTTTAAGAAATTTTATGCTTTTTATAAGTAAATTTTCTCTGAATATAAAGGATAGTAAGTTCTACAATGCTCCAATAGTAACGGAAATACAATGTATGTTTCTAAATGTAATATAAGTTTACCTTCGTGTAAGTATGATGATAGTGTACAACATAGCTGATGACCTTTATTTTTTAAATGGGTGCCCACGCTTCACTACTTACAAGGTAAATGACAACATTTCGTAATCTGTTTATATATTTTTTTTAACAGATCCAACGCTCCACTAGTTCCCAAACCGGGGAGGCTACCCCTGTGACGCATGAAAGAAAATCAGAGGCACAAATTATTGAAATACCATGAATTGCGAAATTACTTTTACACTCTAAAGGCGTCAGATTTTTCTTTTCAACCACGATTAGCTAATCCTTGTGTTAAACAAACTTCCAATTAAACATTGAGATTTTGTTTTACTGAATTCAATATGTACTCTATGGAGCAGAAACATGGACATTACCAAGGATCTTATAAAATAGAGGATCTGCCCTTACTACAAAATCTTGAAATCATACGTCACAGTTTCGCCACTCCTACTCTGCCCACTCCGCCCAATAGGATCGCAATGTTTTGAGCCAACAAATATGGCGGAAACGAAAGTAGCCAATCAGACAATGGCAGAAACGAGAGTAGCCAACCAGACGTACCGATGCTCGGTTGTTTTTTGGCTTCATCGATTTAATAGGATGAAGATACATATGGGAAGATCCTCTATTTATAACATCCTTGGACATTACGCAAAAGCGATGAAAAAATTGCAGACTTTCGAAACGTAGGTATGGGGGAAAAAGGAGAGAAGGGGAAAAGGAAGAATTTTAGATATTGATAAGAGGAGGAAGAGGAACTGGTTGTGATATTCGCTGAGGAGGACGTGCTAGAGGGTATGGTGGAAAGAGAGGGAGGGAGCGAAGGAGACTGTAATTGAAGGAATGCATTAAAACAGAAAATTACCACGTCAAGACGAAGAGACTAGCTGAGGACCACCGTACATCGAAGCTTCAGTTGCAGCAAGTAACCTGCCAATAATGGCAGAATAGCTATGATCATGATGATGATGATGATTGTTTAGCAAATTAACCAAAAAAGAGAAAGAGAAAAATTAAAATAATAATTATTATAATCAAAATTCTTAATATTTTAGAATAATTTGAGTGAAAACATAAAACGACTCAACTGTTTATGTCTTGTGTGTAAACTCAATTTATATAAATGTACTTTTGACCTATATTAGAAATAGAAAACAAACGGCCTCAAACTTCAAGTTATTTGAAATAACTACAAAATCAGTCTCACTTGTAAATATGAATTACTAGCATCAATTACCACTTCGTTGGGTTAAATAAAAAAAAAAATAATAATAATATGTTTCGTTAGTCAGTCACTTTTTACTATTACTAAAGCGCTCTCTGATATCGGTCATTTTCGATGAGTTTTATATTTCTCTCCCCTCCTCCTACCCAAGTTGCGGGGCTGAATTGGATTTAAACGGCATCAGAATGTCACTGTTCAGCTTAGATACGACCCCGAAAACTATGTCACTAATATCAGACATTTTCAATAAATTTATATATTTCCTTCTCCCCCATGTTGCAAGACACGGCATCGGAAGTGTTACTGTTCATATCAATGACCTCGAAAACCATGAATTGGACATTGATAATGGTCATTTTCGATATTTTTTACATTTTTCCTTCCTGCCCCTCTCCCAAGTTACGAGGCTGAATTTGGTCGTAAACAGTATCAGAAGTGTCAGTATTCAACTCAACGACCTCGAAAACTAAGAATTCGACACTAATATTTGTCATTTTCGATTATTTTTATATTATCTCCCCTCCTCCTCCCCTAAGCTGCATCGTCAAAGTGATATGAGAGAAACCATCTCAAGTCCGAACCTTATCCATGTTGAAAATGTGATTGAGATCGACCGGGTGTTTCAAGACTTATTAAGTTTTTTTTGTTTATATATATATATATATATATATATATATATATATATATATATATATATATATATATATATATATATATATATATATATATATATATATATATATCTTCCCCCTCCTTCTCCTCTAGGTTCTATCATCAAAGTGAAACTATATATATAAAAAAAAAAAACTTTCCAGACCCAAACCCCACACATGTTTAAAATTTTATTAAGATGGGTTTGGTGGTTCAAGAGTTATTAAATCACAAACTTAGTCACTTTTATTTTTATTTATATTGATTTTTGTATATCTCCCCCTCCTTCTCATTCCATTTTGCTCCGTCAAAGTGTATTGACAAATAATATTCTAGCCTTGAACCTCATGTATGTTAAAAATTTGATCGAGATTGGTCGTTTGGTTCAAGAGTTATTAAGTTTTATTTATTATTTTATAACTCCCCCTCCCCTAAGTTTTATCATCAAAATGAAATGATGAAAACACTCCCAGGCCCAAACCTCATCTATGTTGAAAATTTGATCGAGACCGAGTGGGTGGTTCAAGAGATTAGGAGTCACAAACATAGTCACTTTCAATTTTATAATATAGATTTACTGTTGTAGTATAATGTAGTATGGCTCAATCCTCGATGTGCCGTATACCTAAGGAGGATAAGCATCCGCCCATGAAATCAAACTTGCGGTCACATGCACTAAGTTTTTGTCAATGTCATGAAAATGTTATTTCGATATTAATTTTATGAGCACATATTAAAAATTTTCAACGGATGCTTGAGTCTCGGAGCCAAGGCCATACCCATGTTGTCGGCACCACCTATGGTGTACAGAATTACCGATGTTCAATACTACATTTCTTTTTAGTTTTGGAAGAAGAACACCACTAATATGCTTTGAAATAAAATGAAGCATCTAGTTTAACGTCCCACGTATATGTCCCAAGGCTAACGGAGACGGTGATGATGAGAAATGACTGAAATGGTGGAATGAAGAAAGTAGGAGGAAACGGAGAAACCCCAAGAAAACCCACGCACTCGGTGTTTGTCCACAAAAATAGCTCACATGGCGCAAGATGACACCTGTGTTTCTTGAAAACGAGCGATATCTACAGAAAACGCGAACTATCAATTTAGAAAACGTCATACTGTAGCTATATGCTACAGGGGCAGATCGACTCGCATGGATTGCATAAACTACTGGGAATACATTCACGATAGTAGCATTTTTACTGAAGACAAGAAATCCATTCCCTTCTTTCTTACATTCTATAAAAAAAATCAAGTAGTGAAGGTACTTGTGCAAGGTTCTCGCGCAAGAGTCTTGATCTTGATCTTGCAGGTATGGTTTTGGTCTTGGTCTTGGTTCTTGGTCTTGCATCGGGATTCCTGGTCTTGGTCTTGGTCTTGCATGCAAGACTCTTGCAAAAACTGCAAGACCAAGACTCTTGCGCTCATCACTACATAAGAAGGAAACAAAGCTGTTATTAAATGTTAATTTGAGACATAAGAAGATAACAAAGCTGTTATTAAACGTTAATTTGAGACATAAGAAGGTAACAAAGGATTAACTACTCACTAGTTGAAAATGCGCCCACTGGCTGATCAAACCCCTCATCGAGTGTAAAGCCAAGCAGGAGCAGAGACTTAGAAACACAATATAAACACATAACTCTCGGTACATTTCTGCACCATAACAAAATTTTCATCAGACCCTTCTCTCTTTTGACAATCTAGGGATGGTCCTTTCTTTATATATCATTCAGATAATCTCACTTTTTCTTAGCATAAATTCCTTCCTAATCATTGCTTATGTTAAACACTTGATTCAACACTTTTTTATACAGGGTATTTGAAAACAACACCGACAACGTTTAGGAGGTGATTCCTGAAACCATGATAAGACAAAAAGTATAGACCAACTTGGGTGCACAAATGCTTCCTTTCGGAGTTATAGGCTACCGGAATCATGAAAAATTGAACTTTAAAGGCCCATAGCTCCAAAACTATAAGACCTATCGTAGTCAGGTCAAGACTTCACTTAGGAACTAATATGTGCCCTATCCTAAAATCCATGTTTTAGAATCGTAAGGTACTCACGCAACAGTTTTTATAGAGGGAGTTTGACTACGGGCATATAATTTGAAGTATTCACCAACTACCCCTGTAAAAATTGTTGCGGAAGTACTGAAAGATTCTGAGACATGGATGTTTGGATAGGGCACATACTAGTTCCTAAGTGAAGTCTGGACCCGACTGCGGTAGGTCCCATAGTTTTGGAGCTATGAACCTTTAAATTTCATTTTTTCATGTTTTCGGCAGCCTATAACTCCGAAAGGAAGCATTTGTGCATCCAGTTGGTCTATATTTTTTGTCTTATCTTGGTGTCAGGAATCACCTTCCAAACGTTGTCGGTGTTGTCTATGTTTCGAAACACCTTGTATATACTGTTTGGAAATCCATTCACTTTTTTGTTTACTCCATTTTCTTTCCTTTCACTTCTGTTCGCCTTTTCTCGTTTGCAGGGATGCTCGTTTGCTTTTCTCCTCTCTTCATTCTGAACTCTTTTCCTTTGTTCACCTTTGTTCTTGTTATCCCATTTCTATCATTTTTCTACACTAGTACCAAAGTCGGGGCTACATTGTCCCTCCGCATGTGGTAAGAAACGTCAGAGGCCAGCTTATAAGAGTGGTTAAAAGGAACTGCCTTTAGAGTATTCCAAATGTACGCGTACCTAAACTTTAGATATGTCCAATGAATATACGGGCAGAAATGACTGGTAAATGTGTATTTGGTAACGTGTAAAGTGTCTTAACGCTGTTTAAAAGTAGTTTCTATGCCCGTATATTCATTGGACACATCAGAAGTTTAGGTACATTTTGACTAGACAGTTTTTATTAACCCCTGTTGGATGCATTCTAGACAATATTTGTTCACTGATTGAACACCCCAGGGCATTTTTGAACACGTTCAACAATAATGAAAGATCTAAAATTTCTCCAAACAACGATTTACATTTTGCAGTGTCAAGCAAGTCATCTAGTCGTCCGCTTTCAGTGTCTTTGCCTCTTCTACATTTGTAGAAAAGATATAACGCACTCCAGGAAAAGGTGCTGAATATACCAGGCAAAAGCTTACGGCAGAAGGGAGGAATAGAATGAATCAAGTTATATGTCACGAAGAATATTTTCTCAAATGTGTTTAACCTGGGGACCAATACCCTTGTGTAATAAGAGTTCGACTGCTCTGTTATCGAGGAACAAGAATTCTACAGTTTGCAATTTAGAAGTGTTCAGGAGAGGAATCATGTGGGAGGCGGTGAAATAAAACGCAGAATTTCTTGCGTGACATACTGGTTATGATGGGATGATGTGCGTGAACTGGATTAATACGTACGTTGCGCTTGGAATGTGGCTAAAGGTATATTTTGTGCGTGATTAATTATTATAAGAGAGCCCTTTCTGTTTCTGTTAAAGAAGAAACCCTTTTAGATGGTAAGCTCTCGATTTTTTTCTTTAACTTTACTTTGACATTGACTTTCCTTAGGGTATCAAAAAGGAACAGAGTTTCCTTAGGGTATCAAAAAGGAATAGACCATTTTCGTTGTTTGCAACTTAAGATCAAGTTAAAGATTATTTTCAAGAAAAGATCAACAAAAAAGTAATAATTATTAAAGTAACAGGGGCGCATCCCCGGGAAGTGGGGTATCGAGTCCGGAATCCCAAAAACTTCCTAACATACATTTGCGCACTTTCTCAATAAAACTATACTTATAAAATGTTTGTCACAGATAGTTCAGCCGGTCGCTAACAGATGACGTTGGAACGGCTCAAACACACAAAAGGCTGTTACGGCAACTACTCCCTGTTCAGCGTAAGCTCTAAACTCCGATAAACAAAATATTTGTATCCTTCCGCTTGTCACAATTACGATTGGCTAGTAATGTATCACTCCCACTCCCCACGGGGAGAAGCAAATTATACACGTGCATTTTGACAATACTGTCTCATGTTGTCCAGATACTTACAGCAACAGCAGAAAAAGAAAAGAAAAAACTCGAAAGATTAAAAAGGAAATATTTGAATTGTTGCTTAGTGAGTAAAGATTTACCTTGTTGATGTTTCACCACAACAGTCTCTAAACCGGGATTCATATCAGCCATCTTTCAGACTTAAAAGCAGAACAAGCCTCCACAGTTGAATTGGCGCCATAATTACTGCGCATGCTTAGTGTTTATTTCTATTGTTTCATTAACCACATTCTATTGCAGTATTATTAGATAATCCGTATTATATTTTTGCAATTTATAATAATATAGTAGTTGTATATGGAGTTTCATAGTGAAAGTAATAATCAAATCATATGAACTATTTTGCGGAGGAGTACAAGCATCGGTAGGCCAACAACAAATCAGTGAGATTTAGTTTCACGTGGCTTTGTTTATCGCAGTTTAGAGCTTAGGTCGAACAGGGAATAGTTTGATTTTTATATCATCTTGTTCAACTAAAGCCTGTGACAAACATCTTGGCATTTCAGCTAAACGAATAAGACGCAAGCTCTGACGCGATGTTGCCGAGTGCTAAGGGGTGTGGCTATGGCTAAGCAGACGAACTACAGCGCGATCAGGTGGCAGAGGATAGACGTGGGTGTGTATAAAATAAACGTGGCGCCGCCTTCAAATGCCAAGATGTTTGTCACGCCGTTTAGGTGTCACGTATCGTTTCGTCCTATCTTTGTATCTACAATATTATAGTACAACAAAAATTGAAACTTTAGGAGTTAATTGTAATTTTGGGCAATGTCTTGTTAAAAAATCTGTTCACTGTCATCTTGCTTAGGGTCATAATGAATAGCTTGAGAAAGACATGCTTTAATATCAGTTTCACTTAAGTAAATGGTCCTGTTATCGTACAGCGTCAATTTTTAGCTTTAAAAACACTTGTTTATCTCGAAAACTACGCATGAGGATTTACGTTCATGCGTCTCATTTTGTTCAGTTCAATGAGATCTATAGATTGATATATGAATCATTTTTGAACATTTTTTCCAGTATACGATAATAGTATTGCAAAATTTCTGGTTCTCAAGACTGGGGCTTGGTATTCTTAATTCAAGTATAACGACCCGTTTCACATCAACGGGAATAGAACCAAATACTAGTTCTAAAGTTGAACGCTATAACAATTTGAATACATGCAAGTATAATTCCAAGGGCAATCTATCTAAAGTCACTATATGACTTAAGAGTCTTCATTCCGGCGAAATTAAAATACCGCTAACTTTACAGTAATTATGTGATATCTTCAAATAGATAAAAGATAATCGAAATGTGGAACAAGAGCGCCCTAGACAATATTATTTTACATGTAAAACCGTGATCACGACTCACTTATCTGCTTTCGATTTTGAAAATCGGCATTTATTTTCGCGTTTCTAAACGGCTGAAAACGGAAAGCCACTAGGTGACTTGTGGTAATGGTGCCTCATGCAAAATAATATTGTCTAGGGTGCTCTTGTTCCATATTTCAATTATCTTTTATCTATTGGAAGATATCACATAATTACTGTAAAATTAGCGGTATTTTAATTTCGCCGGGATGAAGACTCTTAATAACTTTTGAACCACTCGACCGATCTCGATCAAATTTTCAACATAGATGACGTTTGGGCCCAGAATGTTTTTTATCATTTCCCTTTGACGGTGCAACTTAGGGGAGGAAGAAGGGATATACATATACAGCCGCGGATCCAGCATGTGATCAAGGGAGGGGCTAAACTATAGTTTGCCGCTTTATCCAGTGTAAAGGAAGTAGGATTGAGGCCTATTTTATCCAGTGTATACCTGAGTGTCAAGGGGGGCTACAGCCCCTATAGCCCTTGGATTGGATAGGATAGGATTTTAGATTTCTGGGCTTTCAGCTACTAAGGTCATTTACCCCTTAACGTTTTTGAGGGATGACGTCTCTCGGCGAGCACACAATCCTGGGAAAGGAAGGAAGGAAACGGCCTAGGACCTATAAGTTAGGTATCACCCCGGCATTTGCCTGGTGTGAATGAGGAAAACGCAGGAAAAAGCCTGAAAAAGCGTTTTATACATTTTCGACCGAGTGGCCCCACCGAGAATCGAACCCGGAACCGCTGACACCGAAGGCGAGAACGTTAGCGATTACGCTACGCGGGGCCTATAGCCCTTGGATTCGTGCCAATATATAATCGGAAATGACCGGTATTAGTGTCAAATTCATAGTTCACTGAGATGAATAGTGACACTCCGATGTGATTTGAATCCAAATTCAGCCTACAATAGTAATGTTTAATTTTTATTTATATAGATTACTTATTATTTTTTGATTTTTCATTATATTTTCTTTGTGTCTATCGATTTCAGAGCTCTTCAGTAATAATAGAAATGTGACTGACTTACGGAACATATTACTTTATTATTATATTATTATTTTAACCCAGCTAAGCGGGTAATTGACGCTAGTTGAAACATACAATTCAAATTAAGTGTTAAAATACAAGCGTATGGCTTTCCTGAAACACATTTTTAACACTTGTATTGAGTGTTGTATGCTGAATGAATGAAAATTCTTTCCGTTATTTTCTGGCAATTTTTCACTATTTCCTCTCAAATCAGTAGGAGGCGCATGTAAGATTGTTACTCAGTATTTGTTTTACAGCGCTGTTAAAAAGTGTACTTAACAGGCAGAAGGAATACTAGTTGTTTTGTAACTGAAAGCCGCAGCATGTTTTTGGAAAAGATGATTTTATTCCTAGAGGCTGCAACACGCAAAACGCTGTACTACATTTTGGTTGGATGAGCGTACAAAAGGCAAAACCTTCAGGTTAAACTACCTGTAAGTTGTGTAGGCAGTATTTTTAATGTGGAATAGGGCGGTCTGTCTATGTTGACATGATTTTCCCATGAGATAAGTGAAAAAGGAAAAAAGACGGAACTTTGAAAAGCGAAGCATAAACATTTTGGGAAATATTTTATTCTACTTCCACGTTATCAAGAATTTAAACGTGTATACCCTTGAGCACAAAATAATATTAATATTTCAACAGAAAGCTTTCAGTTTGCTCTCACAACTTTTATAATAATAGTATACTGTCTTTCTGGTTTAGTATTATTGCGAACGGAATGAGAAAAATAAGTTATTCGCTCATAAAGCTAAAACAAATCTTGCATTCCTGTGATGATCATATATAGGGTAACGCATGAAATAATTCTCTGTTTGATTCTTGAAGAGCAGTTATATTTTTAAGTAAAAAGTGCAATAAAGAAAATTTTAAAAAAGCCGTCAAGATATGAACGGAAAGTTTTCATTTTTTCTTTGTGTTCCTTTTTATTTTTTTCTAATGGGGAATTTTAGCTGAAGTAAAGAATATTAATGTTGATATGAAGAGTAAGAATCTCTCACACTTTCATCCATGGCAGTTTCTCTCAAGCTTTTTTTTTCAAGTGAAGGCCACTTTTATTAGTCTAAATGTTCTATCACCCTACCATTGTTTCCTTCGACAACAATTTAGGAATGGCCTTCTAGAGCGGATTTTTGTATTTATTGAACAAATTCCCAGATACAGCATAATTTTGCTATTTTACACAGGGAAATGCTAACAAGTAGGAAAAGAAAAAAGAAGAAAACGAATAAATAAATAAATAAATAAATAAATAAATAAATAAATAAATAAAAATAAATAACAACATCAATAATATCAACAAAGACTGTTCAAGTAATATTATTTGGCCAGCATGCGTTTTATTGCTCTTTCAAACACCGGGTAGCTTAAAAAAATGTCCACCTCACTAGTTAGATTATTATAGCTAATAGTTCGATATTCTACGAAAAAGAGAGCTCTGTATAGTTGTCAACCTAGGGCATGCAAGATGAAATAGGGAGGTATTCCGGATTTTGTGGAAAGGGACACGTAACACGTAAGGAATAGTTGTTAAAGAAGCGCTTCTGATCTTAGGTTCCCATTTTATGAAGAAATTTCAAGTCAGAGTTATTTCTGCGTACCCCCGGCGTCTGGATATTAAGGTATCGCAAAATTTCCTCCTTAGGTAATATTCGAAGTGCGGGAACACGAAAACGTACTGTTGCGATAAAGAAATTGAGAACAGACTCAAGTCTAATTTTGAAGTCTTATGCATGAAGTTTCTCGAAATATTATATATGGGACACTTTATCTATGGAAAACTTTTCCAAATTCGGACATAAATGATGTTTTCATGACATCATAGTTTCCAACTTTAGAAAGTCCACAATTAATTTTAAGTGACAGGGCAGCTCAATGGTAGCGCGTTCATCTCTTGCGTGAAGGGTCAACGAGTCGGCTTCAAGTCTTGTGATTTGCAAGTTTTCTTGAAGTTTCTCAACAGTCTGTACAATGTGATGTGGTTAGTAGTGTTACCCAATTTTAAGTGACAGGGCAGCTCAATGGTAGCGCGTTCATCTCTTGCGTGAAGGGTCAACGAGTCGGCTTCAAGTCTTGTGATTTGCAAGTTTTCTTGAAGTTTCTCAACAGTCTGTACAATGTGATGTGGTTAGTAGTGTTACCCACGATACGAGAAATAAGGTTCTCTGGTCTCATGTTGGTTATCGAATATTTTTTCGTCTCGGAAAAGCGAGCCAGATCTCAAGCAAAAATAAGATTAATGAGCACGACTTTTACTGAGCCCATGTTGGAGCTAGTGCGAGCCTGAGATCGTATAAGCTCCAGTTCGAGTTCAATAAAGCTAGAACCAAATGAGGTTAACGACAATGACTCTCATTGAGCTCGTTTAGAGCTAAGTCGGATGTATCCAGAGTTCGAGTCCAAACGAGCTCGAGCCTCAGTGGGGTTAATGAGTACAACCTTCATTGACCCCATGTTGGAGTTTGTACAAGCTCGAGCCCAAGTTCATTGGAGCTCGAGTCCAACAAGGTTAATGAGAGCCCTTGTTCGAACTAGTGTAACCCTGATACTGAGTCCAAGTGAGCTTGAAACCCAATGAGGTTAATCAGCGTTACTTTCGTTGAGCGCGTATTGGAGCTAGTGCGAGCCTAAGCCGAGGTGTAGCTCGAGCTCGAACCTCAGTAGGGTTAATGGGCACGAGCTTGATTGATCCCATGTGCGAGCCTGAGCTTGTAAAATTTCGAGACCGAGTTCATTAAGGTTCGAACCCAATAAGGTTAATGAGCGCCACTCTTATTGAGCCCTTGTTTGGACTAGTGTAAGCTTGATTCTGTCTCAGTGAGCTCGAACCGCAGCACTACCCCGAGTGGAGTGAGTTCTGATTTCAAATGGTCATATCTGGTCCTGAACAGTATTTGAAAGAAGGGAAGAACTAGAATAAATCCCTCTCAGCGGGAATCGAATCTGGAAAACCTGGTAGGTAGATAGGCACATTGACGCATTCGCCATCCTGAGTATAATTTTATCTATAGTAACAATTTCGGCATGATATTTTCTAGTTTGCCCTTAAATGTATCGAGGCTAGTTAAAAGGAGATATAGGTCTATATTTCATTGTGGAATTGGGTGAGTTGCTTATGTAGTCTGTGTTGTCGCATCACGACTTCGTGAATAATTAAGATTCATTTTATTTTTTCTTTTCTTTTTTTCTTAAAAAAACTCATCTAATCTGTTTTTCTTTTAAAGTCTTGCTTCTCCTTTCATCATTTGTTATCCTTTTCTTGTTTTTTTATTATTATTTCTTGTACCTCTTTTACCTATTGGCCGCTCCGACACGACTCTACAGGACTATAATTTAGAAAGGACTCGGCCTCAACTTTCTAATTTAAGGCGGGAAAGCTTCACCACAGTCTATGATTAGTCTCATTCGCAAAGTAGGGTCGAACAGGGAAGACGATGATTGGAGAAGAGTAGACGAGTGCATTCCTTTGATGTTATCGCCCTTGAAAATTTATGAGGCGTGCCATTCTATAGAAGGTCGAATTAATGTCTTATACTACAATCAAGGACTTTACTTTTTGGCTGACTCAAACCATAAAAGCGCCAATAACGACAATAACAACACATTACGTGAATTACATCGTCTCAGTGCTCTCAAGAAAAAACTAAATAGAGACACATATCTGATGACGTAATTAGAAAGAGAATTACTTCAGTCGATATAAGTAATTATATGTGTAAATTGAAAGTAATGTAAAGAGTCAAAATTGCCTTACGCTTTTGACAACAACTATTACCTTCTTCTTCAATTCTTCCTCCTCCTCCTCCTCCTCCTCCTTCTTCTTCTTCTTCTTCTACTACTACTACTACTACTACTACTACTACTACTACTACTACTACTACTACTACTACTACTACTACTAATAATAATAATAATAATAATAATAATAATAATAATAATAATAATAATAATAATAATTGTAGTTTTGCGTCATTCAATTATGACCTTTAAGATAAAGGAGACGAATTATTATTGAAAGTGAATGATTATAAAATAATTAGTGGAATAATAATGCACGAGGAAACGGGAAATCCCCGAACAAGATGTCCACCACAAACTCTCATGCCATCGGATCGAACCTGAGCTCACCAAAGGTGAGCGCTCTGCCACTTGGTCAACGTGCCTATAATAATACTAATACTAATACTAATACTAATACTAATAATAATAATAATAATAATAATAATAATAATAATAATAATAATAATAATAATAATAATATAATAATAATAATAATAATAATAATAATAATAATAATAATAAGTAAAAATCCATACTTAAATTTCTGACATGGAAAATTTATTATTATTATTATTATTATTATTATTATTATTATTATTATTATTATTATTATTATTATTATTATTATTATTATTATTATTATTATTATTATTTCCTGCACGTCGCAAGTCCATCACTGTTGTTGCTGGTTTCCTGACAAATACCTCCCCAATTGTTCTCACGATGCTAGGTAAATGCACTCTGAGGAGGCACGGTGGCTCAGTGGCTGAGCACCCATTGAATTTTTGAAAATGAAATTTTTCAGTTTTACGTCCACGGTTATGCCGCCTAGGTTAAAGGAGACGGTGATAATAAGAAATTAATGAATTGATGGAATAAAGTGGAAGAAAACTGGAGAACTCCGAGAAAACCCATCCACACACAGTGTTTGTCCATCACAAAATCCGCTTGGAACTAGCTGGGATCGAACGAGACACACCACGCACCAGAAGTGAACACTCTACTACTGAGATGCCTTGGTCCCTTCGAAATTATACTTTCATGCGGTGAATATTGAAAAAGAAAGTGAATATAATGAATGTGATCCCAGGTTAAATTTTAGATTGGGAAGCATGTGTATTGAATAATAATTTATCAATACCTATTTTAGACCCTTCAGCATGTAGAGAAGCGAGTGAAATTCCGGCTGAGTTAATTTTAGCCGAAGGGAAAAAGTTTGGAACAAGATACAGAAACTCATTTTCCTTATCTGGAACAAGGAGGAATTACCACAAGAGTGGAAAGGATGAATCATTGTTCTAATTCACAAGAAAGACGACAAAGCAGGTTGTAATAATTATCGAGGCATTTCTCTTGTGTCAACATCCTATAAAATGCTATCAAACATTTTATTAGCAAGATTGATCCCATATGCAGATAAAATTATTGGAGATTATCAGTGTGGATTTAAAAGAAATCAATCAATTATCGATCAGATATCTACCATTTGACAAATACTTGAGAGGAAATGGGAATACTCCGGTACATTAATTTATTTATTGATTTTAG
This sequence comes from Thermobia domestica, assembly GCF_964235325.1. Lineage (NCBI taxonomy): Eukaryota > Metazoa > Arthropoda > Insecta > Zygentoma > Lepismatidae > Thermobia > Thermobia domestica. Next base: position 282,072,574 of record NC_137456.1, on the reverse strand, counting down.
AAAGGTTTACGAATATATTAAGAAAGAAACATTGTATAACATTTTTGCAGAATTTGGAATGTCAAAAAAGCTAGTTAGAGTAATTAAGATATGTTTAAACGAATCCCAAAGTAAAGTACGAGTAGGAAAAGTCTTGTCCACTAGCTTCCACTTTGAGAATGCCTGAAACAAGGAGATGAGTTGTCGACATAGTTATTCAACTTTATTTTGAAGTATGCTCTAATGAAAATAAAAAATAGCAACATGGGCCTAGAGCTAAATGGTGTTCACCATGCTATGGTGTATGCTGATGATGTAAATCTGATAGGAGAATAATAGAAAGAAATGCAAAGGCCTTATTAAACACTTGTAGGTTTAGAAATAAATACAGAAAAAAACTAAATACATGGAAGTTCGCTGGGATCATAATACTGCAAATTCTGGATGCGTCAAAGTATCAAATAATACTTTCGATAAAGTAGATACTTTCAAGTATATAGGATTAAAAACATATCGACGGAAAAATTAAATGTCAACTGATAGCAAGGGGTTCGTGTTATTATTCAGTTCAAAATCTTTTTTAATCGCGAATTGTGTCGAGGAATTTGATTGAAGCTTAAAATATATAAAACCTTAATCATGCCTGTTGTTCTGTATGGTTGCGAAACACGGCAATTTTCTTTAAGTGCAGAATGCAGACTGAAAGTATTTGAAAATACAATCCTGAGGCGAATATTCAGACCCAAAAGGAACGGGGAATGGGCAATGGCTGAAACTGTATAACGAGGAACTGCACAATTTATACCCTTTAACAAACATTGTTAGAGTCATCAAATCCAAGAGGCTCAGAGGAGCAGGTCATGTAGCGAGAATGAAAAAAAAAAAAAAAACGCTTTAATTGTACTTGCCAAAATACATCTTAAGTATTGTTAACATGTAGAAAATTTGGGTTAAATTCCAAAGTTGGGCGTCCGTTTCCAGCAACATTTTTAAAGTTTACAGAAAAGATACGGATAATTTGATCGTTTGTGTGCTTGATAATGTATAAGAGTCTCGAAAAATCTGTTTATTTGTTATATATAAGTGGTTATAAACATGGGACTATACTAGTAGAAGAAACAAACGAGAAAAAATGGCCTAACCCGGAAATAATTGCAACACAAATGTTTTTTTTTGTCTATCACTTCCAAATAGCGTTGCTAATAATATATTCAAAATCCGCTTTCTTAATGCTTGGGGAAAGTCCGCCATCTTGGATTCAATATGGCGGCCACACCGAGACATCGACTCACACTTAAATGACAATATCTACTCACAGATTTAAGCTGAAAACTTCGTTCCTGCGCCATTTTCAAGATAATAGCATACCTTAAGGGATGCAAGTTTGCATGCCGCTATGTACCACCGCCATATTGAAAAATGGCGGCGATTATTAAAAAATATAGTTTCTTTTTCAATTGGTAATAATGTTTTATTGGCAGATAACTCAGAAACTAACAGAGATATGCAGAAATGTCTTGAAATAAACGTAAAAGCTCATGATCTTAGCTTTACAACGAGGGTACTTATGTTCGTTTATCTTACAAAGTAACGGAGCTAGTCGAATTTATGTGGCACTGGGTGTGTGATTTTCGATAATATGACTTTTTTCTCAGGTTCCTGCTAGAAGCTAAGTAGACGCAGTATACGGATTGACCAGTAAATAATTGCAACACAAATAATTTTTGAACCAGGATTTATAACAAGGTGTATTTAGCTACATATTAAAAATCTTCTACTCACCTCCTTGGGAAAAGTCCTCCGAAATTTCGTTGAAATATGACTTCTGAGATTTCGTTCAGATGTCGCTACAGATCGCGATAATCCATCATTGAAATGAAAGAAGATGTAAAAAAATTGCTCAAAATTACGATATTTCTTCAGTCCTTGTTATGGTTAACGCTATATGTCTATTTGAAAGGCAAGAATTAAAACAGTGTAGCAACCTCTTCATTGAAAAAATTGTCCTCGTCTTTACAAAGTTTACACCGTTTTCCAGATTATCACAAGTTTCTTCCAGGCAATTGTCACTAATTTATATTAGTAATAGATCACGTTTCTGGTATGAATACTTCATGTCTCTATTGTTTTCATGTATGTGTATATATAATGGATAACAATTAAAACAGTGTAGCTATCTAATCATTAAAATGAATGATCATCTTCATAAAATTCTAGAATTTCTTTACACATTGCACAAGTTTCTCTCACATAATGCCCACATTCAATGTACAAACTATATCTACTTTGCACCGCATACGTGTATGTTCATACCTTATATGCATATTCAATACATAAAAACTACATTAATAACTAAAACTAATAATTTTCATTTTCAAAAACATCAGTTTTGTCTCACATTATCAAAATATTTAACCAGAAACTGGTCACAAATTGATGTACAAAACTGTCCATACTCCTTGCATCAACACACCATACTGACATAGTTTTCTGCGGATATATATATTTAGTAAATGGCAAATAAGCAGCACACCAACCTAATTACTAATACAAGTCGTCTTCATTGTCAGAATGTTCTGATTTCCTTTCTACATTATCACAAGTTTGTCCCAGACACTGTCCATAAAATGATGTACAAAACAGACCATACTTCTTGCAAGAACACTTCATGCTTATACAATTTCCATGACAATTGCAATGAATGATTTCCAGTATATTATCAGGAGCAGGTTTCCTGCCCATCATCACTGGAAAATACATTCCCTTATGTAGTCGCCATCCCCAATGTTCTGGTCGCATTTGAGAGGATAGACTTTTCCATTCGATGATTTGGTAGTAAACACGCAGAGAATGATATTTAAGTGCATCAGGAGCGGGGGGAAGGTTTTCTGGTCGTACAAAATCTGTTGCTATACTGATTTTGCTAGAAAACATTCTTATTCTTAAAGACACAAGAGATTCATCTTCCTTGCATTTGTACAGCCTTGCTGTTGCCTGTTCTCCAGCACGAATAATTTCTTCTTTAAAGGCATTTTTAGAATTAAAAATAGAGATGGATTTCTGAAAGGCCTCATCGGAATTAGCTAGTTGTAATGCCACTTGTTTTCCTTTTCCAAAAAATCGTGATGTTGTATCACAACCAAGAAATACATGGATACATAGAAAATTGTTACAGAGTTCGCCAAGGTCTGTTTTCGTAGATTTAATGTCCCAAAGCCTAGTTTCTGTTTTATAAAACAAAGCATTCGTGTTTGAAGGTGATAGACTTAGGAGAAGAATGAGTAGATCAGTATCATTTCCAACAACACAAGTATCTTGGTTTGGTGATTCTTGAATAGCTGTGTTGACTATCAGTGTGTCAGCATCCCTGTCTGAATACAAAATTGAAATCCAGCGCAGAAAGCTCCAAACCCAATTTTCGAATTAGTCTCTCCCTTTTCATAGAAAGTTTCATTTCTGGAGAAAGGAGCACTTCAGGAGCGCTCAAACCTCTAGTTCTCCTTAGATGTGTGCAATCCTTTATCGATGCACCACTAATGTAACCATCGAAAATAACTGAAGCGTCACTGAAGTGTGTCTTCATGTAAGAAACGTAGGACTCAAATACTGTTTTGAATGTATGATTCACTGGCCAATTGACCTGGTGGAGCATCCACCCACCGTCAATCACATATTTACAAGACGTTGGTGTATTTGAAGGTGAACTTGTCATTTTCCATAAAGCATTAGCCAGTGCTGATTTATTTGTTGGTCGTAGATTCTCATAATCTTCAAATAAAGTTCTTGGAACAGAACAGAGGAGAAAACGTCTTCTAGATTCATGTTTCCTCTCATAGCAACAATTGCTAATCTTTGGAAAAGCTTGTTATGTTCCATACTGATTGATCCGGTAATCGTATGTATGGATTTCTTGTCTGCTATTGTAATGGCTTTATCCTTCTTCGAAAACATGAATGAGTCTGACGAATTTCCCTTCATTTTTAGTAAAATATTTTGTCCAACACATTTTGCTTTATCAACATTGACACGATCTTGGGCAGTTAAATCGTTCGTAATATTAATAAGTTCCTCTTCAGTTCGGAACGGCTGACATAATGTTAAGAAATCAAGTATTTTTCTTTAGTATCAGCTGCATCCCTACTCATCCTCTTCAATGAAATATCTCTATGCTGGTTGGTGTGCTGCTTATTTGCCATTTACTAAATATATATATCCGCAGAAAACTATGTCAGTATGGTGTGTTGATGCAAGGAGTATGGACAGTTTTGTACATCAATTTGTGACCAGTTTCTGGTTAAATATTTTGATAATGTGAGACAAAACTGAAGTTTTTGAAAATGAAAATTATTAGTTTTAGTTATTAATGTAGTTTTTATGTATTGAATATGCATATAAGGTATGAACATACACGTATGCGGTGCAAAGTAGATATAGTTTGTACATTGAATGTGGGCATTATGTGAGAGAAACTTGTGCAATGTGTAAAGAAATTCTAGAATTTTATGAAGATGATCATTCATTTTAATGATTAGATAGCTACACTGTTTTAATTGTTATCCATTATATATACACATACATGAAAACAATAGAGACATGAAGTATTCATACCAGAAACGTGATCTATTACTAATATAAATTAGTGACAATTGCCTGGAAGAAACTTGTGATAATCTGGAAAACGGTGTAAACTTTGTAAAGACGAGGACAATTTTTTCAGTGAAGAGGTTGCTACACTGTTTTAATTCTTGCCTTTCAAATAGACATGTAGCGTTAACCATAACAAGGACTGAAGAAATATCGTAATTTTGAGCAATTTTTTACATCTTCTTTCATTTCAATGATGGATTATCGCGATCTGTAGCGACATCTGAACGAAATCTCAGAAGTCATATTTCAACGAAATTTCGGAGGACTTTTCCCAAGGAGGTGAGTAGAAGATTTTTAATATGTAGCTAAATACACCTTGTTATAAATCCTGGTTCAAAAATTATTTGTGTTGCAATTATTTACTGGTCAATCCGTATACTGCGTCTACTTAGCTTCTAGCAGGAACCTGAGAAGAAAGTCATATTATCGAAAATCACACACCCAGTGCCACATAAATTCGACTAGCTCCGTTACTTTGTAAGATAAACGAACATAAGTACCCTCGTTGTAAAGCTAAGATCATGAGCTTTTACGTTTATTTCAAGACATTTCTGCATATCTCTGTTAGTTTCTGAGTTATCTGCCAATAAAACATTATTACCAATTGAAAAAGAAACTATATTTTTAATAATCGCCGCCATTTTTCAATATGGCGGTGGTACATAGCGGCATGCAAACTTGCATCCCTTAAGGTATGCTATTATCTTGAAAATGGCGCAGGAACGAAGTTTTCAGCTTAAATCTGTGAGTAGATATTGTCATTTAAGTGTGAGTCGATGTCTCGGTGTGGCCGCCATATTGAATCCAAGATGGCGGACTTTTCCCAAGCATTACGAAAGCGGATTTTGAATATATTATTAGCAACGCTATTTGGAAGTGATAGACAAAAAAAAAAAAAAAAAAAAAAACATTTGTGTTGCAATTATTTCCGGGTCAAACCGTATATTGCCTCTACTATACGGCGAGCGGAGGGAACTACTTGGCGCAAGGTAACCGAACAGTTGCATTGTGGGAAAGAAACGAGCATTTATGTTATCAACATGGCGAATGTACAAGGGCAATGTACTAACATTTTTAACATTTGTGAAGCAATACGTTGATAACGAGCAAAATCTTTTAAAAGTATGTTAAGAGCGCGGATTAATGAACCTAATAACAAATTGCAGAAAGTGTGGAAAGGAGATAACAGCAAAAAAACTTGGCGAAAGCGGACGCCCAACTTCGGAATAAATGCCCAAAAAAAAAAAAAAAAACGCTTTAATTGTACTTGCCAAAATACATATTGTTAACATGTAGAAAATTTTATGGGTAAATGTTCCTAAATGTTATTTATGCAGTATCATCTACTTTTAACGTTAGGCTTATTTTTTAGTCCTAACAACACCTAAACTTTATCCCATATAAATAATGTGTACCAAATAATTTAACAACAATTAGCATGTAGCAGACGTGCACTTAAATGCAATTTTGAATTCCCACATAAACTGATAATTATAACGCATATATAAAATTTAGATGTAAACGCTGTAAAATCTATCAAAAACAAATCATTCTTTTTCTTCTTTTAACAATAATTTTACATTGTCATGAATTGGCACCAATTACTGCAATATATTTCAACAAGTATACATGGTAGTTGTATCTTATGCTTATTTATTAAAAGTGCTATTAATTCTTAAAATAAATTTGTTTAGTATTCATTCATAGTCAATTAGTTGTAATTAGGCCATTTTTCGTTAATATTCACAGGCAGACTACATATATTGAAGAAATTTGTAATTATAACAATTATTTGAAGAGTAGTTGTTCATTACAACTTTCTACTCTTCTATTATCATTTGGGGGAGGATTAAATATTGTTTTCTTACACTTAAGAAATGTCTAGAACCGGCCCTCCACATTGTCATTAACAAATCAAAGTAATAAGTAAAAACTAGTTGTGACTCGTATTGAAACGTGTGAATTGCGAGCGAAATGAGCAAGAAAACTTAAAAAAATTATTTCTTTGCAAACCACCAACAATATTGATTTAATAGGGCGCCAATACTTACACGGGGCGCCGCGTCGTTTGCTCTTTTCCAACATTTTTCTTTCTTCTGGCTCGTTCGGCATCCCCTTGCTATCAGCGCCCGTGTCAACCACCCCGTTCCCCCCCTTGCTACGGCTCTGATCATTAACTTTATGGGCATCATTTTAAGTCGTGATCACGTGACTTCGGTCACTTTCGGAACTTGTTGGCTTCAAATGTAGTAGAGTATTTCATTGCCTTTCATTTGGTGCCAAAATTATTTAAATCTTTCCATTCCAAGCGCAATTATGCATATTTTAAGCAAATGACTCAAATGTGACTGAAGTTACGTGATCAAAACACAAAATGGCGTTTATAAAATTAGTGATACCACAATTTGACATGACATACTACCTACGGTATTTATATATAACGCATTCTACCAAACTGTGGTGTCCAACCTTATGTTAGATGTAAAATTGTGGTACAGGTGTATCATTAACTTTATGTGTGCCATTTTAAGTCGTCATCACGTGACTTCGGTCACTTTCGGGACTTGTTGGCTTCAAATGTAGTAGAGCATTTCATTGCCTTTCATTTGGTGCCAAAATTATTTAAATCGCTAAATTCCTAGCGGAGTTATGAACATTTTAAGTCAGCGACTACAGAATGTGAACGAAATCTCGTGATCAAAACAAAATATGGCGTCCAAAAATTAGTGATACCACATTTTGACGTGAAATACTACCTAGAGAGTTTATATACAACCCATTCTATCAAACTGTGGTATCAAACCTTAGATGTAGTGTGGGTTGTGCCAATTTCGTTTTTAGAGGCCTTTCAGACATTAGCTATTTGACTAATGAGCTTCTTACGAAACTTTACAATCCTGATCTTTTAACATTGATTATAAATACATCATAATGAAAGAGACAGTTACAATTTTTGTTTAAATTTTGGAAAGAAGAAATTTTAAAGAGCAATAGATCAAAGATAATGAAATGAAGGAAAACGTGTAGTGTTTACGTGAAATTAAAGTGAAATAGCCTACACACTGACCTATGTTTTCTTTATTTAGAAAACGTACTGTTTACAACCGAAAATGTTAGTTTTGTAACCTTGCACTTAGGTTGAGAGCATAAGAGCCGAAATTACTTGATTCATAAATAGTCTTTGGTGTGAATGATCTCGGGTTGGTTTCTCGTTGGAGATTAAAAAAAAAAAAAAGTTACTGCAATTAGGGAGTTATTTAAAGTAAGGGATATTGAACACCAGAGTGATAGAAGGCGATGTGCGAACCAAACACAAGCCGTTTGACTGGCCATAACACTTCATATTTATATATGTATGGAAAATTCCCATGAAACTTGTTTTTAAAAGGAAAATCATATTAAAATTCATTTTTTAAAAAAGAATGCAGAATTCTTTTAATAGGCGTTGTCCCTTTATTTACTCTGCTTCATATTCACCTCAGGAGTCCTGCGGTTTTTCTATACATAGCCATGGATCAACCAATAATATTGCAGTGATTTCTTGAACACGTTTTGCCTAGATGCACAAGTAAATGATGTCAGATTGCATCTGCGTTGTAATTACTGTTATTCCTTTGAAAACTAAAGACGTCAATTATACTATAATTCTTGATTGTCAAAATACTGGTTTGTTTTCCATTCTTTGATTTTTCAGAAAAGACCTATAAAATATCCCTTCTTGCAAAGATTTTGGGTCCTTGACACTGGAGGAAGTCCGAATACTTTATTTACGTGTACAAGCAGCTACCTGTGTGATGATTTCTTAATTATACAGTACTTGCACGATTTATCTCCCATCCTAATTCTCAATTTGTTCCTTGACCAGCTAATAATTATTAGTTTGCCATATCATTTTTTAAGTCACAGAGGAAGAGGGAACAGTGGCTCAGTGATACAGCGTTTATCCGTAGTGCGTGAGGTCTGGTTCGATACCCGGCTAAGTAAGTTTATGGTAGACAACATCGTGTCCGTTGACTTTCTCGAGGTACTCCCGTTTCCTCCCACTTTCTCGTTCCACCAATTTTTGCATCACCATTCACTTGCCTTAATCATCGTCTCCCTTAGCATAATCGTGGGACGATAAATTGAAAAAAACAATTTCAAATCATAGAGGAAAGGAACTCGCCACCTTACCCCTGTCTAACTGCCTTAGTGGCCTCACCTAACTAACTATGTTAGAGTAAATGGACTGGAACCTGCATTTTGGGGAAGAACACTCAAACATACTATAAAATTTCGTACCCGTTAAACAAGAATCCAGTTAATAATACAATACAAACTTCTTTTTATTCTTTAAATTCGAAATACATACATAAAAAAGTACAAGATAGATAGTGCAGGTGTTTTTTTTTTAAGCAAGTTATGAAAATGTTTTATTTTTATTTTCTAAATTGTAAATATCATCTGAAATTTTGTTTTCAGTACAAGAAAAAAATAATTCAATTAACATTCCAGTATAGATGACTCGTTCTTGTTTTGCTTACATGGGAAGATTTTTTTTTTTCAAAACACGTTGTAAATTAAAAATGATCATTTCAGAAAGCCTAATCTTGAAATAAAACCTTACAACTACTCACAGAATAATTAAAGAACCTTTCCCCTTTATTTTCTAATTCCTTGCGGAAATCTTATGCTTCAATACTTATTGATATTTGCTTTATGTCGCTCATTTAGTTTCATTCGTGGCTACACAGTAAGACATCTTGTATTCCGATGACGATATGCCACTTTATTCGTAAACAATTGTAATTACACGGTAGACATTTGAGTAAGAAGCTGGAGCGTAAGTACTGTAATATGAATTAAAGCTAATATGGAGTACTGGAGATGATACTTTGTATAACCTCTCCATGTTCAAATGAATGAATGAATGAATGAATGAATGGGTGGATGTTATTAGTGAGTTCTTGCTTCGATTGCATCTTTAGTTAACAATGTCTTTCTCACGTCATTCTCTTTTAAACCATGTCACCGGGAGACACCCTATTACATCCGGTGTTTCTACAGCAACTATCCTTATTAAGACAAACATCTGCTATTCGATGCAGTTTTTTTTTTTTCGTCCTGAAGGAGTGTTTCCACTTCTTTTTCGTTCATTTTCAATGCCCTGATCACTTGCTTATAAACGAAAGGAACCCACACGCAAACGAAAAATCCCTTGGAAATTAGGGACTACACCCTACCCTCACATACGTTTGCACCAGACACATATACACACACATATGCCTTGATGACCTTGCGAAAACTCATTCATACATACGTTCAGGTCCATTGATTAGTTGTTTTCTGGTTGTCCTTGGTAATGGAAGACATATGAGGATTGATTTCACGCTCAAAAGAATATGTAAAACACAATTCGCAACACCCTATTAGAATCTGTATTATGTAACAGTGACTTCTATCACAATAAAGATATCTACACCGTATATTTTCAGCATGTTTTACGTTCTTGCCCAATATAATTTTATTATTATCCTTTCATCATCCTCTAAGAATTTTTATTATTCTACTGGTACAATGTGTGGATGGTAAACTGTAATTTTCGAATTATTTATAATCTAGTTCCTGGATGTAGTATTGTTTGAAAACCTTGTGATTACCCACCTTTGTTTTCAAGAGAAATCCTTTGATTTTTTTTTTTTTTTTTTTTTGGGGTCATCTTCCTGTACACGGTATACGGTAGTAGTATAATTAGGGATGGTTAAACGGATCTGGATTTTGGATATCCGGATAAAACAAGGCTCAGTTGTCACGTTCCTCTAAGGTTCTGATATCATGTATTTGCTTTTTTGGCCCCTGAGATGCAAGCACTATACAGTAGGGTTGAGACTTGCTAGTAATGTCTTCATCTTACTTATATTCTCTATTTGAATACTTTGTCTAGATCTTCAGTTGAGATCCGATCTTCGAATTTTGATCTGCATTCAGAATCTTTGAGTCTAGGTCCAGATTTTTGGACACAGATCTCCAGATCTCGTATACACGAATCCTCTGGAAGAGAAATATGAGGAAGATTTTAAAAAATCTCGACAGAACCGAGAACCGAAAAATCTCGAAAATCTCGCAAGTTGAAAGAATATTTATTTATTTATTTATTTATTTATTTATTTATTTATTTATTTATTTATTTATTTACAAATGTTTTAGAACAGATCTTAGTCCATTTTACACTGAAACAATAGTATGTATTATATTTACATGGACGTTAATTGTCTTCTGAAATGTTTCTTACAATGAAAAATATCAATATCAGATAGTAAACTATTGTTCAATGATGTCATCTGAAACAGTGTTTCTTCCAGACACGTTTTTTTTTCGGCGGGCACTGCCCCCCGGAGAAGACCAAAAATATGTATATGTCTATAATATAATAAATAGAATAGTAACAGCAGTGCCCTTCCGGAATACTAAGTGTGCTCCCCGGAACATTTTTCTGAACGAAACACTGATCTGAAATAAAATAATGTTGTACTTGAAAATCTAGGAGTAGCATATGTTAATAGGGAATGTAGGGAGAGAAGGAATAAGAAAATTAAGAAGTGAAACCAAAAGTTTGGAGTCATTTTTTTCATTCGTAATCTTCTGGAGAAGAAGCAAATCGGCCATCATGCAATGTGCATGTAGTATCTGAATGCTAAGGTTATTAACGAGCTGGGTTCTGTTAAGAATACACACCGAAGAAACTGACAATAGCAAGAAAAAAGATAAGAACAGGCTATGCTAAGAGATGGTGTTTATGGCTTTTGCAGATGGCGTTCCGAGTTCCCTTTAAACGCTATTAGGAGCAAATGGGAGGGCTGCAGTGTTGCAACATCTTGTCTATTTTGTTTAAACAGATAACAAGATGTATCTACTACTTGCTTGCGTTCGGTGTATCTGGTTGGTCACATCCCTTTACCATGTGGCAACAGCGCGCCATAGACTTCGTTTGATTTGCTTAGCCCGCACACCATAAACGCTTTAATTTCTGTCAATATTTCCGGTGGGTTCCTAAGAAATGCGCTGCATATAGAGCTTACTATGAATATGTTTTTTCGCAGGTCCTCTGCAGCTCAATGATGTTTGTAATGCTTATGTAAATTCCGTAATGAAAAAGAAAATAGGAATTTTTGTTTTAAATTTTCGAAAGAAGATTTAAAGAATAAATGGACCGAAAGATAAGGGAAGGGAAAAGAGTCTCCATCATAATAAATGAGAAACACACAGTGGGCTATGCTTTCCTTATTTGACAGACGTATTGTTTAGAATAGAGACTGTGACTTTTGGAACCTTGTACTCTTGATGACACCGATAGGATTATCTCACGAGACAAGAGCTGAGGCTATCACATATCGAAAAAGATGTCGTGAAAATAATGTATCGTTTCCAGAAACTGTATACTGTATGTTTATATTCCAAGAGCTCTGTCTCATGGATGACGTTCGTAAGTCCTAAGTGCTGAAGTTCTCAAATATAGACACAAGTCCTAATTTGTACGTACACTTTCTTCAGTTTAGAACTTTAGGGTTTGTGCGACTAGATGAGTTTTAGGACTTCCGCACTTTAGGACTAATGCTTCTACATTATTTTCAGGACTCGTGCACTGCCGATACCCCTGTCTCGCCTCGTCTTGCCTCATGGACAATCCTAAACATCGAAAATGACGAACTCACTTGGCTCATCCTTAGACAAATCAAAGATAAGGGACGTAAGCAAACCTATTACTTGAAAATAAACGGGAATCATATACCAGGTTATCCTGAGCCAGATTTATTTTATTCCTTCTAGTTTCTCTTCCCTACATGTTTTATTCTTTGCTCCGTGAAGAGATATAAGGAAACGTATTACATGAAAATAAACGGGAATCATATACCAGGTTATCCTGAGCCAGATTTATTTTATTCCTTCTAGTTTCTCTTCCCTACATGTTTTATTCTTTGCTCCGTGAAGAGATATAAGGAAACGTATTACATGAAAATAAACGGGAATCATATACCAGATTATCCTGAGCCAGATTTATTTTATTCCTTCTAGTTTCTCTTCCCTACATGTTTTATTCTTTGCTCCGTGAAGAGATATAAGGAAACGTATTACATGAAAATAAACGGGAATCATATACCAGGTTATCCTGAGCCAGATTTATTTTATTCCTTCTAGTTTCTCTTCCCTACATGTTTTATTCTTTGCTCCGTGAAGAGATATAAGGAAACGCATTACATGAAAATAAACGGGAATCATATACCAGGTTATCCTGAGCCAGATTTATTTTATTTCTTCTAGTTTCTCTTCCCTACATGTTTTATTCTTTGCTCCGTGAAGAGATATAAGGAAACGTATTACATGAAAATAAACGGGAATCATATACCAGGTTATCCTGAGCCAGATTTATTTTATTCCTTCTAGTTTCTCTTCCCTACATGTTTTATTCTTTGCTCCGTGAAGAGATATAAGGAAACGTATTACATGAAAATAAACGGGAATCATATACCAGGTTATCCTGAGTCAGATTTATTTTATTCCTTCTAGTTTCTCTTCCCTACATGTTTTATTCTTTGCTCCGTGAAGAGATATAAGGAAACGTATTACATGAAAATAAACGGGAATCATATACCAGGTTATTCTGAGCCAGATTTATTTTATTCCTTCTAGTTTCTCTTCCCTACATGTTTTATTCTTTGCTCCGTGAAGAGATATAAGGAAACGTATTACATGAAAATAAACGGGAATCATATACCAGGTTATCCTGAGCCAGTTTTATTTTATTCCTTCTAGTTTCTCTTCCCTACATGTTTTATTCTTTGCTCCGTGAAGAGATATAAGGAAACGTATTACATGAAAATAAACGGGAATCATATACCAGGTTATCCTGAGACAGATTTATTTTATTCCTTCTAGTTTCTCTTCCCTACATGTTTTATTCTTTGCTCCGTGAAGAGATATAAGGAAACGTATTACATGAAAATAAACGGGAATCATATACCAGGTTATCCTGAGCCAGATTTATTTTATTCCTTCTAGTTTCTCTTCCCTATATTTTTTATTCTTTGCTCCGTGAAGAGATATAAGGAAACGTATTACATGAAAATAAACGGGAATCATATACCAGGTTATCCTGAGTCAGATTTATTTTATTTCTTCTAGTTTCTCTTCCCTACATGTTTTATTCTTTGCTCCGTGAAGAGATATAAGGAAACGAATTACATGAAAATAAACGGGAATCATATACCAGGTTATCCTGAGCCAGATTTATTTTATTCCTTTTAGTTTCTCTTCCCTATATCTTTTATTCTTTGCTCCGTGAAGAGATATAAGGAAACGTATTACATGAAAATAAACGAAAATCATATACCAGGTTATCCTGAGCCAGATAGTTTGTTTCCTTCTAGTTTCTCTTCCCTATATCTTTTATTCTTTGCTCCGTGAAGAGATATAAGGAAACGAATTACATGAAAATAAACGGGAATCATATACCAGGTTATCCTGAGCCAGATTTATTTTATTCCTTTTAGTTTCTCTTCCCTATATCTTTTATTCTTTGCTCCGTGAAGAGATATAAGGAAACGTATTACATGAAAATAAACGGGAATCATATACCAGGTTATCCTGAGCCAGATAGTTTGTTTCCTTCTAGTTTCTCTTCCCTATATCTTTTATTCTTTGCTCCGTGAAGAGATATAAGGAAACGAATTACATGAAAATAAACGGGAATCATATACCAAGTTATCCTGAGCCAGATTTATTTTATTCCTTTTAGTTTCTCTTCCCTATATCTTTTATTCTTTGCTCCGTGAAGAGATATAAGGAAACGTACATGAAAATAAACGAAAATCATATACCAGGTTATCCTGAGCCAGATAGTTTGTTTCCTTCTAGTTTCTCTTCCCTATATCTTTTATTCTTTGCTCCGTGAAGGCACATAAGGAAACGTATTGCATGAAAATAAACATGAATAGTATCAGGCTATACTGAGCCAGACTTTTTGTTTTCTTCTAATTTCTCTTCCCTACATCTTATATTTGCTCCTTGAAGGGACGTAAGGATACGTATTACATGAAAATAAAAGTGAATCATATACCGGACTATCCTGAGCCAGATAGTTTGTTTCCTTATAGTTTCTCTTCTCTACATCTTTTATTATTTGCTCCGTATGTTTTAAACGCAGTCTTTCCCTTGATATTTTTCCTCCTGCAATTCCCTCTGTAGCCAATAGCGAAATCACTCCACGTCTTTTAATGTGTCTAATCATTCTCTATTCCTTTTCTACATAGCATCCAGAATATTCCTCTCTTTTCCTATCGTTTCCATTACTCTCTTACCTTACTCTCTCATATAAGAGGTGTAACGTTTGGAACTTTACACTTTCATTGTCACAGTATGTGACGAAATAACTTGATTTATCCATTCCGTGTTGGAATGGATCATTATTTTGTATAGCCTTATTCCCCCCCCCTCCCAAAAATTGACTACCAAATTGCTCATTTGACAAATTAAGTAGTGAAGGAGGTAACTTTTTTTTTTTTTTTTTTTTTTTGTATTCCATGGCTATAGCTCTTACAATTATACATACAAAAATGAAAGTCACTATGTTTGTGATTTCGCACCTCTTGAAGTACTCGACCGATCTCCATCAAATTTTACAAACACAGATGAGGTTCGAGCCTGGGATGGTTTTTATCATATCACTTTGACGGTACAATGTAGAAGAGAGGGAGGAGAGATATGTAAAAATAAATAGAACTTAATAACTCTTGAACCACGAGCCGATCTCGATCAAATTTATCACATAGACGAGGTTCAGGCCTGGGATGTTTTTTTTTTTTTAACATTTTACTTTGACAATGCAACTGATGGGGGGAGAGGGGATATATATAATAACTTAATAACTCTTGAACTGCCCGACTGATCTCGATCAAATTTGCCAGATAGATAAAGTTCGTGCCTGGGATGGTTTTTATCATTCCCCTTTGACGGGGGCAACTTGCGCAAGAGGAAGATATATAAAAATGATCCAAAATGACCGATATTAGTGTCGAATCCATAGTATTCGGAATCGCTGAGACGAACAATGACACTTTCGATGCCATTTAAATCCAAATCCGGCCCTTTATGTCCAAAATGGAACGTATTCTTCTCTTGCGAAGAATAAATAGTCTGCTAGTAATTAAATATGGCAAAATTATTATTGAGATTTTTTCTTTCGTTTGAAAACAATTACATTATGCAGATTGGACAGTGTTTCTCAACGTGCGGTTAACAGTTTCCAGGGGATTTCCAAAAGGATGCTGGAACAAAAAAGAGCAATTGGAGGGCGATTTGGTATTTAGGGGGCGTTTGACAGTTTCATGACCTGTTAGATTTTTTTCTTATTATTTCACGAAAGCCATTATGAATTTTACAAAGTATCAAAAGTTTAGATTGTTATCACAAATAATAATGCATATTCTTCAACACTGATTTTAAAAATTGAAGCCTTTTTCTGGTTTTTAGACAGCTTCATCTAATTTCTAAGTTCAATCTTGTGAATGAGTAGATTATATGAAGATGAAGGAGGGGGGGGGGCACTCACATTCACCCAAAGGAGAGCTAGGCTAGAAAAGTTTGAGAACCACTGAGATCGGAGAAATGTGCTGCCATCTGTACTAGTGATTATCCACTCTTCTTAATAAATAAAGGAGTAAGACCTCTTCAATGAAGAAAGAAGAATTAATGAATTGTAATTACTTCTTTAAATTAATTGTAACTTGAAAACATGCATTTTGTGTTTTCTTGTCTCATGTTTGCTGTTCGTAATAACCTTGTGTTACCGTGATAGGCTTAAAAGTTTTTTTTTTCTTTAAGAAAATTAACGTCTACGAACTTCTATTTTTATTTAAAAAAAAACAAAACAGAAAAGCATTGCCTTTTCACCTTTTTAATTAAGGGTGATAAATGTGTTTATTGAGTGACTAATGAACAAGGCTTCACTTCATCATTGTAACGAGTAGTTTATTTTATTTTATTTTATTTTATTTTTTGTCTAGTTGTATATAATATAGTAATTACTTCACATACCAAAAACAGGTTTTGCAACATACGCAAAAGACTGGAAAATTCATATAGTCAGTATACTTTGTTTTTGCATTATATTCACGCTCTTGACAAAATTACTTTCATATAATTATCAAGACACACACATACAAAATAAAAGTTGAAAGATATTAAATACTTAAGAATCCAACTCTACAAGACTAAGTTACTTTGACGTTCGTAGGTCCTAAAATCAGTGGCGTATCTTATGGGCCCTCACGGATCACAATGCTGAGGGCATATTTAAGTTTCAAAGATTTGTTATTCGTAACACAATTAAACATTTTTGTCGCTCAACGTTAACCTAAGAGTTTTATAAACAATTCGTTGGAACTAGAGTGCGCCGATCGATTTGCACTTTTTCTGTTCTACCAAACGACCGTTTTTTTTTTCTGATTCTTGAATTTATCAGTACTTTTTTCTTTAGAATGCAATAATTAAATGTTTTTTCCTGTTATAATGGAAGTACGAAGGTGGAAGGTACTGTTGAAATACCACATGGGGGGGCACGGTGGTAGAGCGTTCATCTCTGGTGCGTGGGGTCACTGATTCATTCCCAGCTCGTGCCAAGTGGGCTTTGTGGTGGACAAACACTACGTTTGTGGGTTTTCTCGGGGTTCTCCCGTTTCCTCCCACTTTAAACATTCCACCATTTGATTTATTTCTCATCATCACTGTTTACTTAAGCCTAGCCGACATAACCGCGGGACTTCAAACTTAAAGATTTCATTTCTTTTCTTTGAAATATTAAAAAAAAAAAAAAAAAAAATCCCAGGCAAAAAATAGAGAAAACTTTGTTTTTTTGCAAGAAATCAGATTTTTTTCGAGCACTTTCATGTGTAGTTATTGGCTTCCTCAGCACCCTGCTTCTGCATATTTTAGGCTTAAACGCGATGTTAGCGCCATATGAGAATTTTCCATTGACAGTGGAAGTGCATTTAAAATTTTAAACGTATTACGGTGGTTTGAATTCTACTTTAAACTGTAGGCCCATGCCTCATATAACCTCGGTGTTGAAAAGCTATGCTAAGCATCAACGAAGCAATAAAATAATTTTACGAGGTAAAACGTACACATTAGGAGAAAGCCATACTTATTTCTTAACTGTCTGGGTTTCATATAAAATTAAATCGGTTAACTTTTTTCGTCCCACGGTTATACCGGCTAGGCTAAAGGAGACAGTAATAATGGGAAATGAATTAAATGGTGGAATGAATAAAGTCGAAGGAAATGGGAGAATCCCGAGAAAACCCATGCAGCGAATGTTTGTCCATTACAAAGATCACTTGGTGAGAGCTGGGATCGAACCAAGAACTTGAAGCACTCAATTTAATTTGAATTTTACTAACATGCACATAAGAAGTTTAGACTACAAAGTGATTTTTTAAAAAAAAGTCTAGAGAGTTCTAACTGGTATAATAATGAGTATGGAGAGGAATGGTGGATTGTAAAAATAACGAGAAGTTTTAGAACAAACTGGCGCAGAAGGGCAATATTGATACTAACCAGGGATGATATCGAAACTGCACCTTGAATTAGGAGACATTCTATATATTTCCTGATAGGACATCTCAAGCAAGTTCCAAAACAGGGGTTCGTTTCTTGCCCGGAAGTGACCCCGCCTTTGCAGGGGCTAAAATATATAGAACATTTTGATCTATTTTCTATAGCAGGTATACATAAATTATGTTGCTACCCCTAAAAGTTGAAACCTATGCTAAAACGCCAAAACATCTGTTTCATCATTGTAAAAGCATGTTTTAACGAAGTGAAAATATTTGCCCCAGGGTCTCCACAGGGTCCCAGGTGGGGTCCAACTCAAAATTTGCAATTGAAAAGAGAGGCAAATAGCATATCGTTTGAAAGCTAGTGTTAAAAGAAAAACGATAACAGAAGTCTCACAGCTCTAATCAAACTCTGTGCGAAATGGCGGAAGATTCAAAATGTGAGAACAGTCTGCAGCTAACAGTGCATGGCCACCATTAAAATTCCAAAACGGTGAAACAGGTGTCAAAATTCTAAAACACGTTTTGCGAAACTTTGAAAGATAATAATACTTAACCCATTTGAAAATGTGTAGTTTGACCGCTGCCCGCATATAGGGACTCTAGGACATACGTTTTCAATTCTATACATTGAACGTTTGCAATGTCGAATTTAGAAAGCCAGCAACCCTGACTTATAGCCTGTGATTAGCTTGAATGAAAAGTTGTATTAGTCAATTTGCAATAACGTTGACTTACATCTAGAAAATTGATTCTCTAGATTGCAAAGAAGGTTCACGAGCTCATCAAGTTGATGGTGACAAATTCTATTCTCCAGAGCATTACAATGATCGTAGACGATTATGTTACGTTCAAAGATAATACTCAATTCCAGCCTTTGGACACGACATCAAGTCAACAAGGAATTGCTTCGGGTACAGAAGGCGATCCTGATTACGACTACCTGGACCCAAATCCTTTTCAGGAAACCGCATTTTGCAGATCATGGAGTGAAACAAAATTGAGGGATACTGTAGCAGCTTATAACAACACATCCAGTGGTCGTAAACTCTAGGATGCGAAACGTGTAGCAAGAGTTGACATCTGTAAAAGTGGCATCATTCGGATGAAACTATTCCTGGACAAGGCATCCAAGCGGACCAAGCTAGCATTATTCCGAGAATCTGTCAAAGCATGGTGCAAAAATCAACGCGCTGCTCCGAATTTTTTCAGGATCACTGAAGAAGGCATTGCCGTGGAAGCCTTGGAACAATCGCGAGAGCTAGGGGTTACTGGTTTCAAGGCATCCCGATTCTGGATCCGCCGAATATTGAGAGAAATGAACTGGAATTCCAGGAATATCACAAAAGTCATGACAATGGCAGCCAGAACAAAAGCACTGGGACGTTCAAACGAATTCGACAGCTACATTCAACATATCAGGCGGGAGATTGAAGAGGATAACTACAACCTTGATCAAATTGTGAATCTTGATCAAAGTGAATTCAATTATGAATTACCAACACCACAAACTCTAACTCAACGTGGAGTAAAAAGTGTCGAAACTCAAGTAAGATGCGAATCAAAAGTGACACATTCTTACACAGTCCAGGAAGCGATTTCGCCATCAGAAAAGCTCGTGGGCCCGACTGTCATTGTTCTCCGCGAACCATCCGGGACATTTGGATCAAGGGTCCAATGTAAAATCCTTCAGATCCCTGGAGTCATAATCAGAGCCAACAAGTCAGGAATGATGGTAAAGGCAATATTCGAGGAATACCTGCCACATCTTGTTCGAGACGTTGGAACTCCCTGTCTTTTGTTGAAGGACGACGCAGCCATCATGAGAGATCCGGACTTGTATCAAGAGTGTCCTGACTTACATCCAGGAACAATCACTCCAGGCTGTACTTCCTATGAACAACCATTTGATGTGGGATATATTATCTACAGAAAATTGATGGTGAAGCGTGCCCACAAGCATGTTCGGAATGAAGGACTTGGAGACAAGCTAGACATGACAAATCGGTATTCCAGTGCTCACTTGATTGGGGTAACACGAAATAAGTTGGAATCACCCAGATTCCAAGATATGATCAAGTACGCTTTCGGCAAATGTGGATACATCGACCTTCCTGACGATTTTAGTTACCAGTCAGTGAGAGACTTGTCTTTCAGTTTCCACACAAAGGATCCCGCTTTCTCGACATGTTCGATTCTGGACGACGAACTCTACATGAAGAAGAGTTTTATTCAGTGCAGTTGGTGTCTCCAACAACTGTGCATTTATCACTTCTTCATGAACAATAGCATGGCCGCACTCCTCCACGAGACACTCAAGCCTCACTATCACGCCGTAGAGTGATCGTCATGCATATGGCCCTCATACCTGCGTAACAAAGATACATTCCTGGCAGCTACCACGTTGCTACGACCCTGGCGTGTGACTTACGTGGCTCTCACACATAGACCAGAACAAAAGCCAAGCTTCAGCAAACAAAATTCGACGGAGCCGTGTCTTCTAGACTGCTTCTACCAGACTGGTCGTCGGGAAGTTGAAGAACGATAGCTTATAAACGATATAATTTTTGAAGCCTTTCCAAATGAAAGCTTCGAGGTAGTCTCCGCGTGGGACCTACGAGGGCCCTGGGCCGAACATTTTCATTTGGATAAATTGTACATTTTAAATACTGTAACACATGTTTTAGAATTTTGACCTCTATATCACAGTTTTGGAATTCTAGTGGTGGCCATGCACTTTTATCTGCAGACTGTTTTCAAATTTTGAATCTTCCGCCATTTCGCACAGAGTTTGATTAGAGCTGTGACACTTCTGTTATCGTTTTCCTTTTAACACTAGCTTTCAAACGATATGCTATTTGCCCCTCTTTTTAATTGCCAATTTTGAGTTGGACCTCACCTGGGACCCTGCGGGACCCTGGGATAAACATAATCATTTCGATAAATAGCACTTTTCACATAATGAAACACGTGTTTTAGAAATTTGACACCTGTTTCACCGTTTTGGAATTTTAATGGTGGCCATGCACTGTTAGCTGCAGACTGTTTTCACATTTTGAATCTTCCGCCATTTCGCATAGAGTTTGATTAGAGCTGTGAGACTTCTGTTATCATTTTCCTTTTAACACTAGCTTTCAAACGATATGGTACTTGCCCCTCTTTTTAATTGCCAATTTTGAGTTGGACCTCACCTGGGACCCTGCGGAACCCTGGGATAAACATAATCATTTCGATAAATAGCAGTTTTCACATAATGAAACACGTGTTTTAGAATTTTGACACCTGTTTCACCGTTTTGGAATTTTAATGGTGGCCATGCACTGTTAGCTGCAGACTGTTTTCACATTTTGAATCTTCCGCCATTTCGCACAGAGTTTGATTAGAGCTGTGAGACTTCTGTTATCGTTTTTCTTTTAACACTAGCTTTCAAACGATATGCTACTTGCCCCTCTTTTCAAATGCAAATTTTGAGTTGGACCCCACCTGGGACCCTGCGGAGACCCTGGGGCAAATATTTTCACTTCGTTAAATTATGCTTTTACAATGATGAAACAGGTGTTTTGGCGTTTTAGCATAGGTTTCAACTTTTAGGGGTAGCAACGTACTTTATGTATACCCGCTATAGAAAATAGATCAAAATGTTCTATATAGTTTAGCCCCTGCAAAGGCGGGGTCACTTCCGGGCAAGAAACGAACCCCTGTTTTGGAACTTGCTTGAGATGTCCTATCAGGAAATATATAGAATGTCTCCTAATTCAAGGTGCAGTTTCGATATCATCCCTGGTAAGAAAAATTGAATATGGGGACAGTTGAGAAAAAATATTATTTTATATGCAATTTAAGACATAGTATTGAAGGAGAAACGAGTCGTTTGCCAGTGACGTCAGAGTATTATTATTATTATTATTATTATTATTATTATTATTATTATTATTATTATTATTATTATTATTATTATTATTATTATTATTATTAGATATTTTCCTATATTTTATTAAATTGGTCCTAACTGTCCAAACTACTTTATAAGACCCTGTTTGCCCGTCTGTACATCCAAGAGACAAGAAGTCTCAAAAACTACTCGGTGGATCAACATCAATTTTGACCAGGGGTTGGAGGTCAAAAGCTGGAAATCCAGTTCGTTGGTAAAGGTGATCCATGCAGTTGGTCCCAAGATAAGGACAATCAGAAATCGGTTCCCCATGTGTTCCTATGGGAGTAAGTATGGGTATCATCCTTTTTTCATAGGCTGTCCGCAGTGCTGTTGCGATTAGGGAATGAGTATAATGCTTAGGATACAAAATACTAATTTGTTCATGGGATACGTCACTAAAGTGAAACTAAATGTCTTTTTACTCGTCAGTCTATAAAGACCTTAAGAGCCCCTATCACTGCGAAATTAAAATACCGCTAATTTTACAGTAATTATGTGATATCTACAAATACATAAAAGAAAATCAAAAAGTGGATCAAGACCTCCCTAGACGATGTTATTTTGCATGAGGCAGGTTATCACGAGTCACTTAGTAGCTTTGTGTTTGCAGTTATTTAGAAACGCGAAAATAAATACCGAGTTTCTAAATGGCTGGAAATCGAAAGCAGATAGGTGAGTCTTGATAACGGTACCTCACGGAAAATAATATTGTCTAGGGAGGTCTTGTTCCACTTTTCGATTATATTTTTTTCTATTTGAAGATATTACATAATTACTCTAAAATTAGCGGTATTTTAATTTCGCAGTGGTGAGGCCTTTTAAATGCTTTCTGTTTTCAAATATTCATTCTCTTACTGAAGTTTTGACTTTGGAATGTATCTTAGTTACAATAGTTAGCCTAAAGGCAATCATTTCTAGCTAATGTCTACTGCACTGACTATGTAACGGCTTGTTGTGGTAATTTAACATTAGTATTCAACTATGTCAGTGATCAAAGTTATACCAGATCTTTTTTCGTGAATAAATGTGGTTTCCGGTTCCAATAGTTAACAATTCATTGAATTTGTTGTATTCATATCTAAGAGTATTCATATCTTATTCATTTGTTGTCATGGTTCTCGTAATAATGAGCACGGTGGCTCAGTGGTAGATCACTTACTTCTAGTACGTGGTGTCACTGGTTCAATCCCCGCCCAAGTAAGTTTGTGGTAGACAACATCGTGGGTTTTCTCTGGATACTCTCGTTTCCTCCTATTTTCTCATTCCACCAATTCCTCCATCATCATTCACTTGCTTTAGTCATCGTTTGCCTTAGCCAGACGGGCATAATCGTGGGACGTTAAACTGAAAGATTTCCATTTCATGAATATCGTGATCTTAGAACAGAATAAATTAAGAGACAATGAAGAGGACATGGTCCGCGTAGGAAGAAACTTAAAAAAACAAGTTACAGTGTACAGTGTCATGTGTACACCACGTAAAGAAGTTTGGTTTGTATGGAGTGATTTTTATTTGATTAATATTTGAAACCGGTTTTAGTAAAGAGATTAGAGTGAATATTAAATAAATTCTTGGGACACTTACATGATTGTAGAAAACTACTTCTCGCTGTTTATTATTGTTTTTACTATATAACGATCAATGTTAACCCCTTACCGCATGCCGTGCCAGCCATATATGGCACATCCCCTTTTTTCACTTTAGCTTTTGTGTGATTTATCAAAGGCGCCAAGTGACTGTTTCGTCTGCTGTGTGAGATATTGACGTGTATGAATAAGAGATTTTGGTGTCATCTGGCATGTTCTTTGTGAGTTGTATTAGGCGGTTAAACGTTGATATCTGGTTTTTGTGAAGCAGTGGATTTTTGTAATTTTTTTTTTTTTCGAAACATTGTGCGCATTTTTCCCAAAGAACTTAGAGTATAGTATATTTTCTAGATATAGTAACCCTACTGCATGGAGTTATATATATGGTAAGATCCATTCCCTGCACACTTCTGGAAAAGTTTACCTTACTACATAGTTCGCCATATATGGCACATACTTATTTCTCGTCGGAATTAAGTGAACAATCTAAAATTCAAGTTTTAATTCATTTTTCAAGTTCCCATATGAGGATTTCCAATACTGATTATGTTTTTTCGCTAAAAGAAAAAAAAATCATGTAAAAAGGAGTTAATACCGAGAGTGTTTGACTCCTGCACTTCTAGCTTGAATAGAAAGTTAAGAAAGAAAATGGTACCTATTCTTGGGATGCTAAATTGATTCCAAAAAGAATCGTTTCTCGCTATCTGATACCGTTTTCGCTGTAAAGTGAGAGGAAGACAGAGTGGCTCAGTGGTAGTGCGCTTACCTCTGGTGCGTATTGTCCCTGGTTCGATTCTTGGTCAAGTAAGTTTGTGGTGGACAATATCGTGTCTGTGAGTTTTCCCCACTTTCTCCCGTTTCCTCCCACTTTCTTATTCCACCATTCTTACAGAATTATTTACTTGCTTTAATCATCTATCTCCCTTAGTTTAAAGGACATAATTGTGGGACTTTAAACTGGAAGCTTTTCTTTGTATACTCTAAAGTGATCAGCTTTAACACAAGAAATTATTGATACTTACAACTTTCAGTTTTAAAAAAATGAAATGAAATCTTTGAGTTTTACGTCCCACGGTTATGCCGGCTAGGCTAAAGGAGACGGTGATAATGAAAAATGAATGAAATGGTGGAATGGAAGGAAACTGGAGAACCCCGGCAAAAAACTCACGAGCACGGTGTTTGTCCACCACAAAGACCACACGGCGCGAGCTGGGATCCAACAAGGGAGCCCAAGCACCGGAGGTGAACGCTCTATCACTGAGTCACCGCGCCCCCAATTTTCAGTTTGAATATACCCCTTCATCAACAAACGCAATTCTTAGCTTTTGATCCTCTAATCCTGGCCAAAATAGATGGTGATCCATCTAGTAGTTTTTGATTTTTTTATTTTTTGTCTCCCGAACGCTCACAGCGACAGACAAAGTAAATATCAATATGGCCATGAATATGTACAGTAGTTTTTGTAAATGAAATTCCTTAAAAATGATTATTCTTCCCCACTTCTATATTGGATAACGGATTTCATATATCGGTGGAAGTTTGTGTGATTTGGATTCCAGATTTTGCAGAACCTCCCTGCTGAAATGAGACGTTCAACGTCTAATCCAAAACTTATCAAATTATTGTGGCTGAACTATATCATGCCCAACAAGTATTTTTTTTTTTTTTTTTGTCAAATAGTAACATAAGAAAGTATATTTTTTCTGTTTTAATGTTTCTTTTACTTTCTACTTCTTTCATTGAAATTTCATAATTATTAAAACCACACAATGTGACTTACAGGATCATACTGTTAGTACGCACGTTACTCCACACGATAACTCATGAACGAATTATCTTGACTGAGTTCGTTAATGGAGTCAACCCGTTATCATCTTCAAGGGTATCTATATTCCGTTTAAAAGTTATATTATTGCCTAGCTTCTATGCAACCCGCACAGTAGCAAAGATATGTTGGTTGCCTTCAACAAAAGGATATCTAGGTTTTCTTTAACAGCATTTATCTCCGTGGAGTTGGTTAGTGAAGTCATCCGTTAATATGTTCTTCGGTGTCGATGAGTTTAACGGTTGCTATCTATTCCATGCATGAAATCCCGTAATTTTTTCTTACTTTTTCTGTTTTATTGTATTGACATGACTCCTCTACTAACGACTACTGATTATAACACTTAACATGATAATACAATGCCCAAACTCGCGAATCTGGCTCTCAGGCTCACTCGACATCGAACTCAATAATTGTGCACGTGCACGAGCGCTACAGTCGGATATCGAGCCGGGCCTGAATTTGAGCGAACACAAGCTCAAATGAGGTTGGTGATACAGAACACTCGAGCCTCGTTTTTACTCTATAGCAATCTATAGCGGATGATTGAAAAGAATAAAAAGCCCGAGCTCGAACGAGTGTGAGTATAAGCTAGTATGAGCTTCGTTGAAATTAGTGAGGAACGATTTTTTGAGAGTAGTGAGTCTGAGTCCGCGTCAGCCCGAAACACATAACTTAAAAAAAAAAAAAATCGTTCATCAATATAAATACGTTAAAAAATGACTGTAACAATGTTTGACATTTAACTTATCCAAGATTACTGTACCGCAGATGTTGATTTTTTTATGTATGAATGAATCGTAACACATTTTAAATTTTTAGCACTTCTTCGGTAAGGAGATAGAAGGGTGAGGAGGTGGCAAGTAAAAATAATTGAAACTGACAAATATTAGAGTAGGGTCACTGAGATGAATAGTGACATTCCAGATGTCAAAGTTCAAATCCATCCCTCCATTAGCATAGGGATGAGGGCTGGGCTGTCAAGGAGTAACTTGTAAAAATCGAAAGCGTCTTGTATTAGTGTTCAATAAATAGTTTTCGGTGTCGCTGAGATTAATAATGATAATTCAGATGCCGGAATCCAAATTCATCCTCCATCGGCATAGAAGGCGGGGCTAAAGGTCGAAAGAGGTAACGTGTAAAAGTAATCGAAAGTGACTTGTATTTAAATTACACTTTTCGGGGTTGTGTGACAAACCCGATGCCGTTTCAGTCAAACTTCATCTCCCATGGATATCCCAAGGGGAAAAGGAGTCCAAATACGTTCCATATACCAATGCTGTCCGTGCGAAGTACGGGCATTTTCAGCTACTATCATATAGAGTATAAGTAAATCTATTTCTTACTGTTTCAAAATATACAAGTTTATACTACTTAACAATCTTGTCCATAATAGAAATAGGCTATCCGTTAGATTTCTTTATACCTTTACAACATGTTTTCCATCTGTTTGCGTTTTAACAATTGCAGAAGCAATAAGGTCACTGAACCATCAATCAATTAACAATTTTCCACAATGTTGGTCACCTAGGCTCTAAAATAAACTCTTTTGTGGTATCCATCTGGGGGCTTTCATCAATAGAAGGATTAGGCATTGTGAGCTGCATCTGTGTCCCTGAAATGATTTCCAACCACCATTGTTCTCAACAGCTTCACATAGGGCCAGACAACGTTTGAACATTCGTTGTTCTTGTTGCTATGGATTGTTATGAAGGAATGGGTTTATATTTAATTTAAATATACATACAATGGCGTATGCAAGGGGGTTTATGTGCTTTAACCCTCCTATCCTTGATCAAGATATGCAATAATAAATGTTTACCACACACACACACACACACACACACACACACACACACATATATATATATATATATATATATATATATATATATATATATATATATATATATATATATATATAATAACAATATATATATATAGGGTAAAATGGGGGCCGCGGTGGCTCAGTGGTAGAGCGTTCGCCTCTGGTGCTTGGGGTCCCGGGTTCGATCCCAGCCCCCGCCAAGTGAACTTTGTGGTGGACAAACACCGTGTGCGTGGGTTTTCTCCCACTTTCTTCATTCCACCATTTCATTCATTACTCATCATCACCGTCTCCTTTAGTCTAACCGGCATAATCGTGGGACGTAAAACTCAAAGATTTCATTTCATATAGGGTATAATGTATAATTTCATTATACAGGGTGTTTCAAAACAACACCAACAACGTTTGGGAGGTGATTCTTGACACCAAGATAAGACAAAAAGTACAGAACAACCTGGGTGCACAAATGCTTTCTTTCATAGTTACAGGTTGCAGAAAACATGATAAAATGAACTTTAAAGGCCCATAGCTCTAAAACTATGGGACCTACCGTAGTCGGGTCAAGACTTCACTCATGTGACCTATCCAAATATTCAAGTTTTAGAATCCTGTGGTACTTCCGTAACAATTTTTTATAGAGGTAGTTGGTGAGTACTTCAAATTATACTTCAAATTATATACCCGTACCCAAACAGCCTGCTTGAAAATCTCGCTTGCAACTCGAAATCAGTTCATAATAAGGAAGTGATTTACTGCTCTTTGCGACTTAAAAGAAGATCCGTGAAAACATCTTTAAAACTCTCCATCTATTATATGTGTGCTTTCTTTGAGATTAGAAACTTACTTCTGTATTGCTTGAGGTTGAAATAAAGGAGAAACAAATGAGAGATTCGCTCGTTTTTTACAATATACTGCATAACTAGCTGTAATAATAATAATAATAATAATAATAATAATAATAATAATAATAATAATAATAATAATAATAATAATAATAATAATACAACTCTTTTAAAGACAGTAAATAGGATTACGCGTTCCTATTTCGTCAGCGAGGTGAATGGGCTGGATGATGTTTGCTACCATCTAACGGATCGATGTGTAACTGGTAGTATTCTACAATTATACACCTTTGTTTCAATAACATAAAATGGAATATGCATAGTCACCGCTAAGCCATCGTTACCTATGCTGATGTTAACGGATTGATTTCGTTAACTATACCGACCGAGATTAATCGCTCTAACTATCTATTGAAACAAACGTAATTCAAAAATTCGCTTTTGTTTAAGAGTTATTGTATTGACTAACGGAAGAACTAAGTCACCGTTACTCTGTTAAGAAGTTCATGGTTTGACTGCATTAACGAACTCGACCGAGATAATTGTTCTAGTTATGGAGTAATGGACGTACGTACATACTAACATCACAATCTTATGAACTCCACTTGTGTGATTCTAATAAATAGCAATCTAACATTACAATCTTAAAAAGTCCACTTAGTATCGCGCAAATGGACTTTGAAAGATTGTAATGTTAGATTGCTATTTATTAGGATCGCGCAAGTGGACTTCGTTAGAAAAAATGAAATCTTTAGTTTTACGTCCCACGGTTAGGCTAAAGGAGCTGATAATGAGAAATGAATGAAATGGTGGAATGAAGAAAGTAGGAGGAAACGGGAGAAGCCCGAGATAACCCACGAGCACGGTGTTGGTTCACCACAAAGTCCACACGGCGCGAGCTGACATCAAACCAGGGACCCCAAGCACCGGAAGTGAACGCTCTACCACTGAGCCACCGCGCCCCCATAACTCGTAAGATTGTAATGTTATATTCTATTTATTAGGATTGCGCAAATGGACTTCGTAAAATTGTAATGTTAGATTGCTATTTATTAGGATCACATAAATAGACTGTAAAATTGTAATGTTAGGTTGCCATTTATTAGGAGCATGCAAGTGGACTTTTTAAGATTGTAATGTTGGATTGCTATTTATGAGGATCACGCGAATGAACTTTGTAAAATTGTAATATTAGATTGTTATTTATTAGAATCACACAAAGCTCGACCGAGATAATTGTTCTAGTTATGGAGTAATGGACGTACGTACATACTAACATCACAATCTTATGAACTCCACTTGTGTGATTCTAATAAATAACAATCTAATATTACAATTTTACAAAGTCCATTTGCGTGATCCTCATAAATAGCAATCTAACATTACAATCTAAAAAAGTTCACTTGCATGCTCCTAATAAATGGCAACCTAACATTACAATTTTACAAAGTCTATTTATGTGATCCTAATAAATAGCAACCTAACATTACAATCTTTCAAAGTCCATTTGCGCGATCCTAATAAATAGCAACCTAACATTACAATCTTATTAAGTCCATTTGCGCAATCCTAATAAATAGCAATCTGCTTGTCCTTTGACGCAACTCTAAATCTTACTGTAGCATGCGATCTTCCCTACAGACACACAAAATATCTGCATAAAGATATCTACCGAGGAGGTTTAAATCAGTAGAACAGACACTGCAAAAAAAAAGTCTCTGAGCTCATATGTTAAATTTGGGAGGTTTGAGTAAATAAACCTTGAAAAATAGTACGATGACACTGTACTGAATCAAATGCTCCTTATTCTCCCCTACCAATAACTTTTATTTGATTTATATAAAAAAAACAAGAAAAAACTGTTTATATCTTATTATATATGTGATAAAGGACAGTCAGCAACACGACTAGATGGAAATTTTTGTACACAAACACTAGATTGACACGTCCAGTAGCGTGAGAATTTTATACGAAAACCACACAAAACGCTCGAGCCAAATTTTACAAATAGTAATTAATGCAGATAAGCAGGTTCAACAGACTTGACACTGATTTTTTTCAGATTTTTTGGAAATAAGTCTTTTGTCTCCTGTATAACTAGTGATAACCAGAATATTCGTCTACTACACTTCAAAACAGATACTTTTGCAAATATATATTTATGATAATAAGTGTTTTTCGTTATTTACGATATCAAACAGTAGATTATATTGCAGATATCAATGTTTGTTTAGCAAATCTTTGTATCTTTAAATTAGGAGTTGCGTTTTACACAGTGATATTGGGGGTGGCCCGACAAGTGGGAGAAATTTCTCGCCCAGACATTTCTCCAATCGTACTTAATGTAGGATACCAATATTTTAGCAGTACAATTTTCACCCCTAGTGTATTGAAAATCACCCGATCCCCAGGAGGGAATCTTATGAAATTAGTTCTGGTTCTGAATGCATTATTATTTAACTTTGTCCTGAAGAACGCTATAAGAAAAATCAAAGATAGCAAACCAGGTCCTAGAGCTGAATGGTACTCACCAGGTTATGGCGTATGCTGATGTAAATTTAATAGGGGGTGATAGGACAACAATAGAAAGAAATGTAGACGTAAATGCAGAGAAAACTAAATCCATGGAAGTTCGTAGAGATTGTAATACAGCAAATTATGGATCTGTTAAAATATCAAATAATACTTTCGATAAAGTGGATACTTTCAAATATCTAGGATCAATATTAACAGACTAAAGTCATTTTCACGAAGAAATTAATTAAATGTCAACTAAAAACAGGGAATTCGTGTTATTATTTAGTTCAATATCTTTTGTCGTCGCGAATTCTGTCGAGGAATTTGAATATTAAAATATATAAAGTGATAATCGTGCATGTTGTTCTGTATGGATGCGAAACATGATCGCTTACTCTGAGGGAAGAACGCAGACTGAAAGTATTTGAGAACAAGATTCTCAGACGAATATTCGGATCCAAGTGGAACGGGAATGGGGAATGGCGGAAACTTCATAACGAGGAACTACATAATTTATATCGTTTACCAAACATTCAGTTAAAAAAAAAAAAAAAAAAAAAACAGAAAAAAGGAAATAATAAAACCCTCATTAGTCCCAGGAGCTGTCAAAGGGCAGAATACTTAATAATAATAATACCAAATATTGTTAGGGTCATCAAGTCTAGGAGCCGTAGGTGGGCAGTCATGTAGCCAGAATGTAAGAAAGTAGGAACGTCTTCAAAATTTTAATTGGAAATCCAATCGGAAAACGACCATTAGGAAGACCAAGGCCGGATGGGAGGACAATATTAAGATGGATCTTGGAGAAGTAGGAGTGCAAAGTAGAAATTGGATCCAGTTGGCTAAGGACAGAAGTTAGTAGAGAGCTTTTGTGAACGCGGCATTCAATCTCCGGATTCCATAAGCCCTTGAGTTATTAGTTAGTTATGAATGGTCAGAACGGGGTAACTCTTTTCTTGAATTTTGGAGCAAAAAATCTTATACCATTATCTAATTACACTAAATCTACTGACGTTATTATGGAGGGCTGTGGCAGTCGAGATGGTGCTCGTTCAATGAGGAATACATACTTACATGGTCACCTTCAGCTCCCACTACCATTATTTTTTGCTTTAGAGCGTAAAATCGCAACCTCTATATTCAACTAGCTTCTCCTCTGTCCCGCATGATA
Source organism: Thermobia domestica (assembly GCF_964235325.1). Lineage (NCBI taxonomy): Eukaryota > Metazoa > Arthropoda > Insecta > Zygentoma > Lepismatidae > Thermobia > Thermobia domestica. The sequence goes on along the minus strand of NC_137456.1, from coordinate 282,040,656 downwards.
ATGGATAATTATTCGAAACTTGGACATGCACATGGCATGATGGCTCAGGTAGTGGCGTATTTAGGATTTTGTTTAGGGAGGCCATGCACAACACGGGGAAGGAAGGGGACAATTGTCCACCTGAGTTTGAGAATTAAATATATTTTAATTTAAGCATAACTTGAAGTTTTAATGGCAAGAATTGCAGACTGATGACACTTATCTGATATGATACACAAAAATTTAGTAGTGAATCTAACTTTTATTCTATTAATAGAAAAAAAAAAGAAAGCATTATCTTGACCTACCTAATTTCCCGGACTACTTGTTTCCCTCTCTCGATTTTCTTTAATTCAAGCATTTACCTTTCTTTATAACTAAACAATGCAAATGTTCCTTTGCTATAATAACTAAAGTCCCGTTATGTTGATATCCGTGAAAGTTCGCTCATCAGCTCCTCTTAGTTTTGGTGTTACTGACGACTGCCGACTTGAATCACAACTAACAATGGTCGAAAGTATGATAGGAGAAATGAAAGAAAGTAACAACTAAGAAAAAGAAAGAGAAGAGTAGAACAGACGATAAAAGGGGGGGGGGGGAAGGAAGGCAATTCTTACATGGAATGAAATTTGACAAATACAGTATTATTTCTGAATAAAGAGCATAAGAAAATGGAAAGTCAATGAAGTTCTTAGAAATGGTAAGAAGGTTTATTGTTGAAAAACTAATACATTTATTTCGATGGGGGGCTTGAGCCTTATAGCCCCCCTTAAATACGGCACCGGGCTCAGGGTTGAGCGTTCAATTCTGATGTGAGGAGACCCTGGTTCTATTTTAGGATAACACCGTGTTCATGGGTATCTCTAGGTTTTCCGTTTTCTCTCACATTTTCATTCCATCATTTTTTCATAATCGTTCCTTTTCTCCAATAATTAATGTTGCTCAAGAAACGAGACGAGACAGATCTCTTCCAATAGGAACAGATATACTTTTCGAGACGAGACAGGACTTTCAGGACGCCTTTTCGAGACGAAATACTTTTAAATACAATCAACTATATAACGTAAATAAATAAACTGGTAAAAGCTGACGTTCTGTAAGGCTAGGGTTGCCATAATTTTTTGATTCAAAATACGGACAGACCTTAAAATGACGACTTATCAAAGATATGGTAACCAAACACGAAACAAATATTTTGAAATTTCTTACCTAAAAATCACCTTTTTTCCGTTATCACAGAGTTGTTTACTGTAATTCTTAAAACGCTATTGGAAACTAACATTTTTATAATTTTTTTAATTAACAAAAACATAATAAATCTTGCCATTAAATCACGTACATTAAACCTAACCAAAAGAACCCTGGAATGGAAAAATAAGACACTTTTCAAAAACATAACCCACTTTATTGGAGGTGGATTGATTTAAATCAGTCTGATTTAAATCACGATTTTAATCAAGATTTAAATCACTTGATTTTTTAAATAAAAATCGTTGATTTAAATCAAATCCCGAATTAAATTAATTTAAAGTAAAGATAAGTAAAATCCCGTTTCTGTTATATTATTTCGATTATGGAAGATGATAATCATAATACAATGAGACTCAAATGTATGTAAGCGCAATATGAAACGAGTATCATGCAGAGGATGATTAGGGAAAATCCCGTTTTGAACGGGTAACGGGTGAATCCTACTTCATTCTCTTCGTAACATACACGTTAGCCGCCAAGCCAAATTTTGGGAGTATTTTGCACCCCACTATTTGTGCATCAAAATTATGCACATGGCGGCCAACGTGTAATCGTTAACTATTCCAACGGAGAAATCACCATGGACATTTAAGACGAAAATTCTTTTGTGTCCACGTCTATTTCTTTGTTTCCAGGTAATAGGGGCGTATTAAGACGGGTCCTACCCCCTCTCCGAAACAAAAAATAAAATTAAAAAAAACAATTAAAACTTTAGTCGAAATTTATGTAGACTATTAAATACATAGAAGTTCCTCGGAATCGTAGTATGGCAAATTTTGGATGCGTTAAAATATCAAATAATACTTTTGATAAAGTGAATACTTTCAAATATCTAGGATAAATATTAACAGACGAAAACGATATTTACGAAGAAAATAAATGTCAACTGAAAGCAGGGAATTCGTGTTATTATTCAGTTCAAAATCTCTTGTCGCGAATTTTGTCGAGGAAGCTTAAAATACATAAAAAGGTAATCATGCCTGTTCTGTATGGTTGCGAAGTTTGGTCGCTTACTATGATGGAAGAGCATAGACTGAAAGTATTTGAGAATAAGACCTTGAGACGAATATTGGACCCAAGAGGAACGAGAATGGCGGAAACTTCATAACGAGGAATTACATAATTTATACGGTTTACCAAACATTGTTGGGGTCATCTAGTCTAGGAGACTCAGATGGGCAGGTCATGTAGCCAGGATGGAAGAAAGTGGGAACACTTTCTAAGTCTTAAGTGGAAATTCAATGAAAAATACCATTAGGAAGACCTAGACACAGATGGGAGGACAATATTAAGATTGATTTCGCAGAAATAGGAATACAAAGTACAAACTGGATCCAGTTGGCTAAGGATAGAAGTCAATGGAGAGCTTTTGTGAATGTGGCATTCAACCTCCGGATTCCGTAGGCCATAGAGTTAGTTACTGTACTTAATTTTAGGCGAAGTTTATGTACTTTATATGTATTTCGTGCCGCTAGCTAGTTCCGAGTTTTTAAAATTATGTCCCTGCCAAGTATCAGTAACTTTAGTGAAAAGAAAATTGTCATGTTAGTAAATGTTGCTGTACTTTTTCTTTAATGCTTAAGAAGCATTGTTTGGGATTGAAATAGGTTAGCGATTAGGAATTAATTCAAAATTCAACCCCAATACTTTCATTTAAATGGCATAATTGACATTTAATACTAATTCCTAATGTTTCTTCTTCAGTTCGCGACTTGTATTATACGAGGAGAAAGATTTGATTTAAATTTTAAAAAATCGATTTAAATCAAA